>NC_142950.1:38220656-38575656 GCF_046866305.1 Octopus bimaculoides | reverse complement strand
GAGCAACTGACACCCAGAAAAAAGAAAAGAAAAATGTTGTCAATTAGAATCAAAAGAGTTTGTGCTAATTTGTGTTAATTAATTGTCATTAAAAGAAAGATAGTTTCTATTGTGTCTAAAACGGATCGTTGCTTCTCACTACACTTACACTTCCTGGATTTTATTAATTTAATAAAATTTATTCTTAATTATATTTTCATTTCTTTCTCCCATTTCTATCGTATTCAGAATATTAAATGATAATACAGATGCATACAATGTCAGGGTGGAGAATAGACATTAAAGCATGACGACTGTATTTAGAATATTGGTCTCAAATTTTGGTAACAAGGCCAGCAATATCAGGGGAGTGGGATTTAATTGATTACATCAACCTCACAGCTCAACTGGTTCTTATTTCATTGACTCTGAAAGGCAAAGTTGACCTCAATGGAATCTAAACTCAGAAAGTAAGGAGGGATGAAATGCCACTGAGCATTTTGCCCAACTGTGTTAATAATTCTGCTAGCTTGCCACCTCACTACATTTAGAATATTAATGACAATACAGATGTGTGTATCAGAGTGACAGGCAGACTGTATGATGCCCGTATACGGACAGCTATGCTACATAGCAGTGAAACATAGACTGTGACTATGGAGGAAATGCAAAGGCTTGAAAGAAATGAAGTCAACATGCTCTGCTGGATGCATGTATGACAGAGTATAAATGATTTAAGAGAAAGATTGGGCAGAAGAGGAGGCATCAGATGTGGTGTGCAAGAAAGAAGACTGTATGGTCATATGATACATGTAGACGAGGACAGCTGCACAAAGAAGTGTCAAGCTCCAATTATGGAGGAAACCTGTGATAAGGGTAGACCCAGGAAGATGGGGGACAAAGTTGTGAGACAGAGACTCCTGGATGCTGGGCGATTTGCTGTACTTGAGAAGATGCACCAAGCTAAGTAAACTTGCTGTCTTCTATACATACAAGCCAATGCTACATAAAATGTACTCATGCCAGTGCTATGTAAATGCTGGTGGCATGTAAAAATCACCCAGCACACCCCGTAAAATAGTTGGTGTTAGAAAGGACATCAGGCTGTGGAAGCCATCTCATAACAGGCAATTGGAGTTGACACAGCTCCCCAGTTAGTCAGCTCCATGTCAAACCATCCAACCCATGCCAGCATGGAAAACGAACGTTAAATGATGGAGATGATACATACGGCCACATACACACAAATCCGAACACATCTATCTATATATATGTATACACCAGATAAGAGAAATTATATACACACACACACACACCACGTAAGAGAGAATTTAAGATATATATTTTCTGAAATTGCAAATTATTTAAAATATAAAAATATAATTTTCAACAGAGAGAATTTATCAAAATAGAAAACAAATGAAGTTTGAAGTTTAAAAATAAATGTGATACTTCTGCTCCGTAGATACCCTTATACTCTGTAAAGTTTCAAACGTATGGATATAAGTGTCGAATTTGTTCTTACCGAAGATTTCGTCCTTAAATTCATAACGCCACATGAATTCAATGAGATGCGACTGAAGTAAATTTCGGGCTGTTCCATTTTCTCTTTTGTTGCGATTCTTTACATGCTTCCATAAGCATTCTATGTGGTTGGTTGTAGCAAATGTTACCGGATCAACAAATGGTTATGGAATGATTTCCAGTCAAATGTGTATATCCTAGCTGATTGAGCGTATTATATGAACGCCAGAGGTGAGAAATTATAGTCGTACCGGGCAATGTACGCTCTTGTATAATTTCTAAAAGAGTGTCTGCAGACCGGTCTTCCACTGCCACCAAAAAGCATCTTTGTTTTGGCTCCTTCCATCATGCTAAGCTCCACACGAGGGGAATATTTTCGGGGTATTTAAAAGTCCATGTCTCATAAGCCAATTAATACTATCTGCTGTTGTAACGATGGCAATATCGCGGAGATTAATTCCATTTACACTGGGATATACAGAAGTCAAAGTGAAAATCCGAAAGTGAAAAACCTTCAACTAATTTTTTCGCACGTGTTCAATTCAAAGTAAACAATCAAAGTAAACAACTTTGAATTACGCGCGGTGGTGGGGCTGATGGGTGCATGTGATTTGTTTTTAAAAACAATAATGAATAATGCAAAAATATATTTATTTATAAAGTTTAAACTGAACATGGAATGAAATATATTTATTTATAAACTTTAAACTGAAGTTCATTTGTTTAAATTCTACGGAAACAAGCGAAGGTGAACGAGTGATAGATATGTTTCTTTATTAGCCACACAGGGCTCAACATAGAAGGGACAAAATACAAATGTAGAGTTTTTCTTTTCGAGGGGGGCGAAAACAAAGCAGAGAGAAAAAAAAAACATCGTAAAACGTTTGGGGTATTTATAAAAAATACGAAATAATACAGAAAATTCCCAATAAATGGGGAGGTTATCCGTGGAAAGAAAAACCTACGAAAAGACCACGGTAACCTCGGTCCTTAGTGTCACAATTTGTTAAATAAAATTTCTTTTATTTATGCAAGAAACGTAAGTAACTCTCTGTTTACAAAATTTTAAAACGTTTTATAGAATCATGGTCAAGGTGGCTTCGTCATTTATACGTGCCATTCTTGCTACATGTATCCATCTTTTTTCGAAACATTTGCTAGACAACACTTGCCTCTCTACTCTCACCTTCCTTTTCAAGTGATACTTGAAAAAGTTGATGAGAGATTGACCAGAGGAAAGTGTTTCTCTCTAATCCTTTCAGACGCGTCCACCAGATGCATTCTTTCGCCATAGCCACAAGTACGATAAATACAGCTCTTCCTTCCCGTTTAAAGGAAGGAGGCGTGACGATATTGACGATAGACTCGGTTGATAAACCGACTCGCTCACACGCGACAGCAGTCGTTCGACATAAGCCCACAGCTCCGAAATGGTTGGACACTGCACGAGTGCGTGCAGAACGGTTTCGTCGCTCTGACCGCATCTCGGGCAGGTCGGCCCCGCATTTCGCGAGCCGTGTCTATAGAGCTTATCCCGAACGGGTAGCGCTTCTCGGTAGCACTGCCAGGCCAGGGATCTCTGGAAGTTGTCCATAGGTCCCGGCCCGAAAGTTGTCATGAACAGGCGGGTCAGGTATTCCTCGTCGACGCCCAGGTTCGCCCCGAGATCGTCGTCGTACCTGCCCTCCACTAATCCCCTATAGAATGACTTCGTTGTGATGCAGCCGCTCAAGGTCGACAAAGTTGTTGCAGAGCAACGCGACACTCACGGTGCCATTCGCCATTCCTCGGCCTCTTTTTGATCCACGACTGCAGCTCGGTCATGGAGACGAGCTGCGGGAAAGCGCGTCGCACAAACGGCGACCACACCTGCTCACCGTCGTCTACGTAGAGCCGGAGATGTCGCAGTCTCAGCGCATGTCTGCGCATCATCAACCGCGGCATGCCCAGTCCTCCTTTCAGCGGGTGTTGGCAACAAACGGATCGCCTCACCATCGGAACGCTTCCTTTCCACAAAAAGCGGAAGAGGATACGCTCCATTTCGGTGATGGCGCGATCGGGACAAGGCACGACGGTCAGGCGGTATTCGATGACGGACGCGATGTACGCGTTCGCTACCTCCGCCCGACCTTTTAGGGTCAGCTTCCTCTCGGACCATTGCCGGGAGAGAGTGGCCACCCTACTCGTTATCTCGTCCCGACAGACATAGCTCCGGCCAGTCAGGCAGACAGACAGACAGATAGCTCTGGCCAGTCAGGCAGACAGACAGACCAACAGACAGATAGCTCCGGCCAGTCAGGCAGACAGACAGACAGATAGCTCCGGCCAGTCAGGCAGACAGACAGACAGATAGCTCCGGCCAGTCAGTAGCCAAAGAATCAACTCAAACCAGCAGTAATGTTCCTTGTCAGATTTTTCTTTCATTTCTGACAGCTAATACCATGACAGTGCCAAAATTTGAAATTAAAATGTTTTTCTTCCCCCTTATTATTAATCCTCGTATTTTCCCACGTAGACTGAAAATAGAAGTTCGAAAAAAGTTAAAAGTAAAAAATTCGGGGTTGGGGTGGAATTAAAAATTTTGAAAACGCGGGGGTGGGGATAGAACCGTTTTGGTGACCGGGCGCTTAACTAGATCCTGATAGTTATGAGAGAAAAAAAAAAGAAAAACGGATCGTGTGCACTTTCCGACTGTCCTCCCTCCACCCCTTCGGAAAAAATTTCCCCAGAAATGTCTTATATTCGTAATTTGTGCCATTTGAACGCTATTTCTATAAAAATTTATCAAATATACATATCCATTTTCGTAAAAGTTATGAGGAGAAAATCGGATCTTGTGAATTTTCCGAAACTCCTCTCACCCGCAATTCTTTTTTTTTTCTTTTCTTTTTCATATTAGTTTTCTACACAGTTTTTAACACATAGCAGGCTGGTATCTTTTTGTTTTCGTTAACGGGTCTCAGACTTTATATTGACCATGCAGTCCACCCCCAACCCCCACACTGAGATGGGGGATGATTTCTGCGTGTTCCACCCACCTCCGTTTTCAGTGAAAGGGTAGTATTATATGCTTTGTTTTCCTCTACGATGCACCGTTTTGAAGCAGTAAGACACAAGAAACGTCCATACAAACATTTCCAAAATATATACAGGAATCCTATGATTAGTGCGCAAAATATTTTTGACATTGTCCCTTGATATAAGCGCTGTCAAATTTGATTAGTACGTTTCAATAAGTGATTATTTTCTTTTTTTTTTCTTTTTGTGCAATCCTTTTTAAGTATTAGCAGCACCTTCAGTTCCGCACCAATCCACCACGCATGGGGTCATGTGCCACACCTACTACTGCTTAACTAGTATATTCAAAATAAATCGATAAAATTCCTTGAAATTCTACCAAAAATCATGCAGTTGTCCGATTTTTTTTATAGAAATCATCTGGAAGCCTTTAAAAAAAAAATTACTATCGAATAAAAAGTGCTTTTTGTCTATTAATTACCAGTGAAAAACTTTGAAACGGAAATACTCCTACTGAAACCTTTTCTTCTCATTAACAAATCGCAAAACGTGTGACAGTTAAGATTTCATTCGAACGTCTGTAGTCTCATCAAACATGTAGTAACGCCGTGCGCATGCGTAGTCTCACGCATGCGTGGAATTCAAGAAGCAAGCGTTCCCGCTTCTATTCTATCTCTTTCTCGGTCGGCCGGCCATGAGCATGGACGTGTCAAGCAGTGTCTCCAACATTCCAACTCTGGAGAGTCTCTTTACGTGTTTAGCTGTTTCTCTCCATCTTTCGAACTTACGCTCGACAGCTCGCTTACATCTTCTACATACCAAACGTCCCAACAACAATGCTCACACACACAGAAGCTGTAACAACAAACAAGAGCTAAAGATGTATATATTTACCACCTGAATAAATGTTGTTTAAGTTGAGTCTGGAGTTCAGCGTTCCGTTATATATTCTTAATTTTATATAGGAAAGTCAGATATACATCTAATGATGTATAACCAACTTTCCTATAAACATAACAGCAACAAATGCTGTTTTTTCGATCATTGGCTTAATTTACAGCTTCTCTTGTAACAGCTTTACATTTAAATGATTTTGTTTTGGATATCGCTTGAAAGTGATATTCGTTTTCAATATCACTTCAAAGCTGAGAAAATGTTCTTATACTGATAAACTAACAGACATGGGAAACAGAAAAAATTGTTCAGAATGGGTCATCTCGTTCATAATACTTTCAATCAAAACGATGACATTCTTTGCTGCCCACTTCGGTTTTGATTTTCAGTTTAAGCATTGGTTTCTCTTTTCCAAGAATAATAATATTCTTCTTATCTGTTTCAAAGTTGGGAAAAGTAGAGAGAAAACTGAACTAATTGACCCTTTTGCCATCCAGAGGGTGATTGAAAGCATGAGGAATTCTACTGGGTTAAAATCTTTCAATATGACTCGAAGCTTTATGTTAATACATAATTTAGGTGCTGGTTTACTTTTTTACGTAACCTTTCTTAAATAACTTTAAATATTTAAAAATAGATTTTAAAGCGTTGACATGAACCAATGGATGAAAACTTTACTTTTTAATCACACACACACACACCCAAATTGCCGGTTTCTTCATTTCGCTCTTGTTTTTTAAATAGTCAAAAAAAAAACAAAAAAACTCTGGGGTCACATGACTGAATTCAGGTCTTAAGAAGAGATCAAAAATATTCTCTCTATTGTTTAAATCTTTTTAGAAAGCAAGTGTGTGGGTGTTTTGTAAGAAGCTTGCTTCCCAGCCACATCGTTCCAGTGTCTTCTACTATAGCCTTGGGCCGACTAAAACCTTGTAAGTGGACTTGGTACAGGGAAACTGAAAAAAACCCGTTGCATATATATGTGTGTGTGCGTGTTTGCGCATGCGCGCGTATGTCTGTCCTTCACCAACGTTTGACAACCGGCGTTGGTGTGTTTACATTCCCATAACTTAGCTTTAAAAAAGGTACTGGGGTAGATTCATAAGACTAAAAATGATTTAAGGTCGTGCCCCAGCATGGCCACAATCTGACTGAAACAGAAAATAAAAGATAAAATGTGTACTTTTCGGTACCGAATAACCGTACAAACTTGCAAATTGACCTAAGATGCATTTCTCGTCGAAATCTCTCCGACTATGAGGAAAGCGTCAGGAAAGTCCTCTGAAAAGGCAAGTTTTTGACCTCTGCTGTAAAAACAGTAATGCTTTCATGAGAGAGAAAAAAGTTGACAACGCGTCTGCTGGCTTAACACGGCCGGAAGGCAAGCAGTAAAATATCTACTTTCTCTTTCTTGACCACTCACTCATTTTTGGTTTTGTCCCTCTTTTCTCAAAGAAAATTAACACCACTGCACTTACGATGACTGAAAGCAAACAGTAAAAAATTTGCTTTTCTTTGCCTTTTTTTTTTATTGATCACTCACCCGTTTATTTTATCTTTCTTTTTGACGCTCCATTCTCGAAGAGAATAATAAAATGCCATTGCTCTTACTGTAAGCAAGCAGAAACATTCACCTTTCTCTCTGTTGACCACTCGTTTCTTTTGTCTTTCTTGTTGACGCTCTCTCCACAAAAGAACAGGAAAGCAATTAATTCACAACTTTTCTTTTCTCGCAAAGCAAACAGGAGCTTTCACTACTTACACTTGTTAAACGATATCGATTGTTTACAATTTGTACTAAGAAATGAAGGAATGCGAAATGAAAGTAAATATGACTACAATGAATCTAGTGAAAATTATCAATAATCAATTCTATATTACACAAAAAATTATTTATCGTGGGAAAATAGTAAGGCATGCAGCGCATACATAGACCCTTCGCCCCTGATATAAAATATATTATATTACATCACATTATATTATATTATATCATATCATATTATATTAGAGGAAAAATTTAAAAAACCAAAGCAGAACGAGTATCTGAAGGCATTTAGAATAATTTAATTAGGGTCAGGTGAATTTTGAAATCTTGCAGCCGTTTGAAATATCTGTACTAACCACTATAATATTGTCCTTTGTAACCCCCACTTGACTGAAACTTTAACATTTGACCTCTCACACCCTGCCTCATGCAATACTGACATATCTCTATCATTACCTTTACTTTATTTTTATTCTTATTTTACTCATTTACCCCTAACTAATTTTCTTCCATTTCTCCTCTCTCTCCCATATACACCCACTCACAAAACCCATTTATGATATCTCTATCATTGCCACTACTTTTATTTCTTCTTCTTATTATTATTATTATTATTGAGTGAGAGAGCAGTGCATGCCATCAAAGTGACACTGGGGTACAAATATACGAAGCCCAATATACCCATCATGACTACCCGTCTGATAAGGGTACACCAGGCACATGCATCACAACCATATGTACGTGACACAGTGATCTTATATCAAGATAAACACCTTGTAGGTGGGGCCCAGTTAGCATTTTCTTCACGTCGAGTAGCCCATCCCACTCAAAAGGTCCCTGAATAAGGTTTGTTTAAGGATGTTGAATAAAACACCTATGTTTCCAAAGGTGAATTATTCAAACCCCAAAGAATTCCTCTCAACACATGGCTATGATGCTCCCCCACCCACTACTTCTGCTCGTGATCAGAGATGCCAAGGGACATGCTCATCTGGTTAAGGTCAAACAACTGACAAGCAAATCTGTGGTATTAAGCACAATATTTGCTATAGCCCATCTCTTATACCAAGACTAGACAATGTACATGATAACACTTCCAATCAATTAAGATCAGAAGTCATGAGAGCCACTGCCTGGTACTGCATCCGGGCATTTATTATTATTATTATTATTATTTGTTGCCTTTCCAAAAGGAAATAATTTGAGAAAGGAGCAAATGATATCATGAAAGAGTGAAAACACAAGATTTGCAAGAGAAGACAAGTCACAAACTTCACTGACAGCAGGTTGTTGAGTGGTGTCCAGGCCTCCAAATTTGTGTGGAGTCGATTGATTTCATCTGCCCCAGCACTTGAGTGGTACTTTATTTTATCAACCCTGAGAGGGCGGAAAGAAAATTGATCTTAGCATGATTTCAGTTCTGATATATATATATATATATATATATATATATATATATATATATATATATATATATATATATATATCTTATATATAAAATAGACCTGTGTGTGTGTATTTGCTTTCCATATGAAAACAGCAGTGCGAATTAGTTCCACACTTGGAATGCATGAATAATTTGAACTCGGATACATAATAGGGTCATCAGTTAATGTTTTTTAGTAAAAATAAAAAATATTGCTTTATATTTATAATTCACTTCTTTAAAAAGGTTCTTCAATGTCAACTTCCAATATTGACATAGCAACAGCGAAATTTTCCGTTTTCATTTGTGAAACTTCTCACTCTCTATTTTAATGTTTTCATTTCAAGTTTTAATTTCGATATTTGCAAACAACTACGATAAATTACTGAAAGAAATATTTACTAAGCAAGTGAGATTTTTTATAAATTGAAGTTTTCAAGGAAATTTATTTTCTGAACATCTTTTTATTATTGAATATTTAAAGTTCAGCTTGTTTAAATTAAAAACCACTTTCCAGATACAAAGCACCTCTGAATACTGCTCCAGTTCTTAAAAAAAAACAAAAAAACAAGAGATAAAATATAGATATAAATACATATAAATTCATAGAATCATGTGGCTATCACATAAAGCTCTTCTAGCAGACTCAACTAACAGACCACAAAGTAATCCAATACATGAAAAAGACTGCAAAACAACCGTAATTCACCTCCCATACTTCCTGACATTTTATGTTTACAGACACACACACATGCATACAAAAATGATATCTAGATACACACATGCACATATGCATATACTCTAAGACTGATATATAAATAGAGAGACAAACTGATAGATGGATAAATCATGCCCCACTTCCTAGCACCACATTCTGAGTACCCTTAGCAGCATAATAGAGTAACATAAGTGACAAGAGCAAAGTCACTCTGAATTCCATTTTGCATGAAGGAAATACTGAATGGGAAAGTCGTAACTCTGAATAAAATTCTGGTGTTGATGTAGACTGCAGAAGCCACAGTGAAGGAACGGGGATTCTTCTGAAGGAACATTACTTGACAGGGTTTGTAGCTTGGAGACGAGGGAGTCTCTCCAGGTCAAGCAACTACTTGTATACTGCGAGAGGTCACAGCTCCAGTACAACAGAGATTAAAATGCTACAGAAAAGAATTGTAGGAGAGATTCTTTAAGCTGAGACAACTGTCAGGAGATGCAGGGGTAAAGGTAGACCAAGAATGAGATAACTGTATAGTATCCATAGTCTCAGTTGGTTGTGCAGGGAACCCAGCCAAAAAGTGTAATGATGGTTGCTTCTGGCAAAACCCTATAGAGAAAGTGCCTGAGGACTTTACCATTAGCAACCCTCCTAGAAACAGTGGAGGGAGAAAGTGGATGAATAAAAGGAATGCAAGGGAAGTGGCTGGACCATCATGGATAATGAATGAAATGCTGAAAATAAATGCTGGAGTAGCCATTGACATTATTCACATAGTCAGACAGGTGGTACAAGGAATTATCATAGCCAAAGCCTGGTGTAACAGTAACATCAGTTGCCACAAAGTAGAAACAACTACAGAGATATCAAGCTGATGGAATAAAATTATGAAAGAAACAGCAAAGGTGATAGAACAATTCATTAAAAGAAGTATCAACTGAGATTAAGATGCAGTTTGAGCTTGTAGCAGATCAGACTACAATCAATGCCCTCTTTCTAGTAACAAAACAACTGCAAGGAAAGTTCTGAACTAAAAATTATCCACAATAACTAGAAATTGTTACCTGGAGAAGAGCTTTGATAATAACGAAGTCTATTCTTTCAATTGCTCAGATGCTTCCTGATTCCATTAAGTAGAGGTGGCAAGATGGTAGAATTGTTAGCACATAGGCGTAGGAGTAGCTGTGTGGTAAGTAGCTTGCTTACGAACCACATGGTTCCGGGTTCAGTCCTACTGCGTGGCACCATGGGCAAGTGTCTTCTACTATAGCCTTGGGCCGACCAAAGCCTTGTGAGTGGATTTCGTAGACAGAAACTGAAAGAAGCCCATCGTATATATGTACATATATATGTATGTGTGTGTGTGTTTGTCCCCCCCCCCCCCCAACATTGCTTGACAACCGATGCTGGTGTGTTTACGTCCCTGTAACCTAGTGGTTTGGAAAAAGAGGCCGATAAAAATAAATACTAGGCTTACAAAGAATAAGTCCTGGGGTCGATTTGCTCGACTAAAGTTGGTGCTCCAACATGGCCGCAGTCAAATGACTGAAACAAGTAAAAGAGACATCAAACAAAATGCTTAGTGGTATTTCTTCTGACTCTTTACATTCTGAATTCAAATTCCACCAAGGTGAACTTGTGTACGTCTCCTTGTCTTGACACTGTGTGATTGTTTTAAATGAAAGGTTTTCTTTTCCAATATTCTGTGAAAACACACATTTGGCCATGGAGTAATATTAGCCAGCATGGAAACAAGTTGGTGACAGGAAAGGCATCTGGTTCGATAAACCACATCTGACCCATGAAGGTATGGAAAACTGGACGTTAAATAAAGGGGAATTGAACCTGAACAACTACAACCAGGTTTACAGAGATTTGCTTTGTTTTGTTTTTGTTTTGTTTTTGTTTTAAACCTTTCCAATGTTATTTGAATTAACATGGAAAATATTCTATCATGGTGTTTTTGTGATTTTATTCTTCTTCTCCAACCTTTGTTTATCATTTTTGAAATCTGAATAAATTCTAACTCTTTTCAGATGTATGATAATGGCATGTCAAAAAACAAAAATGAATCTATCTGCCAACCAAATATTTGATGGAGATGACCAGCCCACCACCTGCTATTTTATTTCCCTAGGACAGTAGAAAGTAGAATATTTTAAGTTAACTCCAAATACTAACACTATGGTCAGAACAGAATTGCAATTCAACTGATGGTCACTGGCTCAACATTTTGAAATTTCAGCCACTTTTATGAGTTAATGATTAAAAATAAATCAAAAAGAAATTTTGAAAAACATGTAAAGAGGTAAATCTTCCTACCTGGTAGATAATTAATAGTCAATTGCCAAATGATGCGTGAATTATGTGATAGGTGAAATGTGTACAGTTTTAAACTGTTGGGAATATCTTTCAGTTTCCTCACACGTCTACTCTTGGAGCCAGAAGCTAACTTTTTGATGGCTAAAATAGTTTGTCTGCGTGTTTCATCTGTTAAATCTCTGCACTTTAAAGTAGTCCAAACATCTTGTGTACAAATGACTTTCCAATTCAAATTTTCAAATGAATTCTCTTTGAACAAATCTTCATTTCGATTGTCGTCATCATCATCATCCTCCTCCTTCTCAGAGTCTGTCTGTTCACAGTCTTTAATTAATTCTGGATTAAAATCCATACATATGTCAACTTATAGATCTGGCTCTGTAATTCTTTCAGAAACAGTTTCTCTTCTCTTTTTGATTATCATGCTAAATGGATTCATTTCTTCAAATTTATATTCAGTTAAAGATTCTATTTTAGCCTTCATTTCACTCTCTAAACTTTCTGGAACAGATTTCAAAGAATTGTCTTCCTGATTCTTTTCCTTCTTTGGTTTTGTCTCAATTTCTGAAATTTCAGGCTGACATTTAACTGAGGGACTTTTCTTTAATTTCTTCAAAAGCCTCTCGTTTAGAATTTGAAATTTTGGAATTTTTCTTTCGACACTTTTGCTTCTTGACTTTTTCTGTTGGTAAAATATCTGGCAATAAATTCAGAGCTTTCAATCGTTCAATTAATGTTGATGGAAGAGAATTGTTCAGAAACTCTTCACATGGTTGATATTTGCCATTTTTCTCAATGAAACATGAATCTAAACAACTGTCAGACTCATAAAGTTTCAGAAGTACATTAACAATACCAGACTCACTGAAAATAAAACAAAGATATCATTAAATCAAAGCCAAAAATTTATTTTTTATGGTTTTTAGAATAATTAGTATTACAATTTAGTAATTCTACCTGTTGATAACCATGCAACCTGATCAAATTTGAACTCATGAGTAAGGTTTGAATTTATGACTATTTCATGAGTAATCTAGAAACTTATCTTTGCAAATACCACATTCAAATAAACTAGATTCAAAGACAAAGTTAAACATTTAGTCCACAGTATTACCTGTATTACCATGGTGAAAATATTTACTAAATATAAACTGTATAAACAAGGACTTTCTTTCTAACCACTTTGAGAAAGACCAAATGGATGGACCCTGATGAAACTGCACTGACAATATTGCAAGGTCGCATTTGCAAAAGTGAGTAGCTGCAACAGCGGAAACACGTGTAGGTCATTGTAATATGTTGTATGTAACCATAAAATAAATTTCGTGGATGTACAAGTCTCCATACTCTTCTTCTCATTATTAATAGATACACCAGACAATTTACCATCCAGTGAAGAGGACATGGAATTACCCATCAGAAGAATTCATGGAGTGACTACTGTATATACTTCACTATAAAACACCCCCACCCCCACCCAACTTACAAGATTCAAAACGGGAATTTTATAAGTTGCAGTGACTGTTTTGACATTGGAGAGCAAAGTTCAATTAGGTATCGCACTGACATAGTTGTTCAGTAACCAAGAGTTCAGTAAGCTGAAGATGACTTCCAACAACTGTTATCCCCATTAAGTCCAAGCATTTTAGAAACTGTTGTTTAAAATGTAAAATGTTTCTCCTTCATAACATTACTTGACTTGTTTATTGTTTTGAGACTCAGTTGCTTCGATACTTTCCTTTTACTTTTTCATTTATGCTTTCATTTTTGAAGCAACGGACATACAAAACCATGCAGTCATTCATACGTGTTATGATTGGAAAAAACAAATACAATAAACTGTTTTAAATTGTGAGGAAGTGTATGAAAGAGTGTGACAAAAACCAGAAGAATAAAAGAAGAATCGAGTTATACTAACCGTCACTTTCACCAAATAACTGGTAAAACTCCTCAGTTGTGGTGGTCTCATCATATACACTCTGATCGTCATCTTCACTTGTCTGATCTTCATTAATTGATGAAACACTGGGGATAACATTTCTTGCACAGACGACATCATTATATATATAGCTCATTGTCTTCCATACCATCCATGACATTTGAGATCCCGCAGTTCAAAAATGGTTTCATCACAAGTTCACTCGGTATTTCAGCCACTGGCAAACAGTCTTAAGGTCAGGGTGTTTAAAGTTCCCAGCCTTTATCAGTTCCTTGTCACCATTAATCAACTGTTTGTTCCACTTGGCATGCATGTTCACCTTAAAAGACTGCTTCACTGTGGGTGAAGCACAGGTGTACATACATCCACCTGGAATCACAGCTTGGTAGGTATGACGCCCCTTTAATCTATTTCCTATGTTGTTGACCAGTCCACACACACACGTATATATATACAGGTAGCACTCTATCAGTTACGATGACGAGGGTTCCAGTTGATCCAATCAACAGAACAGCCTGCTCGTGAAATTAATGTGCAAGTGGCTGAGCATTCCACAGACGTGTGTACCCATAACGTAGTTCTCAGGGAGATTCAGCGTGACATAGAGTGTGACAAGGCTGGCCCCTTTGAAATACAGGTAGAACAGAAACAGGAAGAAAGAGTGAGAGAAAGAGGGTTCACCCCCTGCCAGAGCCTCATGGTGCTTTAGGTGTTTTTGCTCAATAAACACTCGAAACCGCAATCCTACAACCACAAATCTGCTGACCTAACCACTGGGCCATTGTGCCTCCACTAAATGGTATTATACCA
Organism: Octopus bimaculoides; assembly: GCF_046866305.1. Classification (NCBI taxonomy): domain Eukaryota; kingdom Metazoa; phylum Mollusca; class Cephalopoda; order Octopoda; family Octopodidae; genus Octopus; species Octopus bimaculoides. The sequence continues at coordinate 38,561,264 of NC_142950.1, read as the reverse complement.
TTGCAAACAAGACCATCCACAAATTTATCTAATTGAATATTAAGCATTTTTACCCATTTTAATTGAACTCCTACAGAAAGTCCCAGACCTTGGGAAATATTTTACTACAATCAGCAATCTCAATATTGCAATAATAAAAGTGAGGAAGTCACTATAAAGCAATCAATCATATTGAGTCAAAGAAGTAGAGCTATTCAATGTTTGATGCTTCCATGGAAAATTGATGACAGGGCTGAAATGACTGGCATCAGGGGATTGTTTATCTTTAACAACCTCGAAAAGCAGCCTCCTCTCTAGAGAGAGAATATCTCAGCAGTCTCGAACAATATGAACAGCCACATCACGGATAGAGTCAGAAAGATTTGATAAGTATATTTAAGGAATTTGGATTAAATTCAAGTTTCCACAAATATAATCAAAATACACACACATCAAGAGATAGACATGGATGTGTGTATGTCTATGTACATGCATGAGTGTATATATATATATATGTGTATATATATATATATATATATATATATATATACAAACATATAACCACTCATTAATAACAGCACACAAATACACCACCACAACCACACATACATATAAATATATATAATTTACACACAATTATCTTCCTTGTATGTTTGAAACCTCGTTTCTTCTCGGTCGTTTTTGGTCAGTTCAGACTCTGCCATATTCAACATGACTTGTCAGAACAACAAATATTTTTAGATTTTTGTCACACTCAGTTTTTTATTTCTTTTCTTAACACTTCTTTCTTGTGTCTACCCATCTTCTCTGAAAACACGCTTATATCAAAATGCTGAAAACACTTCCATATTTATTGGGTATTAAACTTAATAATTATACATTTCCACTTTGTCTTAATGTCATTTTCATCATACATATACACACACACTGATACATATATCATAGGACCACTTTCACATTTCCAAAAGACAATCAGTGACTTCATTTACTGATGCACTTCTAGAAAATTATCTTATTTTTCTCACATGTTACTCTTCCTCCATCACCAGCTGCTACACTTCCTGCTTCTGTTACTATTTCTTTGTGAACTTTTTTTCCTTTACCACTTGACCATTCGCCAGTTACCTTCTTAACTGCTGGACGGCGTCTTTTTCTTCTTTTTCGAGTTGTTGTTGCTTTACTGTTGACAGCTGTTGTTGTTGCTACTCCAATGCTAGATATTGTAGTTGGTATTTGCATTTTGCCATCTGCTGTCATTGATTCTCCATTGCCATCTGCTGCTGTTACTTTTCCTTTTTTGCCATCTGCTGCTGTTGCTTTTCCCTCTTTGCCATCTGCTGCTGTTGCTTTTCCCTTTTTGCCATCTGCTGCTGTTGCTTTTCCCTTTTTGCCATCTGCTGCTGTTGCTTTTCCTGTTTTGCCATCTGCTGCTGTTACTTTTCCTTTTTTGCCATCTGCTGCTGTTGCTTTTCCCTTTTTGCCATCTGCTGCTGTTGCTTTTCCTGTTTTGCCATCTGCTGCTGTTGCTATTCCCTTTTTGCCATCTGCTGCTGTTGCTTTTCCCTTTTTGCCATCTGCTGCTGTTGCTTTTCCCTTTTCGCCATCTGCTGCTGTTGCTTTTCCCTTTTCGCCATCTGCTGCTGTTGCTTTTCCCTTTTTGCCATCTGCTGCTGTTGCTATTCCTTTTTTGCCATCTGCTGCTGTTGCTATTCCCTTTTCGCCATCTGCTGCTGTTGCTTTTCCCTTTTCGCCATCTGCTGCTGTTGCTTTTCCCTTTTTGCCATCTGCTGCTGTTGCTATTCCCTTTTTGCCATCTGCTGCTGTTGCTTTTCCCTTTTTGCCATCTGCAGCTGTTGCTATTCCTTTTTTGCCATCTGCTGCTGTTGCTATTCCCTTTTTGCCATCTGCTGCTGTTGCTATTCCCTTTTTGCCATCTGCTGCTGTTGCTATTCCCTTTTTGCCATCTGCTGCTGTTGCTATTCCTTTTTTGCCATCTGCTGCTGTTGCTATTCCTTTTTTGCCATCTGCTGCTGTTGCTATTCCCTTTTTGCCATCTGCTGCTGTTGCTATTCCCTTTTTGCCATCTGCTGCTGTTGCTATTCCCTTTTTGCCATCTGCTGCTGTTGCTATTCCCTTTTTGCCATCTGCTGCTGTTGCTATTCCCTTTTTGCCATCTGCTGCTGTTGCTTTTCTCTTTTTGCCATCTGCTGCTGTTGCTTTTCTCTTTTTTCCATCTGCTGCTGTTGCTTTTCCTTTTTTGCCACCTGCTGCTGTTGCTTTTCCTTTTTTGCCACCTGCTGCTGTTGCTATTCCTTTTTTGCCATCTGCAGCTGTTGCTATTCCTTTTTTGCCATCTGCTGCTGTTGCTTTTCCCTTTTTGCCATCTGCTGCTGTTGCTATTCCCTTTTTGCCATCTGCTGCTGTTGCTATTCCCTTTTTGCCATCTGCTGCTGTTGCTATTCCCTTTTTGCCATCTGCTGCTGTTGCTATTCCTTTTTTGCCATCTGCTGCTGTTGCTATTCCTTTTTTGCCATCTGCTGCTGTTGCTATTCCCTTTTTGCCATCTGCTGCTGTTGCTATTCCCTTTTTGCCATCTGCTGCTGTTGCTATTCCCTTTTTGCCATCTGCTGCTGTTGCTATTCCCTTTTTGCCATCTGCTGCTGTTGCTATTCCCTTTTTGCCATCTGCTGCTGTTGCTTTTCTCTTTTTGCCATCTGCTGCTGTTGCTTTTCTCTTTTTTCCATCTGCTGCTGTTGCTTTTCCTTTTTTGCCACCTGCTGCTGTTGCTTTTCCTTTTTTGCCACCTGCTGCTGTTGCTTTTCCCTTTTTGCCATCTGCTGCTGTTGCTTTTCCCTTTTTGCCATCTGCTGCTGTTCCTGATGCCATTTTTGTTATTCCTGCTGATTCTGTCTGCCCTCCTTCATCTCTTTCTATGACACCATCACCAAGATAAAGATAGACTGGATTTGGAAATTTCATCAAAATTTTCTTCTTGCTGGGGACTGAAATAAAAGAGAGATGGACATAAACAGCAATACACAGTGATAATGTCATTTGGCCATAAGCCACCTCTTACCTAACAGACCTATGGTCTTTCCACATTTTTCACATGTTAATAGTAGTGCATGTAATCATGGTGAGGGTATTGATGCTAGTGGTTGTGTAAGTGGTGGTTGTAACTGGTCTTAGAATAAATAATGTTTATTTTGTATTAATTTCAAAAGTCATTTGGGGACTCACAGTTCAACCTAACCATTTCTAGCATGGATCTCACTGGAGGTTCACTAGGGACCTCTTAATTTGAGAATGCACAAGATCTGTCAGGGTGGAAATGACAGTTATTGCAATACTAACTGTTTATAACCTGTTGAAAAATTTCTAAATCAAAACTTCACACCTGTGGCTGATGACAGTGCTACCTGATTGGCACTCGTGCCAGTGGAACGTTAAAAGCACCATCTGAGCGTGATCATTGCCAGGGCCACAGATTGGCTCCTGTGCCGGTGACACATGCAAAGCACCATTCAAGCATAGTTGTTGCCAGCGTAGCCTTACCAGCACATGTGCCAGTGGCACATGAAAGATAACATTCAAGCGTGGTCGTTGCCAGTGCTGCCGAACTGGCTCCTGTACAGGTAGCACATAAAAACACCTTTTGAGCAGGGTCGTTGCCTGAACCACCTGACTGGCCCTCATGCCAGTGGCACATAAAAGCACCCACTGCACTCTCGGAGTGGTTGGCGTTAGGAAGGGCGTCCAGCTGTAGAAACTCTGCCAGATCAGATTGAACCTCTGGCTCACCAGTCAGTCCTCAGTCAAACCGTCCAACCCATGCCAGCAGGGAAAGCGGACATTAAACAATGATGATGATGATATATACATGCACGCACACACACAGATACAGGCATAATGCATGCACTAACACACATAAATTTATTCAGTCCTCAGTTGTAACATTTGGAAGGGACAATCTTGTAATGTGAGTCTGTTTCTGGTTGTTTAAGCAGATTCCCCATTACAATTTCACACTTGAACTTTTAGTGAATTACAAGACATATTATCCAGTTTCTAAAAGCAATTATCCAAACCATCATTCAAATGTTTGATTTGTGGAAAACTTGCCATCTTCATTAAAGGTTAAAATAAATGTGAAACTGGAATCTTACCTTGGATCAATGCCAGAAGCAGAATCTGAAATTTAAGAAAATAAATAAATTGGAGCATTATTACAGTCACGCGTGCGTGTGTGCGTGTGTGTGTGTGCATGTATTAGATCCAGGGATCAAGGTGTAGGAAGAACATTAGTGTCAAGCAATCTGTAGTAAATATATATAAAAAAACAACTTTCATGGACAATAGTGGTTTATTGAGAGGAGAAGGTTGTGAATTTTCTTCTCATATCCAAGAATGATAAGCTGAAAAAACTTCTTTTCATATTCCATGCGATGCAACCAGGGTTGCCAGATGTGCAAATAAGAATACAAGAGTTATAAAAGGAATTCTGATTGAATCTTCCATGCATCAACATGTACCTCCTTATGACAATGTAACCTTTAATTTTATCAAGGGTGCGCTGAAAGTGTAGCTGCTAGAATAAGAATAGCCTGGGCAAAGTTCAGAGAGCTCTTACCTCTGCTGGTGACAAGGGGCCTCTCTCTCAGAGTAAAAGGTAGACTGTAGGACGCATGTGTACGAACAGTCATGCTACATGGCAGTGAAACATGGGCCGTGACTGCTGAGGACATGCGTAAGCTGGCAAGGAACGAAGCCAGTATGCTCCGATGAGTGTAAGTACCTTGAGAGAAAAGGTGGACCTAAGAAGCATCAATTGTGGTGTGCAAGAGAGACAATTGCACTGGTATGGTCACGTGGCGAGAATGGATGAGGATAGCTGTGTGAAAAAGTGCCACACGCTAGCGGTTGAGGGAACCTGTAGAAGAGGCAGGCCCAGGAAGACTTGGAATGAGGTGGTGAAGCACAACCTCCGAACATTGGGCCTCACCAAGGCGATGACTTCTGACCGAGACCTTTGGAAATGTGCTGTGCATGAGAAGACCCAGCAAGCCAAGTGAGCCCAAAATCCAAGGCCTCTGCCAGGGATGTAGCCAGCCCACTTATGCGTACCCTTCTTCCATTGGACACTAAGCTCTGCTTGCGAAGACCTGTTGGGGCAAGCAAAAGCGAAATCGTGATGGCACCACCATTCGAGCGTGATCGTTACCAGCGAAGCCTTCCTGGCACTTGTTCCGCAGTTTCGCGCTCCTGGCACTTGTGCCGGTGGCACGTGAAAAGTCATTTGAGCGAGATCGTTGCCAGTGCCACTGGACTAGCTCTTGTGTAGGTGGCACATAAAATACACCATTTTGAGCATGGCCATTGCCAGTACCGCCTGAATGGCCTTCATGCCGGTGGCACATAAAAGCACCTACTACACTCTCAGAGTGGTTGGCGTTAAGAAGGGCATCTGGCTGTAGAAACTCTGCCAAATCAGATTGGAGCCTGGTGTAGCCATCTGGTTCACCAGTCCTCAGTCAAATCGTCCAACCCATACTAGCATGGAAAGCAGATGTTAAACGATGATGATGATGATGATGATACCCACACATTGATAAAGTGGATCATGGTATGATATGCCACAAACTACGTGATCTCAGCATAGCTGGAAAACTTTTAGAGCGTTTACATGACTTTCTGAAAGATAGAAGTCAGGCAGTAGTGAAGCCACCTCAATGCAAACACAAATAGTGGACGGTGTTCCACAGGGTACTGTCTTGGGACCACTGTTTTTCTTAGTGGCTGTACAGATGCAATGGGTGCCATATGTCATATGATCACAAAGAAGACTGCACCCCAGATCTCCATAAACAACGATCAGGGTATGTTAAAAGTATATCAACACATTTTATTTTGTTTTCAATATTAAAACATGAATGCAAAACATAATGCATTCCATCAAAACATTATATATAAAGAGAAAACGATATGTGTGTACAACCCTAACTCTTGTTACTGTTGCCAGCAATGTTGCCTAAGAAATACTTACATTCTGTGTTCGTTCATGGAATTCACTATCTCTACAAAATCCAAGTAAATCAAAGGCTGTTCTCATATTGTTGTCAATTATATGTAATTCATTTTTCGTTATTGTTCGGCAGTTTATAATAAGTTCAAGCAAATCAAAATAGCCTGCAAACAAACAAGGACACATATAAGATTTGGCATTTAGGTTCAGTTTCATAATATTAAGCAGATGAGAGATAAATAATCTCCTAAATTACAGAAGAGATTACAATTATTCCTATAATCAGGTATGTCTGTGAGATGGTTAAGAAATTTGTGATTTTCTATTTGATTCAACTTCAAAGAAATTTGGACAAGTATTTTCTATAATGGCTCCAGTTTGACCAGTACTTTGTGAGTGGAAACTGAGTAAAAGCCCATTGCATATATGTGTGTGTGTGTGTGTGTGTGTGTGCTGTAAAAAAACACTCAGTAAACTCCATAAAATGGTTGACAAAGGGAGACTAATACAGTTTTATATTTAAGAGATGAGGAATTATGTACATTATTTACATTTGATGGACATTTATCCTCATCTTGTTTTAGTTTAAAAGAATTGACTCAAATGTGAAAAAAGAATGTCACTGGTACGAGTTCTCTTTACATGTCACCAGCACAGGAGCTTTTCACATGTAACTGGCACTGGCCACAACTACAATTTCACTAAACTGCCAAAGGTCTCACTCACTTGTCATTGCCTCCAATTCACACAACATCCCAAGATCATATTTCACCACAACATCCCATGTCTTCCTAAGGCAACCTCTTCCACAGGTTCCCTCCACAGTTAGAGATTGACACTTTTCTTTACACAGTTGTCCTTGTCCATATGCATCACATGACCATACCAGCAGTCATTTCTCTTGCACCATACATCTGATGCCACTTATACCCAATTTTTCTCTAAGACATTTAAACTCTCTTGTATGTGCACACTGACATTGCACGTCCAGCAGAGCATATATCAGCTTTGTTTCTTTCAAGCCTTTGCATGTCATCTGCAGTCACAGCTCATGTTTCACTTCTTCCTTTCTAGTTCTCTCTGGATAAATATACCTGCTGACTAGCATTCCTTCTAGCTACCTGAAATAATATTTGGCTACCACAACCCTGCCAGTCCTTTCAGGTCTGTTTCTTTGCTCTAATGGCCCTGCCAACTACACTGCTCCACCATGTCATTCTAGGTCTAGTTGGGACTTAGCACCAACCACTAATATGGTCTGTGGTTCTGTGCCGGTGACACATAGACGGTATTCATGCTGGTGACACATTAAAGGCATTCATTCCAGTGACATGTGAAAGATATGCAGTAGATTCTATGAAATGGTCAGTGTTAGGAAGGACATCCAGCCATAGAAACCAAACAGAAACAGACTGGAGCCTGATGCAGCTCTCCAGCTTACCAGTTCCAGTCAAACCGTCTAACCCATGCCAGCATGGAAAATGGATGTTAAATGCTGTTGATGATGTGTCCAGGGAGGAATATATAAGATGCACATATCAGTGACTCTGAGGCAAACAATTTGTGAAGTGAAATTATAGAGTGCCAAGTTCAAAGTTGGTTACTTGTGTCTGTGAGAAAAGCAGAGTTTTGTCTGCCTCTAGTTATTAGAGATAGCAGATAACCAAAATGCAGAATTGTTAACATGGACAACTGGATATAAAAGAATTATTAAAAAGAAACAAAAAAATGTGAACTTTCCATGAAATAATTCCTTTCCTGACCTACCAGCCTCAAGCAATTCACACCATCTTTTGTAACTAAAGTTCTCTGCACAACCCTTTCACCTTCAGCACAATGACCTTGTCCATACATAATTCAAACCAGTTTCCTACCAGGTATCATGAACAAAGATCTTGAAATTATCCTATAATAGAGTCTCAGAACAACTAAGGATTTTGCATCAAGGCTCAAAAAGTTTGCAAGTTCAAAAAAAATCAAACCTTCACCACTATTTCACTACTGCTTGTGCATAAATCACAGTTAAAGCTCTACAAAAGGTAAGCTTTACAATTTAAAATTACCTTCCATTGTAGCTACCCCTATACCCTGTAGATTAAACTGTAGGATTTCTATTCAATATAAGAAATTACTTCAGTCTGAATATTATTGAAAGTTAAACTGTTAGCAATATTTTTTTTTAATTCTTCCAAGTTTTAATGTAAATCACAGCTAAGTCTTGTAAGGTCAAAACATTTTTTTCTTTTCCTGTTAGAAAATAGAGAAAATATTGCAAAGTTAAAGTGTCAATCAGATCAACAAAAAAAAAAAGAATAAATTAAATTCTACACACCATAATACAAGGACAGTCTTACACATGAGTGTAAGTAGGTATCACCATCATGGAGTACAAGTTTTCTCAAGTCAAAATTGTGTTTTACAAACAGTACAATGAGTTTCTGCATAACATCCATTTTGAATACTGAAGTATCAAGCTGCCTGAGGTCAAATATCTCCAAAAAGTTTATAGCATATGGCCAATACATATAAAAAGTATTAAAGGCAAATGCACTGAACAAATCTTCCCCTCTTTTCACAGCTTCATTTCCAATGGTGAATAAGAGAGGCAAACTTAGTAAAATGAAGTTTTCTAGCCCTGCAGAAAATGAATATAAATAATTAAAAGCAACATTAAACACATCAATAAGAAAACGTGTGCACACACACACACACACACAAATATACATATACATATTTTAGTTTAGTCTTTTACACCTAGCAACCATCTTTAGCTTCTAACTTAAAATACCAATTTTATATGTACCACTGGCATGGGTGCCTTTCGTGCATGCACACACGTGTGTGAAGCCTAACTGTGGTTATCTGCCTCACTACCTCCATAACAGCTTGTCTTGGATTCCCCTTATAGCCACTCTCGACCGTGTGGGCCAAGCCTTCAATGAAAAATTCAGAATTAAGTTCATAGTAATTGAAAAAAACTGAAAAAACAAGATTCCACTTACCTTTACACTCATCATAAATGTCAGGTTTAGTTTTATAACCAGGAAATGAAGTCATATGCAAGCCATCAACTGCTATTTTTATGGTTTCATACAGAATTGGTTTGATATAATTCTCAATGGACATAAAGTCAGGAGGAATAAATTCGTAAGCCTTTTCACAATATTTCAAAGCCATTTTGTAATTGCCCTTTCTATAATAGACATCTGATACCAAGAGGATGTCCTTAGAAATAAAACAGAGGAATGTTAAAAAGAGAAAATTCAGATAAAAATCAACATAAATTAATAAAAGGTTAAAAACTAGGGAGGAGCTAGAAGAAAGGAAACAAATAGACAGTCATCTGTGTATCATAATCAATGTAAATACATCACAGAAAACCAAATTAACCATGATATTCATCCAGAGATAGTATCTCTTACAGCAGTAGTATGTTAAATAACACAAATATGAAATTTATCCAGCAGTAGAGGCAAGAATGCTAGATGCACATTTGTGCGTTTTGGAGTTCCACAAGCAGCAGCAGGCTGCACACAGATTGCCACAGCATATTTCAGGTGCACTCTAAATTTCAGCAGTGCTTATTCAAGAAAAATAGTTTTTAGAACATTAAATCATGTAATATAGGCCAAGCTTAGCATATAGGACCCAGGATGATTGAGATATTTGGCAGGGAAAAAGTGTCTTACATGCCATTAAATGCAGTATGTGTGTGTATTTATATATATACACATAATGATCGTTACAGTAGAAGACAGTTGGCCAAGGTGCTCAACAGTGGGATTGAACCAAGGACCACAAAGTTGGGATGCAAGATTCTTAACCACACAGCCACACCCGCAATGTAAAATACAAAAACAAAATAACCAAAAAAAAAGAGGCAAAAGTATTCTTGGACAAAGAAAGGACAAAAAAGAGAAACAAAAGAGAAAGAAAAGAGTTAAAAAATGGAGAAAGTTCTTGAAACCTGCACTGAACTACACCAGTATATCGCATGAGCCAAATCATGTTCTGCAGTTTCTGTAAGTCCTAATGCAAAGGCCACCGTTGCACTTGTTGTACAAAATTCCACCACTTGCTTTGATTTCGATAGTGTGGCCTTTGTTTCTAACAGCATATACATGCCAATGGTACAGTAAGATGCCAAAAGCTGTTTGTTACGAGTTGACTTCAGCTTCTTTACTTCATCCATCACATTTCCAAGATCGTTGCAGCAATCTACAGAGAACAAATATCTAATTTTACAAGTGCGTGTGCTATATGAAAGTACTGGGTGTGAATGCGTGTATCCATATGTGTGTCCATACGAATAGTCACAAAGACACATACATCATCATCATCATCATCATCATCATCATCATCATCAGCAGCAGCAGCAGTCAGACAAGATTCATAGAACTAGAATTTCCACAAGCTGATATTCTTCCTATTGCCAACCTTCACCTGTATACAATAAACGTTAATAATCTGCCACTCCCAAACATGGACATGTTTCTCAGGAAAAAACTGCAAACAAACATCACTACTTGTATGATGTTGAACATTGATTACAAACAGCAATTGAAAAGGTTTTGGTGACCCTGGTGCTACAGTAGGGGACATTTGCCAAAGAGTTAAACAGTAGGAGAGAATCTGAAACCATGAAGTTGAAAAGCAAACTTGTTAACTGCACAACCATGTTGCAGGCTACTGTATATGTGAGTGTGTGTGTGTGTGTGTGTGTGTGTGTGTGTGTGTGTGTACAGGGGTTGGACAAAATAATAGAAACCCCTAGCATCATAACTTTGAAATATTTATAAAACTGTCAAAAACATGTTTATTATTTTTTTTTATTTATTGTTAGTGTTGCTTAATATGTTTTACTAAAATTTCTGTTTCTTTGCAGGTGTCATCAGAAAAAGGTCATTAAAATTCATTAAAATGACAGATCTATCGGACTTTCAAAGAGGTCAAATTGTTGGTGCTCGTATGGCAGGCGCTAGCATAATGAAAACAGCTGAAATGTTTGCTGTATCAAGAAGTATTGTCTCGAAAGTAATGACAGCCTTTGAGAAAGAGGGAAAAATCTCCTCGTCGAAACAAAACTCCAGAAGGAAACCAAAACTTTCAGATAGGGACCATCGGACTCTTATGTAAATTGTTAGACAGGATCTCAAAAGTAGAGATCCCAAAATTACTGCAGAGCTTCATGACCACCTCGAGAACCCAGTTTCCACAAAAAACTGTTTGCCAGGGGCTGCACAAAGCCAGATTTCATGGGAGGGTAACTTTCTAGGTGCAATCCCATGGTTATTCATGACTGAAGGGGGTCTCCTCCTCCAGGTGATGATGATGGCTATTGTGGTGGTGTAAGCAATAATGACTGTGATGAGAATGACAAAGACAGCAAGAACACGATGGAAGGAAATCAAACTGTATATCTTACTGATATTTTCCACTTTGAGAAGTGCTCCCGGCAGCTTTAAAATGGAGACGAGATCCTCTGCCTTTCGACCTTGGGAGTCTTTCAGTGATTTTTTAATCCCTTTCCTCAGCAACAGTTTGACAACTTTTATGTAAAACTGAACATCTTCAACTTCAGTTTGTACCAAGGAATGCAATAGAGTCTCGTTTCTGGCGTTCACCACATTGATGTTCTTGTTGTTAAGGCCGTAATCTAAAGCATCAAGAGAACCTGGGGGCAAGAAATAAACAAAGAATAGATTTATTTAAATGTATATTTTTTGCTTTTATTTGTATTTGGTAGAAATGAGAGAGTGACTCAAAAGCTGAGAGTTCCATGCGTTGACACTTATCAAACTAGTCACAAATCCAGATGTTATAAATTCATATACCAATGATAATCTTATTTATGATTTGTTCCAGAACTATCCAGGAAAATACCATTATCACCAGTATATGGGACTTATAACCCCAGGATTTCTAACTAGTTTCGTAAGTGCTAACACAAAATTCTTGGCCCTTGAAGCACTCTACTATTTTTGTTAAATATCGGTTTCAAATTTTGGCACAAGGCCAGCAATTCTAGAGGAAGTGGTTCAGTCCATTACACCAACTCCAGTGCTCAACTGGTACATATTTTCTGAACCCCAGAGGAATAAAAGGGCAAAGCGACGAAGCATTTTGTCACGTATTGATAAGTTTACCAGGATAAGTTTACCTTAATAATTATAATAATAATAATTGTTTTAAAATAAGCTGAAGGCCTTGAATTTGGGGTGAAGAGTTAGTTGATTCTATCAAGCACAATATTTGACTGATGCTTTCTTTTGTCAACATCAGAAAGATGGAAAAGAAAATTTTCAAAAGTAATTAATGTTTGTAATACAGATACAAGAGCAGAAATTTGGGGACAATGGGCCAGAATCAACTGCATTCTTTGGCTGCTACTTTATTTTATCAACTTCAGTGGCCCTGAAAAGATGGGGGAGCAAGATGAGCTTGGCAGGATTTGAACTCAGAACATATAGAGCCAGAAGAAATATTGCAATGCATTTTCTCAAATGCTCAAACAATTCTAAATTGGTTTCTCACACAGAAATTTGAAGGAAGATTTAGTTAATGAAATCCGTCCTGGTACTCAATTGGTGCCTTATTGACCCCTGAAGGAGGAAAGGTAATATTATCCTCAATAATGGAACTAATTTCCTACCCAGTTACTATGGAGAATGCTTACAGCTATTGGAGTAAGAGGAAAAGAGTGAAAAAATAGCTGCACAAATGATGGGAGAGGCAGAAGAGCCTGGTTATGGAGCAAGTGAGAGGAATAAAGCTAGGAGCCAGGAGGAGATGATAAGCAGTGATTTGACCAGCTCTGCTGAACCACCAGTGAGATGGTTCAGGGTGGTTGAAACACTTGACAATTGCTGGATACCATGTGATGACTTCCCTGGTCAAACCAACATTCACTGAAGATGAATGAAGAAGGAAAAAAACATTTTTTAAATGTTAAGAGTAAAATCATTTTCCCAAAAGTATCAGGAGAAATGTCACATGGAATGCATTGCAGTGGCTACCAACATGGCCACAGGCCTACAACAATGGAAATCAGCCAAAGAATAAAATTAAAAGAACCATCTAATCCGAAAGACTCCTTGAATACTTCCAACATCCTGATTATCTTCTTGGATGCTCATGCTCTACATCCCAAACATTCTCTATGAAAATGGTACCATCATCTTTATAATATTTATAAACAAGAAAAATTATTAAACAAAAAGACTTAAAAAGATAGCAAAAATTGATAAAAAAAAAAAAAGCTAACAACAAAAACAAGAGCAAATACAGAAGAAATATATTCTATGTTACCAATATTTAGTGTCAGTTGCAGGATTGTGTGAATTTTCACAGCACTATCATGTCCCGAGAGAAGACCATTCCTCAGAAGATTCATTAATAATTCAAGAGCAGATGATCTATTGATTTCATTAGATTGTCTTGATTTCAATAAAGTTGAAATATTCATGTGGGAAGCATTGAATTTTCTAAGTCGTGGTTTTGTTCCACCGAGAAAAAAGTATAGCATTGGCCAGGATTTAGAAGATCTAGATTTTTCCAGAAGAAATTTGTTCACCTCATCTTCTTCCATTTTATGTACATTTTCTAAAATGGCATCAATATCTGCTGCAAGAAAAACAATAAAATATCAAACATGTTTGTAGATGTGTGTGTGTGTGTGTGTGTGTGTGTGTGTAAGGGTAAATGAATTTCGAGAAACACAATAGATATCTCAGCTAGCAGCAGCAAACTGGCATAAAAGAAGAGTGCAGCAGTTCCAGGACAGAAAGACACAAGTCCCAACTTACCATTATCAAACTGTTTAATTGTACGAGAGTGCAGAGTTTTCTCCAGGAAATCAAGGAAGACAAAAGTATCCTGGGTTGGTTCCGACGGGGCAGTCTTTGCTCTAGACTTGGGAAAAAAAAAAAAGAAAAAAAAATTTAATTAAAAATTTGATATTTAAAAAAAATATTTAATAATTAGGATTGAAAAAGGAGAGATCCCAACAATGACTATGATGGCCATGACATGGGCCCTGAAGGAAGGAGTAAGCAGAAAAGACCTAAGAGTATCTAAAGAAGAACTGTTGAAAACAAGAGGCAGATCAGTGAATGGAGAATGTGGAGACCCAGGTTCGAATCACAGTCGTAGACAGGCTAGCATGGAGAAGGAGAAATGGTAGGCAAGTGTGTGGCCTGAAAACAACAGGAAGGTGGTCTGGACATGAACCAGGAGCTATAACGGAAAATGAGAACTACAGGACCTTGTGGGACTTCCCAATAAAGACTGACCACACCAATGAAGCAAGAAGACCAAATATGATCGTAGAGGACTAAACAAACAATGTAATATCATAGATTTTGCAATTCGCTCTGAGAGAAGAGTTGATAGAAAAGAAATGGGAGAAAACTGAGAAATACCAGGATGAAGGCTAAGAGCTGAGGAGAGTGTGGCAGACCAAGACAACAATTATTCCTGTAGGAAATGGAGCATTTGGCACAACACCCAAAATGCTACTTAAAAGACTGAAAGAGATTAGAGCTGAAACTCGCATTGTCCAAGTACAGAAAAGTACTGTTCTATATTCTGCAAGAATCCTAAGAAAGATTCTTGAGGTTTGAGGAAACTTGTCAACAAACCTCAAGATAAAATAACTGACAACTAAATTAGCATAGGAGGAGGAGGAGGATTAAAAAGAAGTAAATCAATGAGAGACGAAAAAAACTTACAGCATATAAGCCCTGATAATATTTGCTTAGGTCTTTTACTTGATGACAATACAGCAAAAGGTTAGCACCTCTCCTACACTGAACGGTTGCAAATTCATAGTTCTTCTTATTAATAGCAGATTCAATGTTCTGTCTCACACGGGCCATTTCTATACCAGCACATGTAACTATAATGAAGAATTGGATTGGTAAAATAAAATCAATATAAATAATTCTGATATGTGTGTATACATAAATATATAATCATCATCATCATTTAGCATCTGTTGTCCATGCTGTTGGCTGGTTTGACCAAGGCTGGCAAGCTGAACCAGACCCCAGTCTGATTTGGCATGTTTGAAGGTCATGCTTCACCACCTCGTCCCATGTCTTCCTGGGTCTACCTCTTCTACAGGTTCCCTCCACAGTTAGAGATTGACACTTCTTTATGCAGCTGCCCTCGTCCATACGCATTACATGACCATTGCACACCACATCTGATGCCTCTTATGCCTGACCTTTCTATCAAAATGCTTACACTCTGTCAAACATGCACACCCAGTGGAGCATACTAGTTGCATTTCTTTCAAGCCTACACATGTCCTCTGTAGTCACAGCCCATGTTTCAATACCATGTAGCATGGCTGTTCACACACAGGCATCATACAATCTGCCCTTCACTCTGAGGGAGAGGCTCTTTGTTGACAGCAAAGGTAGAAGCTTTCTAAACTTTGCCCATTTTTATTCTAGCAGCAATGCTCTCAGAGCATCCACTTCCACTGCTAACTTGGTCACTTAGATAACGGAAGCTATCAACTACTTCTAGATATCTCCATTGGCATTTCATAGAGTCAATTTTCTGTGTATTCCTACTGTTTACTGTATCTGTGCATCTGCCACACACAAAGACTATTTTCCCTGTTAACCTTCCTCTAATAATGCTGCCCCTCTTATGTGTCTGTGGCTTGCACTGGGTACACCTTATGGAGTTTCTACCTACACCTTTTCTACAGACCAAGCAGAGTCATCTACCTGAAGGGATTTGTGATTTGTCTGCCTTTCTACTTACTAAGACTTTGGTTTTTTTGCTAGATTGACTCTAAAGCCCTTTGACTCCAGACCTTGCTTCCACTCATGGAATTTTTCCTCCAGCTCTGTTAGTGATTCGGCTATAAGAAGAAGGTCATCAGCATAGAGGAGCTCCCGGGGGATGGGGGGGGGGGGCAGCCCATCCTAAATTCCTGTCATTGGAGAATTATGACAAACAAAGAGGAAGTTGAGATTTGAACCTTAATGAACTCCTACTTTCTACCCCGAATTCATCTATTGCCAAGCCTCGCTTTACTGACAGCATTACTGTACATGGCTTGTATAGCTATCACCAGCCACTCCTCTCTTCCTAACCACCATATAAGGGAGCAGGGAATCTTGTCAAAGACTCTCTCCAAGTCAACAAAAACCAAGTACAGGGGTTCAGTCGTGGCCAGGTAGTTCTGAAGTTGCCTTACCAGGAATATATGGTCAGTGGTGCTTCTCCCTCACACAAAACCAAACTGCATTTCATCTAGACTAACTCTAACAAAAAAGAAAAAAACAAAAGTTATTGTTTTTTTCTGAAACTAATTTTATATTGTGGTTTATTATCCAAGTAATGCAATAGAATTTCCTCCAATTTCTTTTTTTTAATGAAAATTATAGAGCTTACATAGCAAAATTATGTTGGTCACACCATCAGTTATATTTCTGCTCACTTATAGCACAATGTCTTACATTTTAATTCAACAACAAAGAATTTTTTTGTTTTTTTTCCTTTTCACTTTTGAAAAATGTGTTTAAAGAATTGTATTTGGTTTAAATATTTTATTCTAAAGAAAAATCACAACACCTCTGAGCACCAAGTACCCCCTTAACATTTTGTTCCTTTCTTATGGGCTTCCAACGGCCCCCTAAAGATACTGCAAGCCAGAATTATTGCTCAACATGGCCATTCATCTGCTAGAAATAGCAGCCAAATTTCCCTAAAATTTTTTTTTTTGTCAAATTGGAGGGTGTTTGGTTTCCAGTAAACAAAGTTCTGTTACATAAGAGTGCGATCATCACCACCAGCATCATCAAAAATATTTAGATGCCACAGAACCTCTCTAAACTAGACATCAATATTTAAGTAGTGCCCAAGTATTCACATCATCAGCTGCCAAACAGGTATCACTATGGTTTCAACACCTGGACAACAGTGTTAAAATTATAAACACTGCCTGGGAATCCTGCAGCTTATTACAAGATACAACATAAGAGTAAACAAATAATTATTGCAAACAACATCAACACAACAACAAAATCAATGCACCAATTCAACTGATAACATCAACACAACCCCCAATACCAGTAAAATCTTGCTTACCTGGAATCTTACGGCAGCTCTCAGACGTGTTGTGGGGTAACTGACAATCCTTATTCAGCAGTTGTGTCAATACTCTTTTACTGGTTGATGGGTGGTCATCAACCAAATCACAAATCCTTTCAAAAGCTGTTTGTTTATTTCTGTCTGTTGTATCTAGTTGGTCCTTTGAAGTACTTGCCCATTGGAGAACATAAAAAAATGTCTGGAACTGTCCTGAAAAAGTGCAATGGAAGCAAATTCCATACATGAAAACATATTTAGCACTCATTACACTCTCAGAGTAGATGGTATTAGGAAGGGCATCCAGCCGTAGAAACCAGCCTTCCAGCTTGCCTGGTCAAACTGTCCGACAACCCATGCCAGCATAGACAACAGACATTAAATGATGATGATGATGATGATGATGGTAATGATATTTGGTTTAAAAATCTTAACTTTGAATATTAAATAACTTACTCCATTTGCTGCACAATGAATTTCATAATTACCATCTCTTGTTTTGACTCACTCTACACCACGGAAGTCTTTTTACACTAGCTACATCAGAAATGAATGGTACGATCATCTACCTGTTACATTTACTCCTTTAAGAGCGCATTATATATAAAATCCCCATCGTTTAAACAGTATCTAGGCTGCTACCAAAATGAAGTTGGAGTTTTCTATTAAGATCTGTAATAGGAACTTCATTAAGCTATACTCTTTAAGTAATTACAAGTAAATCTTTGACTGTCAGAAGTTTATTGTCCCTCTATACATTATACCTCACATGTTATAATAATTCACCCATCTTACATTATATGTTATAATAGTTTGTCATCTATACATTATATCTTGCCTGTTATAACAGTTTGAATGTTGGTTACTATTGATATTAAATCTTAAAATTTTCAGTTAAAATATTCAAATGTAGAATAATAGTTTTGGACATTCCATTTTGTTAACCTATTATCATTTTGCCTTCTTAGTCTGGGTTTTGAACAGAAATATTCCTTCATAACAAAACAAAATATGTTTTCAATTGTAGAATTTATTAAGTCATCAGTTGTAAAGAGCCATTCTGTATTACTAGAAAAGAGAAACTTTTACAAGAATGAATTCTCTAATTCCTCACCTGAAACAGTAGCAATTTCTGCAGCAACATGAAGTGCAGGTGCTTTCCTGTAAGCACATAAGTACTCACATGGGGCACCATTGACCAAAATTTTTTCAATTAACAAATCAACCCATTTAGGAATATTCAAAGAATATTCTTGCAATATTTCCACCAGGGTTAGATCAGATGTGTCTTCATAACATGCCATCTGATAGAACAGGGAGTCAGGATAATCTTGGATACCAATAATTAAATAGGCAAGTAAAATCCATTCTTGATTTTTGTGAAAATATAGCAATCCATTGTGCGGTAAGAACAGTTCTTCTTCATCAAATAATATGGTACCTGTGTGTGAGAGAGAGAGAGAGAGAGAGAGAGAGAGAGAGACAAAAGAACAAAATCAAAATACAGAGGCAACATTATTAATCTCTCCAAAGTCTCCAAAGTTTATACAAATTAGGACCCACGCAATGGGACTGAACCTAGGTATCATTTTGTATGTATGTAAGAGCAATACCTGTCCCAGGTACAAGAGCAGTACTCATGTGAGTGTTGCTCAAGTTTCACTTTAGTATCATTAGTCAATCTTCCACCTGTAGGGTGTATTACTTACCTGGATACTTTACTCTTAAGCTCACGAAAATGTGGAATAAAGAAATTTGCTTTTCTGATGTTAGCCCTGGGTACAGTTCCCATAAAATTGACAAAGCTTTCACAGGACCAAAAATGTCAACCAGGTTTATAGCTGTATACAGCACCTAGAAGTATAAAGAAATAAAAGTAGTGGATCTGGGTGCTGCATCAACATAAAAACTACATCATCATCATCATCATTCGCTTTTCTATACTTGCAGGATTTAGACAGAATTTCTTGAGGCAGATTTTCTACAACTGGATACTCTTCCGGTCACAAACCATTTCAAAGAAGGTAAAATTTTTACCCAAGGCCAGAGATGTTTTACACAGATGACTAGAAACTACCATCATTTGTATGATGATGATGCTAGTTTACAACCATCAGATGATGTCGAAACAAGGGTATACTGATGACCTTGCTCTAATTGCTGAGTCACTATCAGAACTAGAGGAAAAGTTTTAGGTGTGGAAGCAAGGATTAGAATCGAAGGGCCTTGGAGTCAACCTAGCTAAAGCCAAAGTCTTAATAAGTAGGAAGGCAGACAAACCACAAATCCCTTCAGGTAGATGGCCCTGCTCGATCTGTAGAAAAGGCATAGGTAGAAACTCCATAAGATGTACCCAGTGTAAGCTATGGACACATTAGAGGTGCAGCAATATCAAAGGAAGGCTAACTGGGAAGATAGTTTTTGTATGTGGCAGATGCTCAGGAGCAATAAACACTGAAAATGTGCAGAGAACAACTTCCGCCATATTCCAGGGAGAAAATCTAGAAGTAGTTAATAGCTTCCGTGATGTAGGTGACCAAGTCAGTAGTGGGGGTGGGTGTGCTGAAAGTGTAGCTGCGAGAATAAGAATAGCCTGGGCAAAGTTCAGAGACCTCTTACCCCTGCTGGCGACAAAGGGCCTCTTTCTCAGAGTAAAAGGCAGACTGTATGACGCATGTGTATGAACAGCCATGCTACATGGCAGTGAAACATGGGCTGTGACTGCTGAGGACATGCGTAAGCTCGCAAGGAATGAAGCCAGTATGTTCCGATGGATGTGTAATGTCAATGTGCATACACAACAGAGTGTAAGCACCCCGAGAGAAAAGTTGGACCTAAGAAGCAACAGATGTGGTGTACAAGAGAGACGACTGCGCTGGTATGGACATGTGGTGAGAATGGATGAGGACGGCTGTGTGAAAAATTGGCACACCCTAGCAGTTGAGGGAACCTGTGGAAGAGGTAGACCCAGGAAGACCTGGGATGAGGTGGTGAAGCATGATCTTCGAACACTTGGCCTCACTGAGGCAATGACTAGTGACCGAGACCTTTGGAGATATGCTGTGCTTGAAAAGATCCAGCAAGCCAAGTGAGACCATAACCCAAGGCCTAGGCCAGTGGTGTATAACCAGCCCACTTATGAGTACCCTTCATTCATTGGATAATAAACTTTGCTTGCGAAGACCTGTTGAAGCAAGTGAAATCAAAATCGCTGATGTGGGCATTGACAGGGCACTCATGGCAGTGGAACATTAAAAGCACCATCCAAGCGTGATCATTGCCAGGGCCACTGACTGGCCCCCGTGCTGGTGGGCATGTGAAAAGCATCATTCAAGCGTGATTGTTGCCAGTGTTACATTATTGGCACATGTGCCAGTGGCATGTGAAAAACAACATTCGAGCATGGTTGCGCCACTGTCGCCAGACTGGCTCCCATGCAGGTGGCACGTAAAAAATGCCTTTTGAGCGTGGTTGATGCCAGTACCGCCTGACTGGCCCTCATGCCGGTGGCACGTAAAAGCACCCACTACACTATCGGAATGATTGGCGTTAGGAAGGGCATCCAGCTGTAGAAACTTTCCCAGATCAGATTGGACCCTGGTGCAGCCTTCTGGCTCGCCAGTCCTCAGTCAAACTGTCCAATCCATGCCAGCATGGAAATTGGACGTTAAACTACGACGATGATGGTGCTGTTTCTTTCAGTTTCCATCTACCAAATCCATTTACAGAGGTTTGATTGACCTTGTAAAAGCTATAATAAAGGACCCTTGCCAAGGTTCTGCATAGTGAGACTAAATCTAAGACTTCAAAGTTAGGAAGCAAGTTTCTTAACCACATAGCCATGCCTGTACCTACAAGATATATATATATATATATATATATATATATATATGTATATGTATGTATGTGTATGTATGTGTATGTATATATGTATGCATATGTATGTATTAATCAGTCTGTAGTTCTTAAGTCTGAAGAGAGGAACATTTTAAAACTTAGTGAAATAGTAATTGATATTGTTGCCAGTTATGGCCAGTTAGGAAGTCACCATTGGTTTTGTACCTCTATAATTCTTAGTGGAACAGGTAACTTTTCAGATTCACTGGCCAGAGGCTGTGAAAAAACTCTGAAATGAAATTCTACCTTATGACATCTCCTCTGGTCAAGATAGAGTTATCTCCCTTTAGTTACTTGGAGTTGTGCCCAAAATAGGTCAGTACCTGAATGCTTTTTGTTTGCTCATCTGCAGGTAGGGATTTACACATTTTCAACCAGAATTTCCTCTGATGAGGGCACTAACTAACCATCTCACTTTTGGGACTTTAAGAAGGATCCTGAATCAAACAAGTTCTTCCCAATCCTTGCTGTCTTGGCCAAGCAATGTCGACATTGTCAGCTCCTGTTATATTTATATGTTAGTGTGTGTTTTTGTGTCCTCTAATCCTGGCCTCAGCAGAATTTGAACCCAGAACTGGAAGAAATGTTAAGCTTTTTTGTCCAATATGCCAACAATTCTGCCAGCTTACTCTGCCTTTCTTAATCACAATATTAATGGCTTCAAAAGAGTTTTTAAGAGAAGTGGCTACTTAATTATTACACTGATCCCAGTGCTCCTCTGGTTCTTATAGCTTTTGTTCTTTTGGATCAGTGGTTCTCAACCGGGGTCAATAGGGCCCCTGAGGGGCCACATAACAAGATAGTAAATTGGGGATCCACAATAGTATCTCTTTAAGGGGCCCCTGAAACAAATTTGCTTTCGATGTTTGTATTGGTATTATATTGCAAGAAACAGCTAGGATTCTTTCTCCAACATTTCACATTGTTCAACCCACACAAGCTGATGTGTGAAAAGCAAAATAGGAATTCTGGAAGAAGTTTCTATGAAACTAGCTTTCAAACACCGAATGGCTATGAGGGTTCACCAGAACAAAATTGTAATCGAAGGGTGCGAACCCGTTTTAGAATATCTGAAAGGGCTTTTGTTACTGCATGTGTTTCTTTGACATCATTTAAATATTTCTTTCATTTTCTCTCCCTCTTCTATGCTTGTAAGTTTATTTCACTTTATATGAAGAAAGGAAGAGTGTTTCTGTCAACCATGTTGAATTAATAAATTGCATTGTCTCTCTCTCTCTCTCTCTCTCTCTCTCTCTCTCCTGCCTCTCACTCTTTATTTGTAAAGTGCATATTTCTGTGCATGTGTTTACCTCCAGTACCTAAACAGTACTGTTGCTAAAACAGGCTGAATGTGCAATCAGTCATGCCATATTAGTGTCCAAACAGCTATGCCAAATTGTCTCATTCTGAAGGCAGGCGTATCGCATGCTATTTACACTTTGTACTGCCATCTGCTGTTGAAGTGTAGCAGTTCATGTTTTGCTGGACAGAGGACATAGGCCCCTTTCTCATTCACTCGAAGATTTGAGTCTCATAAGCTTTTCAGTGACTGTGTTTGGAAGAGAAAGCTGGTCAGGATCGTAGGGTGATCTGATTAAATCTAGGTGATAGGTTCCTGCCTCTCTTGATTGACATTTTATTTTTTATTTTGTTTATTTGCATTCATCATCATCATCAATTAACGCCCATTTTCCATGCTGGCATGGGTTGGATGGTTTGACTGAGGTCTGGAGAGCCAGCAGCTGCACCAGAGCTCCAATCTGGTCTGGCAGAGTTTCTACAGCTGGATGCCCTTCCTAACGCCAACTACTCCGAGAGTGTAGTGGGTGTGTTTTACATGCCATATCTATGTATTCCCAATTTTTGTTCGATCTTAAGTATACACATCCTCATACATTCTGTAAGCTTTATTGTAACGTTTGAATGAGTGGACCCATGTGACAAATATAATGAAAGAATTTAATATCATTGTTATTTCCTTTCAGAGTTTCCTTTTGTTTTCCACAGCCTTTGGTCAATGCGTCTGAAAAGTGATCTGTTCCACTAAGAACTATAGAGGTACAAAACCAACGGTGACTTCCTGACTGGCCATAACCGGCAACAATATTAATTATTACTTCACTAAGTTTTAGAATGTACCTCTTCAGACTTAAGAACTACTGACTGATTATATACATACACATATATACATACAAGTATATACACATACATACAAATATATACATGACACATACATACATACATACAACATACATCCATCCATACATGCACACACACATATATACATACATATACACACACACACACACATATATACAGTGGGCTTCTTTCAGTTTCTGTCTACAAAATCCACTCACAGAGTTTTGGTCAGCCTGGGGCTATAGTAAAAGACACTTAGCCGAGGAGCCATGCAGTGGGACTGAACCCAGAACCATGAGGTTTATTCATATCAATGTGAATAAATAAGCACTAAATTTGACAGAGTATTAAAGAGATTTTGTAGGAGGCAGTTAGTGAAAGGTAAATAAAAGATACCTTCAAAGCTGATCATTATTAATTACAATCCCTGATCCACCTTACAGGTGAAAATAGTATCATAGCTTACAAAAAAGAAAACTTGTTGAAAGAAATAGAAGAAAAAGAATGCAACCATGTATTTACTCACATTCGGATCAGGACAATATACAGCCATACTGATATCTCTTATCAATTGGATTAAAAACCTCTGAACATCTGCAGATTTAGACAAAAAAAAAAGACAATAATTAAGTAAAAAAATCATTAAATTTATTATATTTTTTTTTTCTGTTGTTGCACTCTCTGCACCCAACAGTCAGAGAGGTTAGCAGCCGATTCCACAGAGTCTCAACAGAATAATGAAAGTGCATAGCCTGGTGATTAGAGTGTTGCATTCACATTTGCAAGATTGTGATTTCAATTCCCATTTGTTTACAACTCTCATGGGATGGCAAAGTCAGGAGTAGACAGTGATACACACACACAATGTGCTTCTTTCAATTTCTGTCAACAAAATCCACTCCCAAGGCTTTGGTCTACCAAGGACTATAGTAAAAGACACTTTGCCAAGGTGCCATGCGGTGGGATTGAACCCATAACGATGTAGTTGGGAAGCAAACACCTAAACCACAGACATACCTGTGCATATATTATGTCCAGTTGATTTTTTTTTAATGTTCACTGAATTAAATGTTAAAAGTAACTTAACTATTATTTTTTAATGTTGATGGTGTCTCTGAGAAATTAATCTCAATGGTTTATGTCTTTAAATAAACAAACCTTTCTTGTCTGCCCTTGTCGTATCTTGCTTCTGACTGGTTCCAGTTGATGGTGTGGGTGGCGACAGAGGGGTTGTTCTTGAGGGTGGGGAGAAGGAGGTTGATGGTGTGGGTGGCCATAGAGGGGTTGTTCTTATGGGTGGGGAGAAGGAAGTTGATGGTGTGGATGGCCATAGAGGCGTTGTTTTTGTGGGTGGGGAGAAGGAAGTTGATGGTGTGGGTGGTGATAGAGGGGTTGTTTTTGTGGGTGGGGAGAAGGAAGTTGATGGTGTGGATGGCCATAGAGGCGTTGTTTTTGTGGGTGGGGAGAAGGAAGTTGATGGTGTGGGTGGTGATAGAGGGGTTGTTTTTGTGGGTGGGGAGAAGGAAGTTGATGGTGTGGGTGGTGGTGGTGATGAAGTTGGTGTGCTGCTTTTCTCATTTTCACTTCCAAGCCAATTCCCCATTTCGTTGAAAGGTTCAGGTCAGGGCAGAAACAGAGAGTTGATGGATACTGCAAGGAAGCCCATCAAATGGACTGCACCTGAAATTAAAAGAGTCAGGTTTCTTACATATTAATTGCAATGATTTTTACCAAAGAAGTAATATATTTGATGACATATCAGAAGCATTTTTCTTTTCCAAAAAAATGTCTCAAAATGAATCCTCCTGGGGCTCATATGCAAAGTTGGGCTTCTCAGAAGCTAATTTTGTCTGCCTCACAATGTGCCTTGCTTCTCTGCTGGTTTCTGTGCTTCTCTGCGAGCTATTCATATTTGGCAAGTTTGCTCTAAAAAACCAGCAAAACATAACAGCTTGTTTGGAAGAGCAATATATTATTTTTCAAGTAAATATTTATTGATTATGGAATAAATTTTACAATTGTGAAATTAAAAAAGTTATGAAAACATTGTTTATTGCAAGAAAATAATTAAGTCAAACTGATAGCATTTACCACACTTGTTTTTTTTTTTTTATGTCTAACTTGGTTTTGGCTCAGACATTTCCCTTTTATGTTTATCTTTTATGTTTATCTTTTATGTTTATCTTTTATGTTTATCTTTTACTAGTTTCAAGCAGAGTCTGAGGCACTGACTTCATCTCAATATTGTTGACAAAAATATTTTCAAAAACATTCAACATCACAAATATTATTATCATACACAAGTATAATCACAAATGGTACCTTTTATTTAATCATTGGACAGCAGCCATGTTCAGACACCACACCAAGGTTTTCATTGGACAAATTGCCCCCCAGCACATCATTTTAAAGTTTGGTGCCTATTCTCTCAGTCTCTTTTGTTATTAACAGGAAGTAAAACCAACACTGATTATAACTATCAAACAGTTGTGGGGACATCATCATCATCATCATCATCATTTGTCCATGTATTGGATGGTGTAACTAGAGCTGGCAAGCTGAGATCTGCCTAGACCCCAGTCTGATTTGGTTTCCACAGCTGGAGACCCTTCCTGCCATTTTACAGAGGGTGTTGTATGCTTTTACATGGCACCACATGGGCTCTTTTATATGGCGCTATACGGATACTTTTACATGGTGCCACACAGGTGCTCATATGTGACACCACGCAGGCACTTATACGTGACACTGTGCAGGTGCTTTTATGTGGTGCCACAGAGGCACTTTCCCATGTCACCAAATGGCTGTTTGTGCATGGGCAGTTTTACATGGCACTCCTACAAGTGCTTTACATCACGTTTTTTTTTTTTTAATTTTTCGTATTCCTACGTTTTAGTTGGCTGTTTTTCAAGGTGAGGTGCGAATCTGCATTAACCCCAGCCCCAAAAGTTATGAGGGAAAAACTTGGATCTTATGAATTTTTCGAAGACCCCCCCCCACCCCACCCCGTTGCTTTGGGTGCATTTTTGCTAACATATTCGTTTCCTACACATTTTTTTTTACACCCGTTGCACTATTTTTTTTTCATTTGGTTTCAGGGTAATAGTGTAAACATTAATCAAAAACGGGGCTAATGCAGATTCGCACCTCACTTTGAAAAATAGCCATAGCAGAATATATAGAGAAAGAGTGTGTGTGTGTGTGTGTGTGTGTGTGTTTGAAAGTGCTAATAAAGAATTATTCAAAATTCTGACTGTCTCCTTTCTCTCAATGTATATAAACAAAAAAATTATAAACATAATTAAGGGATCAGCAACAGTTGCTTCACCACATACCGAAGTTCAGAAATAGCAGCTGATGTGCTAAAACTCCAACAGATAGCGGCGACGTGTCACGTTCTCGCTTTCGCTGTGCCGTCGGAGTTCGCAAAGTGAAAGGCTCCAACGACTTTAGCTGCTATTTCTGAACTTCGGTATGTGGTGAAGCAACTGTTGCTGATCCCTTAATTATGTTTATAAATTTATAATAACTTTTAAATAAGTTCTTTACCGATAATGGTGTTTACATACCGAAGTGCTTGGTAAAAATTAATAATTATTAATTTATTAATAAATTAATATTCCTTTACCCTTTTATTTGTTATAAACAAAAAATTACATTCCGTTAGGTTGAATACCAATAAATGGTTACTTTTTCAACTCACCATTAATATACCTCCAAACTGTTTCACCACGAACTTTAACACTTACTCCTCCTCCAACTCCTCTGTAACTTTTTCCGTTAGTTTCCCTCTTTTCTTCGTCTTATTTTATACTTTTTAAACAATCTCCATTTTACGACCTGTCGCTAGTCTTTCTAATAACGACGGACGATTATTAATAACAGGCGCGAAATAGTTAGATTATAAATATTTAATGGTTTGATAGTGGAGGCACAATGGCCCAGTGGTTAGGGCAGCGGACTCGCGATCATAGGATCGAGGTTGTGAGTGTTTATTGAGCGAAAACACCTAAAAGCTCCACTAGGCTTTGGCAGGGGATGGTGGCGAACCCTGCTGTACTCTTTCGCCACAACTTTCTCTCACTCTTACTTCCTGTTTCTATTGTGCCTATAATTCAAAGGGTCAGCCTTGTCACACTGTGTCACGCTGAATATCCCCGAGAACTACGTTAAGGGTACACGTGTCTATGGAGTGCTCAGCCACTTGCACGTTAATTTCACGAGCAGGCTGTTCCGTTGATCGGATCAACTAGAACCCTCAACGTCGTAAGCGACGGAGTGCCAACAACAAACAACAACAGTGGTTTGATATGATCCAGTAAAAGTCGGGGCACTATCATGCTATTAGCTGTCAGAAGTGAAAGTGCTCACTGCTAGTGAAGTATCTGTCTGTCTGCCTGCCTGTCTGCCTGCCTGTTGCTGGCCTGTCGATTCTTTGGCTACTGACAGCTAATACCATGACTGGCCGGAGCGAGCTATATGTCTGGCTGTCTGTCTCTCTCTCTATCTATCTATCTATTACTCGAAAGTTCGCGCGTCCGCACTAGCTAGTCGTGAGTAGAAAACACAAATTTAATATAAAAACATATTTCCTGAAATTGCAAATTATTTAAAATATAAAAATATAATTTTCAACAGAGAGAATTTATCAAAATAGAAAACAAATGAAGTTTGAAGTTTAAAAATAATAGGATCGACCACTCACGACTAGCGAGCGCGGACGCGCGAACTTTCGAGTAATAGATAGATAGATAGAGAGAGAGACAGACAGACAGACATATAGCTCGCTCCGGCCAGTCATGGTATTAGCTGTCAGTAGCCAAAGAATCGACAGGCCAGCAACAGGCAGGCAGACAGGCAGGCAGACAGACAGATACTTCACTAGCAGTGAGCACTTTCACTTCTGACAGCTAATAGCATGATAGTGCCAAAGTCGGTGCTCCAGCGTGGCCGGAGTTTTAAAAAATGCAGAAAAAAGAGTGAAAGCAGTAAATGACATTTTTGTTCCGGTCATAATGAGTTCCCCACCCCACTTTCAAATGTTTTGAACAAATCAACCAACTACAGGGACGTAAACAAAATGTACACGGCTCACTTCCACAGTTTCCGCCTACTAAATTTACTCAGGAGTCTGCGATAGGCTTCGAGCAGATGTTTTCAACTATATTTTTGCCAATGGACTGCTTTGTTTCCTACGCATTCCTACACATGTGCGTCCCACCTCTGACTTTATTACCGCATAACTTCCAGAAAAATGTTTTTCATGAAATTTCCTACAAATACACTTTAGGTGGTGTAGATTCGGATCTTTTTTAAAACGGGGGCCACATTTTTCATTAATGTTTTACGTAGTGTTTTTGGTACCGAAAGACTTTCAAACTTCGTATACTTATCTATTTTGGGTTATAGAACAGAAAAATATTTTGTATTCGAATTTATTTCATGTAAAAAATTGTCTTATTTCGATAATTTCAACCAATCACTGACAAGTATTCAGTTGTTTACATTTACTCCTTTGGCTCATTAAGCGATGTAAAGCGTATTTAATCTCCATACTTTCGTTTTATTTGCTTTTTTCATTTTAAATTTGCTTTAACCCTAACCCTAACCCTATGGTTAGGGTTAGAGTTAGGGTTAGGGTTAATTGTTTCAGAATCGTTTGTTTATGTAGTCGGCACTTAATGTATATCGGCTGAATGGACGTCAGTGATTGGTTGAAATTACAGAAATACGACAACTTTAACATGGAATAATTTATGGATTTCTTTTTTTTTTTAAGAAGACTAAGAGAAAAAGATGTTTTATATGACACATTCTACCAGTGTTCCAAGTTTCAAAGTGTTTCGTTAATGAAAAATGTGGCCCCCGTTTTAAAAAAGATCCGTAGATTCTCATTAAATCGGAATATGTGGTAATTTTGATTTTTCTTTTCGCATCCTAATTGGATCTTGTTCAAAACGGGGGCACCAGTTTTCATTTATGTTTTATGTAGTGTTTTTGGTACCGAAAGACTTTCAAACTTCGTATACTTATCTATTTTGGGTTATACAACAGAAAAAAAATTTTGTATTCGAATTTATTTCATGTAAAAAATTGTCTTATTTCGATAATTTCAACCAATCACTGACAAGTATTCAGCTGTTTATAAGCTACTCCTTTGGCAGTTTAAGCGGTGTAAAGCGTATTTAATCTCCATTACTTCTGACATTTTGCAGAGGCAACACACATGTGTTCGTTTTCCCTAACCCACTTGCTCCTTCCCTCAAAAACCATGCCTTGTGCCTATAATAGAAAGGTTTATTAGCTACTGCCAATATGCTTCAGCCATTTTTTGACATGGAAATAATAATTTTATCACCGCCAAAATCGTTTGTTTACGTAGTCAGCACTTACTGTTATTCGGCTGAATGGACGTCAGTCATTGGTTGAAGTTACAGAAATACAACTTTAACATGAAATAACTTGCGATGTACGTTTTT
Organism: Octopus bimaculoides; assembly: GCF_046866305.1. NCBI lineage: Eukaryota > Metazoa > Mollusca > Cephalopoda > Octopoda > Octopodidae > Octopus > Octopus bimaculoides. The sequence continues at coordinate 38,531,639 of NC_142950.1, read as the reverse complement.
TTTGTTAAGAAGACTAAGAGAAAAAGATGTTTTATATGACACATTCTACCAGTGTCCCAAGTTTCAAAGTGTTTCGTTAAGAAAATACTGGTGCCCCCGTTTTGAACAAGATCCACACCATCTGAAGCATATTTGTAGAACAATTCATAACAAAATATCTATTTTTCTGAAAGTAATGAGGAAACAAAGTCGATGGTGGTGGGGAAACAACATCTGTAAGAATGTTGTTTCCCATTTTACTCAGGGATGGTGAACCCTCGGTACTACTTAAATATAGAGGTCCTTTAACGCTATTACTTAAATACAGAGGTCCTTAATGCGTATATGCAGTTTTCTGATCATATTTCCTATGTTGGATGCTCCAAATTTGCCACAGATGATTTCATATACAACATAGGTCCTCTGGCACAATTTAGAGTCAGTGATGGGGCAGTTCAACAATGTGCACTCCTCAGAGTAGAGAGAGGTATTGTTATTGGACAGAGCTTTTCTCAGGGAAGGGCCGGTGTGTACTATCTGTATATCAAGTCCTTCCCAGCAGACTGCATGTTGTATCGCTGCAGTAGTTCTGTTGTCAAAGTGAAGAAAGTAACAGCACTGAAGTCCACCATGTATGTATGCATGTATGTCATTGTTTCCAGTGTCCCCTAGCATGATAGTTACCAGCGTTGCCTTACTAGCACTTGTGCCGGTGGCATGTGAACAAAGCATTTGAGCGAGGTCGTTGCCAGCGCCGCTGGACTGACTCCTGTGCAGGTGGCATGTAAAGCACCCACTACACTCTCAGAGTGGTTGGCGTTAGAAAGGGCATCCAGCTGTAGAAACTCTGCCAGATCAAATTGGAGCCTGGTGCAGCCATCTGGTTCACCAGTCCTCAGTCAAATCGTCTTTTTTGCCTTTGTAGTTGCGAGTATTTGCTGTCTGGGAATTATATTTTGGTAGAGAAATAGTAGTTTTGACTGCTATTTCTAATTTTTTGGTGTGTGGTGAAGCAATTCTTGTTGAACCCTAATTTTAATTATAAATATATATATATATATATATATATATATATATATATATATATATATATATATATATATATATATATGTATGTATATGTATTTGCTCAAGTGTTGAGCCCTATAGAGGTAAGATGACTGATGCCAGTGGTACATGAAAAGTACCTTTCAAGTGTCGGACTTCATGGAGGCAATAACGAATGACCGAGACCTTTGACATTTTTGCCGTGCAGAAGACGCATCCAGCCATAGAAAACCATGTCAAATCAGACTGGAGTCTGGCACAGCCTTCCAGCCAACTAATGGATGTTAAATGATGATAATGATGCTGGTGATGATGATGATATGCATATATATGTGTATATGTATGTATATCTATTTATCAATCAATCAATCTATCTATACACACACACATATATAACTGCTTCTTTTTTTTCAGTTTCCATCTACTAAATCCACTCACAAAGCTTTGGTTGACCTGGGGCTATAGTAGAAGACACTTGCCCAAGATGCCATGCAGTGGGACTGAACCCCAGACCACATGGTTGGGAGGCAAGCTTTAGAACCACACATTCAAGTCTGCTCTTAAAAGTTATTTATTCTTAAGAAATATGATTATACAAATTGATCAAAACATCATTTTTCATGTAATTCAAACGCCCCCTCCTCCTCAAATATTCATCAAAGTAATTTTATTCTTTTCTAGCAAGATTCAAAACCAAATTGCCAAATTGCCAAGTAAAATCACAACTTAGTAACAGCCTTTTCATGTGATCAGCCAAGTTATGAAGCAATCAGCATTGAGACATAACATGATACAATATTCAAAACTTTTCTGGAACATCCCTTTACAAGGCTTGGACATGCTTTTAGCACCAACTTTGCAGAGTATCGAAGACAACCAGATGAAATGCATCTCCACTCTTGCCAGGCATATTTGCTCAGAGATCAACCAATTCATCTCTCACATCTTGTCTCAGCTTGTGGGCAACTGCAGCTAAGCTAACCACACTCTCATTTGGCTGTTCTTAACAGTTGTTTTAATGATTCCTTACTCAACGTAAGACAGCAGCTACAGTTTGCTGGCATGAACCAGCGTAGTATATTTTCTCCTGTCATGGCAGCTTATTTACAAAGCCTTCTTAATCAATGATTTGTAACAGCAGTTGAATTGTCCTTCCAACGTGTATTATTTGTTGTCACATTTTAAATTCATGACCAACACAGAAAATATTTGTGCAGTGAAATAAACTTCTGTTAATTGTTCATGAGTGTCATGCATTCATTTTATGCAACCTGCACCTAACTCAACCACCAGCACCCCATATCCGTCATTCTGTGTCTATTGTGACGATATTAACAACACTTCGTGACACTTTTAAGGACTCTATTAGTAGATGAGTAATTCGCAATGTATCATGATTTGGCTGCAGTTTCTAGCTGGTTAAATGACTAAATGGAGCAGTCATGGGCAAACTGCGAACCATGGGACTTTCTGGATGGCACACCGACAAAAAAATTACCCTGAACGTTTTTAGTAGTGTGGAATACCTAACTAATGATGAGCCATCCCTCATGCAGCCGACTTCTCAAAAAAGGTTGCCCGTGCCTGACGCAGAGGAACCTCGTGGAAGTAGTAGTAGTAGTAGAGAGAGAGAAACAGAGGAGGAGCGAGTGTGAAGAAAGAGAAAGAAAAAGTAGCTGGGTGTGGAAGAGGTATCTAACGGAGGGAAATTGAAATTGAGAGAGATTTATGGAGAGTGGGGTTAGGGAATCAATTAATTGAATGAAATAGGAACCAGAGGTGGTTATATTAGAGAGAGGTGGAGAGGAGAGAAATGTGAAATGAATGAAAAAGTGATAACAAAACAGCGTGGGGAATCGATGAAGAGACGGCAATGGGTGAAGAGAATAAGATTAAGAGAGGGAGAGAAAGAGAAGTAGGGCAAGCTGATAACATTACAGATCGAATGAGATGGAGGGAAAGTAATCGGTCTAGATAGATAAATCGAGAGAAAGTGCTAAAATAAACGGGATATAGTAGGGGCTAGGGAAGAATCGGGGAGAAGTGGAAAAATGAGAGTGAAGAGAATGATACAGAAAATCAATAAATAGCGTAGGAGGGAAGGAGAGAGTGATAGTGAAAAAGTGAGTGACAGAGAGTGAGAGAAAATGGGTGAGAGTGAGAGGCAGGACATGTAATAAATATTGAAAGATTGAAAGAGAAGGGAGAAAGAGTGAGTAAGCAGAATGACAGTGATTAATACGTCATTAAATGTCGGATACAGAAAGAAAATAATAAAGGGTGGAGGAAGAGAAAAGAACGTGGAAGAAAAAAAAGCTGAAAAGAAATTTCAAAAGAGAGGAATGGTTCGAAAATGAAAGTGAAAGAAAGAAAGAGATGAGGTGAGGATAGTAAATGAAAAATATTTGTTCCTTGGTTTACAAGTAGCAGATGTACGTCAGTTGTAGTGGTAATATATATTGATGGTTAGATAGATATAGAAAGGTCGACAGAAAGAGAAAGATAGATAAGATAGTCAGAGAGAGAGAGAGGTTGATAAGATAGACAGTCACAGCTCCATAAATACAGTTAGATAGCTAGAAAAATAGACATTGAAAATTAGCGGGATCAGAAGAGAAACTGCAACTGTTGCTTTATTACACGTGGTATGGACACAGGATGCTTGTTCTGTCCAGCTCCCTGCAACAATAACAAACTAACCACGGTGTCTTCTTAAACCAGTGCACACACACACACCCAGTGTTAATCATTTGTTTTAATCATTCATCCCACCATCAGCTGGAGGTGTTTACAAAAAGGATAAGCTATTATTTCAAGGTATGCGTTTGAATGGTCTACACAATGTCTTTATAGTTCTTGTTATTTCTGCTTTTACCTCTTTGTTATTATCGCCAACGTTACGCGTATTATTGCTGTATTTTCTCTTATAATTCCATTCACATCGAGTAAGCATTTTATGAGAATATTAATATAAACTGGTTTCTCTGCTTGATTGGTCCTTTATTTCATCGACCCAGGAGGGATGAAAAATAAAGTGGACCTGAGCGGGATTTTGAATTGAAAACATAAAGGCCGTAATTAAATTACTATGAGGTATTTCGTGCGACGATCTAACGATTCTGTTAGTTCACCTCCTGTTAACATCATTTATTATTTGTGGATGCTGCTACAACCCCAGAGTCAGCCTTCTTTGAAAAAAAGCCCTACCATAAAAGCCATCCCAACTATTACCATAACCACTTTTTTTTTTTCCTTTGCATATTCCAAGGTTTGCTTCTTTTCTTAAGAATGTATGGTAAGATTTAAAGGAGACTTCGCTGCTATTTATACCCTTTCATAAGAGGCTTCAGTGTTGGCTTGATGGTCAGTGTTCTTGTGTATGGCTAGCCCCGTATAGTACACCTACGATAAAAGACCTTTAAGCCGTGACCATTTAGTTATTCTGTGTGTCTGGAACTATTGCTAAATATCTTATCCCTTGATAAGGCGTTAGGGTGTTATTGGAGACGTATCTGACCGTTGTTTCTTGCAGATCGTGGGAGCAGTTACGTAGAGGCTCCATCAGTTTATTTACTGCATATGCGTTCAAATCCCAGTCGTAAATCTTTGTTATACAAAGATGGGCGAATGGAAGATTATCGATGAATGAAATACCAGTCATATACATCGAGTCAGACTGTGATCCTTTCATCTTCACCATCATCGCCTCTTAGGTGACAGAGCGAGCCAGCCGGGGTGTCGCTCTATACTGGAAATAGCAGCCAAATTTCTCTCAAATTACATTTTACCGTCATAAATGGGAATACTCTTAGATATACCATGCCCGAGAAAAGGACGGAATAGTCTGTTTAGTTGATGATGACATAAGGTTCATCGTTCACAACAAAGCAATCCCCATATATATATATTTATAAGTTTTGAGATAATTTAGTTCTGGTGGTGGAGATCGGTTTTGTAATTTAGGGCAAGATTTAGTTTCACTAAACCCGAGTATTAGTCTTGAATTTGTTGTTGTTTAATCCTTGGTCTGCCTCGATTATGTAAACGTATGATGAAAGACGTTCTAACCGTAACCATCCAGTCCTTTTAGGGGTATCTAAAAGATTGTGTAATGTTTTCCCTTATTTTAGACAGTAGGGTGTGATCAAGAGATATTTGGCTGCTATTTCTACCAGGGTGAGTGACCACGTAGGTGCATTTGCTGATCACATAGAGCATTCCACTATGACCATCCTGTCTTTTTAGAGGTATTTAAGATCATATTGTCCAATCGTTGGTCAGCTCTAATGAAATTCATATGACAGAAGGTTACTCAGCCATTACTAGCTTTCACTTGTTTCAATCATTGGACTGCGGCCATGCTGAGGGAATTGCCTTGAAGGGGTTAATCGACTGACCTAATATCATAGAGGCTTCCTCGTTGGCTGCCTAAATATGTGTCTGGCAGGTGTGGACTTTGTTGTCGATAAAGTCATGTATTTATTGAGAATTGTGTCAGGGAAGAAGGAAACACCAACAGTTTTCACAGTTCGTTGCTACATCAAGCTTCAGTGCCACAAAATAAAGACTCCCTTTGCCAAATAGCCAGATGTGTGAGTATGAAATGTAGCGTGCAAGAGAGAAGATTGTACTAGTGTGGCCATGTGATGCGTATGGATGAGGACACTTGCATCAAGAAGTGCTTATCCCTAATTGTGGAAGGAACCTGTGGAAGAGGTAGACCCATGAAGCAGAGAGAAAGGATCTTCAGATGTTGGGCTCCACAGAGGAGATGACAAAGGGCCAAGACTTCTGGTGGTTTGCTATGCTTGAAAAGACATGTCAAGCTAAGTAAAGTCATGGCCATCCATACATACAGGCATGTCCTCTCTCAGCTGCGAGGTCCTAGTCTTGCAGGCTCATAGGGGGCAGGGGCCACATAAAAGCACCCATGCAGCTTCCACATAAAAGTGCCTGGTACCACGTTAAAAGCACTCTGTATAATCTGTAAAGTGATTGGTATTAAGAAAGGTATCCAGCCATAGAAATCAAGCCAATACAGGCAAAAAATGAGCCTGGTGCAGACTTAAAAAATAAAAAAAAATAAAAAACTGGGATAGATTTGTTTGACTAAATCCTTCAGGTCATTACCCCAGCATGATTGCAGTCCAATGAACAAATAAAAGATAAAACTATGAAGGAGATTTGGCTACTGTTTCTAGCATTTTGAGCAACCCCATAAGGTTCATTCATTAACAGCAATAATAAATATTCCTTAACACCAAGTGAACCCTGATCAAGCTGACAGACCGATGATTAAAAGTACTTCCAGGATGCAGGAATATGATCTTCCTCTACTTTTTGTTTCACAGAGAAGAGTTTTGTCTCACCTCCACAACCTTAACCTGCCTCTAATACCTAATACCCATTTCTATCAGGCTGTTTTCCCAGCCATGGCCAGCCAGTCTCTTGTATACCAAGAACTACAATGTCCAGTTTTATTTAAAGCAATTTCAGACTGATTTAATTGCTACTTCTTGCAAGTCAATTAACGTTATTTCCCCCCCCCCACCTCTATTTCCCTCCCCTTCACCAGTTTGCCATTCCTCCTTCCACATGATAACACAGTCCTTGTTCTTGTTGTTGACTCCACAATTTATTGCATAACATTAATAACAGCTTGATATTAATTTAATATTAGCATCAGCAAAATCAACAGAACACAAAACTGTGCAAATAATGGATAAAGATTTTTTTTCCAGCTAAAATCAATTTCCTTGCAGGAATCTTGAAATTTACTCCAAAGGAGGCGGGGAATGAACAGGCCTAGACTCGTGGGCAAAGAGGCTCCCTGGTGGAGTAGTAGTAGTTTCACTTCCTACATTTTTATATTATGTTCTGCCTTTCTTAGTAGGGGTGAGAGGAGGGTCTTATTGTATCTATCTATCTAACTATCTATCTCTCTATCTCTCCTTATATATATATATATATATATTTATATATACACACACACACACACACACACACACACATACATACACACATATCATCATCATCATTTAGAGGGAGAGGCCCTGTATGTCCCCTACAACCACTTGAAACTTGGTGTTGGTTTGTTTGCATCCTCATAACTTAGTGTTTCAGCGAAAGAAACCAATAGAATAGATACCAGGCTTTAGAAAAATAAGTCCTGGGGTCGATTTATTTAAATAAAAATTCTCCAAGGTGGTGCTCCAGCATGGCCATAGTCTAATGACTGACACAAGTAAAAGATAAAAGATGCACATAAATATATTAAAGTACTGAGAGTGCAATGAGGGAGGAGCAAACACATCCACTGGTAGAAGTCAGTGAACTTAAAAAGTCAACACTTGGAGAGGCAATTGCTGATCCTGGGACGCCATGGTCGACGATGTATGCCCATGCACTGGGAAAGGGACATCTGCAGAATCTTGAAGGATGACAATAGTGAACTGGCAGGGGTCACTGTATGTGCAACATATCATTCTACAACTTGTCTGTTTGACCAGAGTCCAGTCCTGTTTCAGGCTAAGTTTGAGACTAGGTGTTTGGCATTTAGTACGCTTCAAGACCTCCAGGCATTCATTTGACAACGTCTCATGGAAAGTCACCTTATCACAGGTAAAGTGTGAGTGACAATGACTTGTCACTTAATCGTAAGCAACAGGATGTCAATAAAGATATTCTAGAGAGTTCTGTCCCAGATTGAAAAGCTTAGTACATGTAATTAAGCACAAAGCCACAAAGACTGTGATTGATTAAACTGAGTAATTTATTGGTACTTATTTTATTGCTCTTTGAAGGTGATCTTAGCAGATGTTGAACCTAGAACATAAAGAGTTAAAGGGACATATGAATATGATAACTCCCTCCTATCCAGCACCACTGTGGCCAGACAATTGCTGAATAACTAAATTTTCTGGATACTTGGTCATCACTTTTTAAATTACCATTAAATCTTACAAAACTTATTAAAACTCTATACATGAGTATTATCATCAATATTCTGAATATAGCACACACACATTATCATTAATATTCTGAATGCAATAGAAATGAGAGAAAGAGAAAGAAATGAAAATATAATTAAGAACAAGTTTTATTAAATTATAAAATCTTGGAACTGTAAGTGCAGTGACATAAAATACTGTACGTTGAGAAGCAACGATCCGTTTTAGATACGATAGAAACTATCTTTTAATGACAATTAACACAAATTAGCACAAATTCTTTTGATTCTAATTAGCAACACACATTTTTATCTTTTCTGGGTGCCAGTTGCCTGACAGTTTCAGTTATTTAAGAATCAGAAAAGAGGGAGTTAACCATACTATTTGGAATTTTGACCAATTCACTGTTAATATTCTACTACCTGCAGCTCTTAAAATATGTCACTCCCAGCACCAGTTCCACCAAAAGCTACTGCTACTGCTACTGCTACAAGCACCATCGTCAGTACCAGGTTGCAACAGTATTTCACGAAGCATTCATTATTAGCATTTGTCACTGAAGATTGGGTCATAGGATTTGCTTGTGTCCATCTTTGTGGCCACCTACAAGCAGTATCTGACAGTCATCATATTTATGTTCTGTCTCCTCACTCATTTTCCATTCTTTATTTTTTCTCTCTCTCTCTAGATTTTCTCCAGGCAACAGGTCTTGACAAGTCCACCTTTTGTAATAGAAGCTGTTGTTTAACTTCAAATCCGTCCTGATTGGACAGACATATGATCAGAGGCAATCAACTCATGACCATCTCATCTATTATGCAGGCATAATATATACATATCTTAAGCTCACAGTCATGCTTGCATCTATATATACCTACATATATACCTACATATATACCTACATATATACATATATACCTACATATATACCTACATATATACATATATACCTACATATATACCTACATATACAGGAACACACACACACACACACACACACGCATGTTTCTGTGTGTGTATCTTTTATCTTTTACTTGTTTCAGTCATTAGACTGTGTCCATGCTGGGGCACGGTCATTAACATGGGTTAAATGATGATGATGATGATGATATATATCATCATCATCATCATTTAACATGTTTTTTCATGCTGGCATGGGTTAGATGGTTTGACTGGAATTGTTCAGCTGAAGAGCTGCACCAAGCTCCAGTCTGTTGGTTTCTACAGCTGGATGCCCTTCCCAATGCCAACCACAGAGTGTGGCAGAAGTGCCTTTTATGTGTCACCAGTACGGGTGCCACACTTAAAACTGGTTCTGCATCAGTTATGACAATGAGTGTTCCACTTGATCTGAAATTAATGTGCAAGTGGTTGAGTACTCCATAGATATGCGTACCCTTAAAGTAGTCCCCAGGAAGATTTCACATGATATAGAATGTGACAAGGCTGGCCCACTGAATTACAGGTACAACTGAGTGGCCTGGAGCCATGTGAAATAAAGTGTCTTGTTCAAGGACACACTGTGCTACTGGGAATTGAACTCACAACCTTAAGATCATGAGCTGAATACCCCTAACCACTTAGCCATGCACCTTCACGCCCAGATGTGTGTGTGTGTGTCATTGTATTTCCTTGCATTGTTGTGACTTTTGAATGATATTAGCCTGCTGGCTAGGTGGGCAGGTGAGCATTTCCCCTGAACACAGCATCTGTCCATTGATAGCTGAGTGGACTGGGGCAGCATGAAATGAAGTGTTTTGCCCAAGAACACAATGTACAGCAGCCAGTTTGGGAATTGAAACCACAACCTTGCAATCATGTTATATGTGTTTCATTACAGCATAGAAAATACATCATGAATTTAAATGTTAATATTAAATTCATAATAATGATATTTATGAATTTAATAGATCCATAACAATTATAGTAAATGCTGAGAATCTCCTGACTTGTCACTCCTCAAAGATTCAAAAGTAATTATCCAGTTTTTGTTTCAATTTATACTTACTCTGCAAGTAATGAGTCATCAGGACTTTTAATTAGTTTGGATGATTTTTCTCATTTAAAATAAAACATCCACATTCATACATTTGAGTAATGGAATATGAGGCTGTGCTTCACAAGGATACAGCTTGGATTATGACCCCTTCTCCACACAATATATCTGTGTGTGTATACTGTACTTATTTTATGCAATGGCTTAGTTATCTTTGATGCAAAGGGTAATGTCTTCACAGATTTTACACCTGTACATACCACAATGTCGGTGATGGTGGTGGTGGTAGTGATGCTGTTCCTTTGTCATCTGAGGATTGTGTTGTTGATGTTGGTGGTGGTGGTGACAGTTGTAGCAATGATGACAGTGGTAGTATTGGTAACACAAGTACTGTGGCTGCTTCTTCTCATACAAGTTGAGTCAGTATGTCATATCGATCTTCTGAGAGTTAACCGTTGCAAAACTGGTAAGATGAGATCGTTTCTAAGAAAAGAACAGCTCACCCATCCCACTGCTTTCCCCACTTCACACCCCATTCCTACCTGAGCACTGCCATCGGAAAAGTTTTTATAAATTATATCAATAATAAGGAAAATGTTGCCATATGACAGGATGAGAAATTTGATCTGTAATGACCACAGGACATCTGTTTTGGAAACTTTTGGTATTTAAGTTGAAACTATATATATATATATATATATACACATGTGTTGTTACATTCACACACACACACATATGCACATGTATTGGGTTGTCAGATAAATTTGTTTCTTTTTTTTTTTTTCCATTTATTTCAATCCTTATATTTTGTCAACAGTTTTAACAAATCAGTCAGCATTCTCCTTCATTGTTCCCTAATTCTTGCTAACATTTCCACTGGTTTTTTTCCCCCTTTCCTTGTATTAAAAATGATTACTGTTTTCTTCATTTTCAGTGTATTCACTCCACTCCATCACACCAATACTGTCTGACAACTTCTCATTATGCAAGTTTTTGGTGGATTCCAGAACATTTAATATGGAGAACATATCAACAAATCCCAGATTGGAATGGTTTCAGCTCCAACCAGGAGTAGAATTTCAGGTTATGAAATTTGGCAGTCCTCCATCAAACATGGACCCTGTTGACTCGCCTTCAGATAACCTTATGTTTCTTGTGATACCAGGTGAGTAAATGATGTTGCTGTTGTTGTTGTTAAGCCCTAGGTCTGTCCTGGTCAAGCAAACCTTTTTGTCTTTTTCTAGTTATAATTTAGCTAGGGATTATAGCTTACCTTATACTTTTTGAAGGGTTTAAGTGAACAAATCAACCCTTTTGCTTTTGTTTAAGCCTGGTACTTATTCTACAGATGTCTTTTGCCAAATTACTCAGTTATGGGGATATAAACAAACCAAAAGCGGTTGTCAAGTAGTGGTATTGGGCAAACACAAAGGCACACACATACATATATCTGCATGAGTGTATGTATGTATATGTATATATGATGAGCTTCCACACAGTTTCTGTCTACTAAATCCACTGATGAAGTTTTAGTCAGCATTTGCCAAAGGTATCATGCAATGGGGCTGAACCCTAAATAGTTGGCAATGAGGCTTCTTAACCACAGCCATAACTGCATCTATTATTTACTATCTCTACTAGGGCACCCATTAAACGATGTGTAGTTTAATGTCCTATTTTTTCTTATGTTTACCCAAAAGTAATTGAAAGTATCAATAACCAGTTTTACATATATTTACATAAATCTCTCTCTCTCTCTCTCTCTCTCTCTCTCTCTATATATATATATATATATATATATATATATATATATATATATATATTTATATACTAAATATGTACAATTTAATCTTAATAAATAAGATGTATATACAGGAAGGTTTTTACATTTAGATAACTTTAGAATATACAACATTTCCAGTTAGTTTTCGGATATCATGATGGTACCGATGTCTTGGATTTGAATTGTAATTGAAGAACTCATTTTTGTACCAGTCCAACCCATGCCAGCATGGAAGACAAGTGTTAAATGATGGTGATGGTGATGGTGATGGTGGTGATGATTTATTGTTTGTTTTTAGGTAACCCTGGTGTTGTAGGTTATTATGAAAAATTTATGGCTACCCTTTATCAGAAGAGTAACCGAAAAATACCCGTCTGGGGTGTCTCCCACACAGGACATGTGTCAAGACCATCTGAAGGTATGCTTTTTTTAACATTTGGTTCATCAGTCCCTTAACATGTGATGTAGATAGACCCTAACATTGGATACTTTATGAGAGAATGAGTTTGTAAATTCCTTCAGCAAACATCATTCACCACACATGCATGAAGAAACCCATCTTACTGCATTACATGCTTTGCTTCCTGTTATACTTGTTTATTTTTACCTCATATATATACATAGGTATTTTGTGTGTGTGTGTGTGTGTAACCATTTAATGTTTTTTACTGCCACTAAACATGTTCAGTCAACTGAGTAAGCCTTAATTTACAACTTGTACCTTCTTCCCTTGACCTCCCCCCCCCCCCCTACAATATACAATAGTGAACATACATACACAAGCTATGTGTTTTGCCAGTTCATGGGCTGGCTGCAATTTATAGGCAGAAGAGAATATATTCTATTCAATTCACCTCGTGTTAAAACACCTGCAAGTCATAGACAAGCGCTCTCATTCATTTCTGAATGTGTGTGTATGTGTGTGTGCATACGTCATATAGTGTATCTAGCTTGTAAATGGTGTATTATTATAAAACTCATGTATCCTGCTGTTGGTACCCACAAGCTCTATCTGCCTGGTATTTGAAATTGTAGTTTCCTTCTCCTAAGATGCTTTATACTTCCCAAGTCCTACTAAGCCTAATCTGTGACTCTCCTCAAAGGGGACTACAAAGAACTAATCTTGATATCGTGTCGGTCATTTATACCCATGCCACATTAATCACAACTGGGGTCATGTCCAACTTGCCTTGTGTCCCTGTTCATGACATGTCATGAAGGTGTGACTATAGAGTTCACCCCTGTCCAGGGACACACTGAAGATTCTAAAGCAAGAGCTGTTAGCTGATTTCACTTGTTATTAAATAATTAATTAATTAACTTATAAATTTTCAAATATTTTTCAGGTTCACACAATGGTGTTTATTCCCTCCAAGATCAGATTGAACACAAACTTGCTTTCCTCCACCACCACATTCCCAAAAATGTCACCTTGATACTCATTGGTCACTCTATTGGCTGCTACATGATTCTAAATATGTTGAAGAGATCATCTGATAACAACATTCTCCGCTGCTTCTTTCTCTTCCCCACCATCGAACGAATGTCTTCCTCACCTCAGGGAAAAGTAGTGACACCATTCCTCAAGTTATTCCGATGGATCCTGCTGCTCTTTGTCTACTTTATGTCTTTTTTGCCTTTGAAATCAAAGCAGAGGATTCTGTGCTGGTACTTCAAAGATGAGGTGAAGTACCCCCGCTGCATGTACTCAGCCTCATTGAACCTCTTTGATGTCGGCTGTGTAAACAACATGATGAGCATGGCATCACAAGAAATGGACATGGTCAAGGAACTGGACAGCTGCACCATCAGCAAGAACTTACATAAAATTTGCTTCTACTATGGCCGCAAAGACCGCTGGTGTCCCCTCAACTACTGTGACGACATGAAGAAACGTTTCCCTGAAGCCAACATCCGTGTCTGCCAAGAAGGCTTTGAACATGCATTTGTCATCACAGACAGTGAGAGAATGGCAGACATCACATGGGAGTGGATGCAATGTGAATTGCAACATGCATCTAATAACAAGTAAAGATGGATTAAACTCTACTAAGCCAAACAGATTAAAAGAAAGGGGTCGGGGTAGGGGCAAGCAATTTCTAAACTTATATAAAATAAGAATATATAATTCCATATAAATATGTGTGGGAGGTGGCACAAGAAAAAAGAGAAAACCATTATATATGACTATGTATGTGTGTGTGTATACATACATACACACACACACACTTGCATATTATATATATATATATATATATATATATATATTTGCATGTTTGTGAATATTTGTAAGTGGGTGTATAAATATATATATATATATATATATATATATATATATATATATATCAATATAAATATTTATATTATAATTATTAAACTTGTGTGTGTGTGTGAGTGTGCATATTAATTATTTTGCTTAGGCATTGTGGTGCTAACAACCTGGTGTTAGAACTCTGTATACATTTGCTGCAGAATGAAGCGTTAGTCGAGAACAGAGCAATAATAAGAAATTAGAATGACAAATAAATAAACAATTATGCCATGACCTTCATTAGCTTGCAACTGTTCTGCTATAAGATGCAATGCATTCATAGTTAAATGCTTGAATATCACCCTACAGATTTATCAGACCTTTAAACATGGATCTCAAGCACTCGACTGTAGGCTAAAGAAGTTCATTACACAATTGCTGATTCTTTTGTCAGCCCAGTTTCTTCTGTCCATGTATGTATGTATATATACACACATATGGTCCAATCCATGCAAGCATGAAACTAATCTATGATAGTAGTTGTAATCTTATAAGTTTCCTTTGCAGTTAAGGTGTCAGCAAATCAAGAAGGGAAAGTATTCAATGGCTTTGGAGTCAGTGTTAGTTGTTTTGATATTGAAGGTTACTTACAACTTGCACAAAGTTTCGTCTCCGTTACAGCAAAAATCCTTCTGAAATCTTAAGAATCTCTCCTGTCTCTTGAAGGAAAATCTAGCACACAACCTTTGGAATAGTAAGTAGTAAATAACCTTTGGAAGATAGATATATATGTATCTCTCTCTCTCTCTATATATATATATATATATATATGTTTTGTAAACAAAAATATATATTATGTATATATATGTTTTGTAAACAAATATATATATATATATATACACACACTGTACAGTGTTGTCCCGTTCTGGCATTGGTGTAGCTATCAATGCCAAAATTTGGCACAATTCCTTCCAGTATCTTCCACATGTATATTACTGCACACCTCACTGGATTGCTTCAAGATCTGCTGTTAATTTTACACGGTTGGGTGACCATAGCTGTGAGCAGTAATCCAGGTGGCTGAGAACGAATGTCCTCCAGAGGACCATCATGGTTTCCTTCCCTCTGGTTCTGAACGTTCTCAGGATCCATCCAACCAGTCATCTTCACTTTGTCGCCATCCTGGTAATGTGCACTTGGAAAGAGGTATCATCACTCATGTCGATACCCAGGTCCCTCACTGATTTAGGCTCTGGTATTGTAATCCCCTTGTGGACCAGTGTACTCTGTAAGTTTTATATTCAGTTTTGGATACACTCGTTTATTCATACGAACGCAACAGATGAAATATGTTATAAATAACAGTGACAAACAAAATATACACTGCCGGAAGTTGCTGTTGACAAACAACAGCAGTAATTTTATTCAGCTGAATACACGTCATTGATTGATTGAAATTACCGAAGTATGACAACTTTAACACGAAATAACTTTGAAAATAGAAACTTTTCTCAACAACACTAAGAGTAAAAGATGTTTTATGTGACACATTCTACCAGTGTCCGAAGTTTGAAAGTGTTTAATTAAAAAAAATTAATTTTTCAATCTGCCGTTGAAAGGGAAAAGATTTCATGCTCTGCAAGAAATTGCTCTGCATTCATCATTAGAAATATACCAATAAAATATATATATATATATATATATATATATATATATATATGAAGCCTTACTTATTTTAATTAACTGAAGTTTTAGTTCGAAGGTAATGAACTGATGTTACTGTTATTCGCTACCTGGTTCCAGGCTATACTGACTGCTGGTCTTCAGTGATATTTTGGCCTGGTCTTAGACTACTTAGACTGCAGTTGATCTGTTGAGTTAATTGTGGAGTCGGTAATAATTATATTTCTGAGTGGTGTAGGTAATGACTAGCAGGTTGTGAATGTATATGGAGATTTTGCATAGAAGCAGCAGACGGTGGTGTTGCAGTAAAGGGAAGGCAGGCAAGTGGGGATGAGAGTGGTGGACAAATAAAAAAAGAACCAAGTCTTTCCAGTGTTTTTGTTGTAGTTTAAGTTGGCTTTCATCCAACAGATCTCTGATTAAAGGTGCTCTGGGCTATGAGTTCTTTTTATGTATTGTCTAACTTGAATTACATAATCCAGGATGTTCCTTTTTTAAAGACATTCATGTGTGATTTGAGGGACATTTGGCTGCTCATTCTAATCACTTTGTTAATAAGAATGAAGAAGGTTTTGGTGTCACTTTTTCAAACCAGCTTCTTTTCTCTGCTTCTCTTTGTCTTGTGAAAGAGTTGAACAGGTGCAGATGTGACTATGTGGTTAAGAAGTTTGCTTTCCACCCACATAGTTTCAGGTTCAGTCCTACTGGTCGGCACCTTGGGGAAGTGTCTCCTACTGCTGCCTTGCACCAACCAAAGCCTTCTGAATAAATTCGATAGACAGTGACTAAAAAGTCTGTTGTGTGAAAGTGTTCATGTTTCCTTTTTTGAGCTCCATGCAAGAGTTACAAAGGATTATTCCATCATAGAGAATGATTGAAGTTGTTGTTATTGCTGATTAACCCAGGTCAACCTCAATCAAGGAAACTTTAAATTAAAGGCATTCCAGCCATGACCAACCTGTCTTTTTCTCCTTTTCCCAAGCACAGTGTATCGAGAAGTACATTATTCAATGTGCCCGTCTCTTCTTGTTTTAAAGATGGTAGGAAGATGGATCAAGATTGGAGATGGACAATGATAGGGTGTTGGGAGGGGAATCAAGGCTTGTGGATACGTATTCAGTTTGTAAGTGGTGTTGATGGTCACAAAACTGAAAAACTAAAACATGTCTGATGTGGATGCTTATGTTTTTCATTTTATGTTTGCATAGGTATGAGTGTGTGTGTGTGTGTCCATATTATTTACTTTGTATATGTGTATGTGTTTCTGTATGAATGTGTGAGTCTGTTTATGTGTGTATATGATTGCAGCTTCTGTGTGTGTGTGTGCCCATGTATTTTGACACTGATGGGAAAATCAAAGTTCAATTGTTTAATGATAAACAACACTTCAAAATGACTTTATCTTTATAATATTTCAGAATTAAAATATTGAATATTTAAATATTAAAATATTTTTTATCGTTACAGTTGAGGTCAGTCATTCCAATGACCTCTAACTTGCTTATATTTAAACGTTCAGGCTCTGTACATTGTGAATTCTATTCTGACTAAACTTGATTTTTTTATTCTTTTCATCCTTCCAGGGGGCAGTAGGGGCGGGGGGGGGGGACATGAAATAAAGTACCAATCAAGTATTGGGGTGGATGGCATCGTCTACCTCCTTCCCCTGAGAACTGTTAACCTTGTGCATAATTCAAAAACCATTATTATTATTATTTCCCACCTAGTCATTGGCTTTGCTGCATTTCAGATGACGAAAGTGACAGTGTCTTTGTAACCCATGTAGAATAAATAACCACACAGAATAATTATGTTTAATGCAACAGTTTATGGAGAATTACCTTGCCAATGGGAATATCTTTTGACAAATACATGAACATACCCACACACACTCATAATGGGCTTCCACAAATTTCTACCTATGAAATTTCACTCACACGGCATTTCCAAGGAACCACACAGCTATGCCTGTTCCAATTCATTCCTCTCCAGAGTGGTGTCATTTCATCTACTTGAAAATAGGCACCATTTGAAGTTAAGCCATCATTCAACTTACGTTTTGTTGACCCCTAGCACTTAAAAGCTGGTTGCCTGGTTTACATGGCAGTTCAAGGCTATCAGTTTTAAGCGGGGAGGAAGTACATCGACTCCAATACTTGACTGCTGCTTTATTTTATTGACCCTCCAGAGGTATAAAAAGTAAAGTTGATCCTGGTAGGATTTGAACTCAAAGCAAAGACCTAGAAGAAATGCTGCCAGCATCTTGTCTGGCATGCTAACAATTCTGCCAGCTCAGCACCTTACACCATCATATTACTGGTATTTATTTCACAAATTTTAGGGAAAATGAAAGGCCTCATTGAAACCTAGTTTAGAGTCAAATTTAAAACATCAAGTTATAAAACTTGAATATTGAGACATTATAAACCATCAAATCTGACCCCTTCTCTTTCTACAAATCAACCACTGAACACATCACTATTGATAACAAACAAAAACATTCCTTTAAGCCAATCAATGCACATTGCTTGTCTGTCTCTTTGTTCATCTCTGTCTCTCTCTCTCTCTCTCTCTCTCTCTCTCTCTCTCTCTCTCTCTGTTACCACAGTGTTCTTTATTAGCCGGTGCTCTTCACAAACTCTGAACATGGTCAGTTTATTTGTTGAAGGGGTGAGTTTGCGCACAAATGATGTACCCCAACATTTCACCATCAGACGAGGGGAAACTGAGATCACTCACCCCTCAGTCAACAAGTTTTGAAACTTAATAGAAGTTGAAGTGGTTAAGATGTTGCTGCCTTTGGCCATGGTTCAGATGTTCAACAATATTCATTATTTATTCATTTACACTCACACAAACACATAATTATATATATATATATATATATATATATATATATATATATATATATATATATATATATATATATATATATATATATATATGATATATATATAATATATATATGTTATATATACACACACACATACATTTTACGTATTGTATTATATTTATATTATATATTGTCAGGTATCATATAATATATATATATATATATATATTATATTATATTATATTATATGACTCCTTCCAAGCTCAATATTGTGAGAAATGAAGATATGGAAATGTAAATTTTAAATTCTCAATAAATGATTTAAACTTTATTAAATAAGTGTGCTTTTAATTTTGTCTTACTCTTTGATGTGTGTGTGTGCGTAATATCAAGTCCACATCTTTGGCCGTGTCCTCTTTGATAACCTCTCATCTGTCTAACACACCTGTCACTTGTCATCCCCCCCCCCCCGCCCCAATCAGTCAACTCTGTTTTGTTCTCATCAGTCTTATCAGTCTTCTATCTATCACCTTGGCAACTGTCATCTATTATGTCTTTATCATTCATATCTATGCCTTTTAATCTCTCAACTGGCCCAAAGCCCCACCCCCACCTCATTACTACTCCCTTCTCCCAGTTGAGGAGTTTTTGCCTTTTTTGTCTTGCAAGGTACTTGACAAACTTATTGGTGTTAGTGCCACATAATAAGCACCCAGTGCCACTCTGTAAAGTGGTTTGCATTAGGAAGGACATCCAGCTGTTGAAACCCAGCCACCAAAACAGACAATGGTGCCTTGTGTGGCTCCTGGACATGCCAGTTCCTGTCAAACCATCCAACCCATGCCAGCATGAAAAACGTTATGTGATGTTGATGTAGCATCCAAGATTGCTAGATGCTTTCATAAGCAAACATTTCCTCAAGGGCCATGAACACCAAAAGTATTTAGTAAGCTTAAACGTAAAAGTTACTTACAACTGTACTGAAAACTCGCTTCTACAACTAAAATTAATGGAGAGAGTTAAAGTGATAAAACAAGAACAAGTTCAACCTAGCAGCAACATCATATCCTGACTTCTCAATGGCAGGTGCCTAACGAAGGCCCTTTTGAAATGAGGCAATATATCTTTACAAGACAGCAATGAGAAGAATTACATTGGCATTTCTAAAAACACATTCAAGGCTAATACATTTCTATATTTAAGAGATGAGGAATTATGTACATCATTTACATTTGACGGATATTTGTCCTCATCTTATTTGTTGTTAACACAATGTTTCGGCTGATATACCCTCCAGCCTTCATCAGATGTCTTGGGAAAATTTTGAACCTGGGTTCTCATTCCTAAGGTATTTTTCGATGTTGTTGTTATTATTATTATTATTCAGGTCACTGCCTGGAATCAAACTCAGAATCTTGGGGCTAGTAGCCCGCGCTCTTAATCACTATGCCATATGCCCACGGGCATATGGCGAGTTCGATTCCAGGCAATGACCTGGATAATAATAAGAAAAACATCGAAAAATACCTTAGGAATGAGAACCCAGGTTCGAAATCTCCCCAAGACACCTGATGAAGGCTGGAGGGTATATCAGCTGAAACGTGTTAACAACAAACAAGATGAGGACAAATATCCGTTGAATGTAAATAATGTACATTCAAGGCTAAACTGCAACTCATCCACTCATTAATATGCAAGACTGTCTCTAGAAATAAACCAGTTCATTGCAGAAAGCACTCCTCAGTCATATAGGTGACTATTCAAACAGCTAAAATAACTGAATGCAGTAGTAATGAAACTGTCTTACTCAGCAACAAGCAACACATTCAAATACTTTCAACAAATTTGAACTTCCAGCCATTGAGCATGGTAATTTAATACCTTTATCCAGCCATTTCTCTTTAGCCTCTTCATGAAAGAATCAACATATGCTAACCAAATTGATTGATGATTTCACTGACAAGCTTGTCAGTACTTTATCATTTCTCTAGAGACACACAACTTTTATCTCTGATATTTCAGAAACTTGAAATGTCAAATGACCATTAGTTCTATGGAAATGGATCATGTGCAAACACAAAGTCTTTTGTTTGTTTTGTAGCTTTTCGATTCTGAATTGCTATTTACTTAATGAAATTCAGGCAGTAGATGACACGGGTGACTAGCTAAGTAGAAATATGCCTAACTGCTCAAAAAGCATTTTACTGTGATAAAGAGAGAGAGAGAGAGATAGTGCATGTGTGATATACAAATTTTCAATATCAGTAATGTGATGTACGTATGAGGGTATGCATGTATGCCTGTGTGGGTGTATACATATATACATATATATATAAATGAACACGAGTATAAATATAGGTGTGTGTGTATGTGTTTACATTTACACAAAATATATTTTTATACATATATAGACATCGGCATAAATTCATTTTTATCTTCTTAGATGCACCAAACGATGTCATTTGAAATGCAGAGTTGTATTGTCTGATATTGTTCAATAAATCCTTTGACTGGATGGAAATACCTTCTAGAAAATCCATAAGAGGTTGAAAAGGAACTAATAGTGCAGGCAATGTTACCTGATCTCCTGAGCAGCACATACCATTTGTTTCATTTGAAAATTTTAAAGCTCTACTTAAACGACAATTTGTGTTTAGCGCACCAATTTGGACAGAGTTATCATTTTTATAAGAATGGGATGGATCATATCTAAAAGCACCTTCAGGAGTTGTGAAGAACGAATTTGTACGTAGTCTGTTTCTGAAAGTTATTCTATTGGATCTCTGTCTAATCATTAAAACATTGATTTAATTGATCTAACATTAAGTGCTGCAACATGCATTTGCTGATCTTGAGAAAATCTCATCTCGCTTCTCTCTTCAGACTCGCGCCTTTGGTTTTCTACAATCCTCCTTACTTTATACTTGTTTCTGGAGAGATTATGTCTTTTCTGTGTTTCTCCTGCTCATTCCGTAAAAATTTGTTTGCAGAGAACAGAAATTGAAAGAAGAGAAATCGAAAAGGACAGAGAAAGAAAGTGAAAGATGTATGTGTGTGTCTATATGAAATGGACGTGTGTGTGTGTGTGTGTGAGAGGGAGAGAAAGAGATATAGGGTGAGTGAAGGTATGTGTCATGATTGGTGTCTTTTAAGGTACACACACACGTATAGAAAATGTGACGTCATCGTATAACATGTTTACGATAGTTGATTTATGGAAAAGATTATAATGTTAAATTTTTGAAATGTAAATATGTGAATGGAAATCAAGTTTAATTTGTAACTGAAATAGGACTGAATCTTTTGATACCCCATACGTTAAAATCTGTAACTCGTTTTGGAATGCATGAGGAATATATTTATGTATAGAACAGACTTCTTTTAAACTGAAAATATTATCTCACATTATAATAGAGACATCATACTGAAATAGTGTAAGAGATGAGAGAATGCTCTGGGCTCACATTAGGCAAAAAGTTGGAAATTTTTTTGACCCATGACACTTCATGGACCTTGGGTTTTGTATTTGACGCCTGTTACTTTAAGTATTTTATTTTGAGTGTATATATATATGTATATATAAGCCAATGAGGGAGGCCTCTACGTGGTAGGTAGAGGTAGCTAGACTTGGTAGAAATAGCAGCCAAATCTCCCTCAAAACACCCTACTGTCTTAATCCGACAATTCTGCCTATTATGTAGTTTGAATGATAAACTGTAACTAAAGATTAAAATTATTAACCCCCCCAAATTTTAAGCGTTTTAATAGCAATAAATTTTTTTTCTCTTTTTTTGCTTAATTAAAATGGTTGCCTTTTCCTCGTAGTTTTTCATGTCAGATGTAAAGGTGAAGAGGGTTAACTTGGACGGTGTTAAGCAGTGGAGATGTTTGGTGATTGTATGTGGTTGTTACTTTTCACCGGCATCGGTCGCTCGCTCCAGCGCCATCCATTTTCGGGGCCGGTCGATTCGGCAGGTAAGTTGTTACACACTCCTGAGCGGATTCCGACTTCCGTGGCCACCGTCCTGCTGTCTATATCGACTGACACCCTTTCGGGGATCTAATGGCGAAGCGTAGGGCACCTTAGCCGGACGTTCGGTTTATCCCACATCACCAAATCTGCTTACCAAAAGTGGCCCACTTGGCACCGTGCATTCGTCGCGTCGCAATGGCTGCGATATATAGCCGCCTCCGATCATGAGAGGAGCGGCCCGTTCCGAGTTCGAGAGTAGATCGAGGCCGTCAACGTCCCCGGGTCCTCCAGTCGTTCGCTTTACCGGACGGAATTGCGTGTAGTTCTCCCGCTGGCGCCAGCTATCCTGAGGGAAACTTCGGAGGGAACCAGCTACTAGACGGCTCGATTGGTCTTTCGCCCCTAAACCCGGCTCCGATGATCGATTTGCACGTCAGAGGCGCTTCGGACTTCCACCAGAATTTCCTCTGGCTTCGTCCCGACCGGGCATGGATTGCCATCTTTCGGGTCCCCGACCGCCAGATACACCTGAGTCGGAGCGGGAACGCGACGACGCACGGAAACGCGGTCGCGAACGCTCAGACCCGACCTGGGAACGATGCTTTCTACTACCAGTTCATTATTACCACAGCAGTTGCAAGTTTGCAACTCATCTACACTTACACACTAACCCTTCAATTAATATTTCATACTTAACAGTGTATCTCACTGCATTTCATCATGCCCCGAAGGAAGAGTTCTTCAATTGGGCGAAAAACTACGAAAGTTGCAAGATCATCAGCAAGAAGGGCAAATGAATCGTCAGTGGAAACTGACATTAGACGATCACAAAATGCTGAACGTACAGCCACTTCACGAGTACTCCAAACAGATGACCAGCGTACACTTCGACGAAGTGCTGAAGCTGTCTCAACTGCTGCTGCACGAGTTGCAGAGACTGAACACCAGCGTAAAGTTCGACGAACTGCTAATGCTGCATCAATGCTGTACCTTTTAAAAAGAAGCAGCTGTTGCTATTTTTCTGAATTTATTTTACATTGTGTACATCTAGATTGGAACTTTTACTGTTACCTTGCACCAAAGAACATTATAAATTATCTGAAGACAAAACATATTGCCAATGAAAAAACCGTCTGCTTGCACACATTCGATGAATTTTCAAAATTCTAGTCG
Organism: Octopus bimaculoides; assembly: GCF_046866305.1. Lineage (NCBI taxonomy): Eukaryota > Metazoa > Mollusca > Cephalopoda > Octopoda > Octopodidae > Octopus > Octopus bimaculoides. The sequence continues at coordinate 38,507,971 of NC_142950.1, read as the reverse complement.
TTCTATTAACGGGTTTGTCAATAGAAAGTGCGCTAAATGTAAAGAAAAAAAAAACCTCTTTCCATCAAGAAAGGTAGATTTACAGAAAACTCTAAGCTGCCGTTATATGTAATTTTTTCATTAAATGTTTGATTTTATTTCCGAATTAACTGTGACGATATCTGCAAGTATGAATTGCATTGATATAAAAACTGCCGTTCAGTGGTACCAGTTCTGTAGCAGTGTTTGTTCGGCAAAACTGCTGCAGGACGAAACTCCCGAGCCATGTACAAATCGGCGGAGGTAAAGATCATGGACCGCATCCCTTCGGGATATTTTTTTTTTTTTTTACATGAACACACTTTATTGAGGGCGGAGATTCTGGAACTGCCAAAAAAATCAGCATTTCAAAATTTATATTGTACTCGCAACCCCCCCCCCCCCATAAACGCACCTTTACTCCTTCACTCATTCCACCCGTCGTCTCTCCACACGAAATCGATCGATGAGTTCTGGTTAACCACTTAAAATTTCGGCGCGAAAAATTGCTAAGAATGGAAACACTTGATGCCATTTCAAAACTGTTTTGCAGCTTAAGGCTTATATATCCTGAGAACTATATATTCAGTCATTTTAGTAGGTAAGTAAAAGATATTGTTTTAATACACTTTCACTTGTTTCACACAAACACTACACGTGGTTTTTTTTTTTTTGTTGTCCGGACACCGTTCTCCACTAATTTTTATAACTTCAACATTCGTTGTTTATTATTCTTTTCAAACTTCTTTGATTTTTCAATTTAATGTAATCCAGTCTAGAAAACGTATTTCTGCAAAATGTCATCTTAAAATATGGGTAAAGAAAAGGGGGCTGAGATGCAGCTTCGCAGCTCACCTTCGAAAGGGCATTTAAAAAAAAAAAAGACTTCTTCGGAAACGTGACTGTGTATGTATATATATATATATATGTGTGTGTGTGTGTGTGTGTATGTATACGGATATATATATATATATATATATATATATATATATATATATATATATATATATATATATATATATATATATATATATACAGAGAGAGAGAGAGAGAAAGTAATAACAAGTGAATGAGAATAACGATGGAAGGGTTAAAAAAGCGTAAAAATAAATTAAAATAAAATGAAAGAAAACCGAAGCCAAAATATTAAGAATTATTGAAAGTGGGTAGGAAAAAAACCCACTTCGTAGTGTAAGCAGTAGTAATACTACGATGGGGAATCTGTAGAAAGTTGAATGTGATTTCGGAATATAACGAGGAAAAATTCGGCTCTTCGGAATTTTCCTAAGTCCTCTGCCCACCCTCTTGGAAAAAATTTTCAACACAAATTTCTTTATAATCATAATGTGTGTCGTTTGAAAGGTATTTCAATGAAATTTCAATGAAAAAACTCCCATTTTCCTAAAAGTTAAAACTCCCATTTTCCTAAAAGTTACGAAGGAAAAGCTTGGATCTTGTGAATTTAGCGAAGTCCTCTCTCCCACCCTTTTGGAAAAGATTTTCTCCACAAATTTCTTTATAATCGTAATGTTTACGGATCTTGTGAATTTTCCTAAACCCTCTCCGCACCCTCCCGTTTCTTTGCGCGCATTTTATTTCATTTCTTTTCCTATTCGTTTCCTACTCATTGTTTTACAACCATTCCAGTATATTTTTTGGATCTTCATTTCTGGGGTCAAGATGTAAACATTAACCAACCGTTTGATTAATTTTATGACTTATTGTCTTCTCTATATTAATATTTGCAAGCTGACTGTGTCCACACACACACACACACACACACACACACACACACACACACACACACATATACATATATATATATATATATATATATATATATATATATATATATATATATATATTGTGTCGATGAAACTAAAACAACTGACATTGTTTGAGCAGACGAGCGAGTCTTTATACTTGTATCAATTTATAAATTATGCAACCGAATCGTGTGATTTATATTATATACATTAATACAGCCATGTAAAATCGTTTATTATCCATTCAAATGAATTGTATAGGATAAAGGCTGCGAAACGATCGCAGTTATTTTATTGTTCGTGTGTATAGATTATTCTTAAACAAGAATATCATTGACTGTGACTACGAAGTTTCAGCCATCGTCGGACTGCGATGCATTGAAGTTAATCTTGGTCTTATATAGTCTCTGTTGAATTAAATATCTTCCTCGGGTATGTGAATTGGTGTGTGCAGTGGTAATTAGGTTTTAGAGTAGGTTGTTGTAGAGAGTTGTTTTAGAGAAATTTTTAGAGGGGACAAACAAGGACAGACAAGGGATTAAGTCGATTACATCGGCTCCAGTGCGTAACTGGTACTTATTTAATCGACTCCGAAAGGCTGAAAGGCAAAGTCGACCTCGGCGGAATTTTAACTCGGAATGTAAAGGCGGACGAAATACTGCAAAGCATTTCGTCCGGCGTGCTTAGCGACTCTGCCAGCTCGCCGCCCTTGAGAGACATTTTTATTGATTAAATTTGGTATTATGTTATTGCTTAGAATTTATTCATGTATATAGGACTTTGTAAAGCAGGTGTGTCGATTTTGGTATGTGGGTACAGGAAGAGTGAGTAGTTTTATTTATTCTTGGTTATATAGTTATTATTGTGGGGCATAGAGTGTTCCAAACAGCCATGCCAACGAAATCACTTCTTAATTTTTCGGGGGCAGACAAGGCAGGCCGTCACTACCCCCACTTCCATTTTTTATTGTCCGTCTTTTTTTTTTTTTAATTATACCAGTATACTATATCATGGAAGCCTCAAAGTTATACAGCTTTTTTGTCTAATAGCATTCATTCATACAATAAATATTTTTTTAACATTATGTATATAGAATAAACTGTTGGTTTTTCAAATAGAAAATTAAAACTTGAAATGAAACCATTGAAATGAATGTATATTAAATTATCATTAATGAAAATAAAGGTGAGAGACTATTGCAAAGGAAAACGGAAAATTTCATCTGCAACGAATTGATATTGTTTATTAAATCTACTCCACAGTGAATGCAATGAATATGTAAATTTGTGGTAGAAAGTTCAAATATTTAATAAACTTCAGAAATCGGAATTACAGGAAATTTCTTGGAACATGAATTTATAAAACAAATTTCTAGATGGTCAAGCTTTTAATAATTGCTTTCTTTTAGTAACTGTTACATACCTAATTAATAAGTAGCTTGTCCACTATGATATAGATAATTAATAAGCAGCTTTCTCCATTATAATATAGATATGTATATATTTATATATTATTAAAAGAATAATTAACAATGTATAACAACTAAATTAAAATGATCAGATACTAATAAAATAATACAGTATATATATAGACATTCACACATACATCCATACTTTCACATACTTACATCCTTACAAGGTAAAAACAAACACACCTGTATATAAATAGGTGCACCCATAAAGATATTCACTTTACATACTTACATGTGTGTGTGTGTGTGTGTGTGTGTGTGTGTGTGTGTGTGTGTGTGTGTTACATGTCTTTTGGCAATATATGTTGGTGTAAGATGTAATCATCATTGAGAAAACCGATAAACTGCAGTGTTTGAACCCAGCCTCTTGTGTTCTGAGTTGCATCTCTTGAAACTCAGGCCATTGTAAATGTAGTGACCTAATGGTTGACCCATTGAAAACCTTAACTCAATGACACTATTATTCATAGTATACAATATAAAATAAACTAAAGAAGCCCTTCAGCCCCACCCTTTTATGTTCTAAAATATCTCTAATATGTTTCTTTGCTTATTAAAATTCAGGTATTTCTTTATAGAATCTTAATGGAACTTATAAAATGGTCTGTATAAGACATTAAGGTTGATTTATTAACCCACAATTTTTATGCCAGAAAAATAGAGTGCTCACACAATCCACTTTTTTTGTACTAGAAAGAAGACTTTTAAAGAATATATATATACTTTCTTTTGTCTATAGATATATATTTTTTAATAACATTTTAAATAATAACATTCTTATTTTTGCTGTCTCTTGCATAAATGATTCCATATCCTTCAGTGCTGAAGCACTGTCAGACTTGGAACAATTCTTCAAGAATGATTAAATTAAAAACAGGGTTAAAATAGCCATTTGTCAGGTAAATTCTGTGTTTATTGCTAAAAGACAGTAGCAAGGTTTCAGCAACTGACAAACAAATGGTACTGTGCACAAAGAAATGATGTATTCAGTGTTTAACAAAGTAATGATGTTGTTTGTAGTGATGATGTTGTCTGCAATGTTTGATAAATATTTAGTGCTGCGTTATATGTTTGACAAACAAATGAGGTTATGTTCATTGTTTGAAAATGATATTAGATTCTATATTTTACAAACCCATAATATTTTGTGCAGTGTTATCATGCTTTATATTCTGCATTTGGGTACAAGCATGGCCATGTAGCGCTTATGTAGTTTGCTTCACAATCATAGAGTTCCAAGATGCATCAAAGTACTGTGTTGTGCCTCAGGAAAATGTCTTCTACTAAAGCCTTGCATCAACTCAAGCCTTGTGGTAGAAATTGGCGAGATAGAAACTGTTGGATACACTTTTAATTATAACTGCAATAGAATCATCATCTGCAACCTAATAAAAAGGTTTTGCAGTTTCCAAGGGACACAGCTTTAGCAATGGTTACTCAAATGGATTCATGACCTTGAACACCATCATCACCATCACCATCCTCATCAGCAGCTTGTTCACCAATACCAACAGCAGTAGGTGCGCCTTTGTTTGCTTTGGGTTCCTCTGGATCTTTATAAACCTCTTTTCTATCTTCTGATGTTGCCTTTGCCATGTCAGTAGCACTAGCAAATATTGTAGATGATGTGGTAGTAGTAGTTGTTCCAGCAGCTAGTAATGTAGTCGATGTTGCTGTAACAGTTATCTCGGTTGCAAGTCCTCTCAGAGGTAAGATGTCTTCCTCAACAATTTTATCTCCTTGGTTGGTTGATGGTTGTGTTACATGGTTCTTCAGCTGGTCATCATTGATTGCATCTGATGCATTAGAGTCAGCTTTCTTTGCCAACAATGTCTCTCTGACCTCGGTCCCATCAACATTTTCTGTGTCTGTTTTTTGAAAATCTGTAAATGGTATAGAGTAAAATATGTGGAAACAAATAAAAAGCACAAATATAACAAAATGCATTTAAAAAACAAAATGCATGACATAGAAATACTAAGAACAAAAAAAGAAAATTTAAATGTAGAGTAAATTGCAGCTGTTTCCTCTTGAAGTGCATCTGTTTATTGCATTATTACAATCAGTATGTAGCCACAGTTGCTACTGTGTGTTAGTCAAAATGTATATTAAAATTGAGAATTATAGAAAGTGGAAATATTCTGGTAGTATTTATTCTCTATTATATGTGTTGTTTCATTTTCTAATAGGAATTACAAATAGGAAATTCTTTACATGTCTACCTAACATGTAAATCTTTGTAATTCTTATTGGCCAATGAAATACATGGAATGGAGAATAAATATACCAAAGAATATTATGCTCAGATTTAGATATACACAGACAACGTAATAGAAATTACCTGACTATGTAAAAACGAAGATAGCATTTGATGTTGTATCAATAAAGAACCACCTTATATCATGTCAAAATTAAGGACCGTTTCATGTCATATCAGCTTAGGGATAACTTGAAACCACTCAGGATATATGCACCAGTTTCTAGCCCCTGTTTATTTTTTGATGTTTTTTTTTCATATATTTTAGTGAGGAGGCTTACCTGTTCTACTTTCACCATCATCAAATGATGTATCAAGAGTGAGTGGAGCATCGGAGTCTGAAGTGGACCCTTTTTCTACTTCATCAATGATACTTTCGTTGTCAGCAACACTGGGATCATCTTCATTTTTTTCTTCTTCTATTTCTTCGCATTCATCTTCTTCATTATCGTAATCATCTGTTTCTTCCTCCTCCCCCTCTTTCTCTTCTTCATTGTCAGCATCATTGTCAAAGTCATCCTCATAGCCAGCCTCTGTGCAGCAAGCAATAAACAATGATGAGGAGGATAGACACTACCACTACCATCAACAAGACTAACAACACTTCTCCTTCCTTGCTACTACTACTAACCCTACCCCTCCACAACAACTACAACTCTCCAACTAAATCCATCATCATCATCATCATCATCACAACCACTAATACCATTACTAAACCATCATCATCATCACAACCACTAATACCATTACTAAACCATCATCATCATCACAACCACTAATACCATTACTAAACCATCATCATCATCACAACCACTAATACCATTACTAAACCATCATCATCATCACAACCACTAATACCATTACTAAACCATCATCATCATCACAACCACTAATACCATTACTAAACCATCATCATCATCACAACCACTAATACCATTACTAAACCATCATCATCATCACAACCACTAATACCATTACTAAACCATCATCATCATCACAACCACTAATACCATTACTAAACCATCATCATCATCACAACCACTAATACCATTACTAAACCATCATCAACACCTAACATTACTACAGATATTGCAACTCAACAGCATAAATATTATCATTACTGCTATACATACACATTATATACAGATACATTAAATGTACACACATATATTTCATGATTCATAGGCACAATATATATATGTGTATATATATATATATATATATATATATATATATATATATATTATTTCAACATGGAGCAAATAATTCAAGAGAAAAAGTAAGTTACAAAGATATTTTCGATCAAAAGTGTTCCAACCACAACCTTTCTGTCTTTTATGGTTAGGGTTAGGGTTATTTCTAAAGTGTTCTTTCTGTTACTTAAGATGGTAGGAAATGCTTTAAAGAAGACTTAGCTGCTATTTCTAGCAAGATGGGTGAGCACCAACAGGTTCACTGGTTTGGTGGTGAGAAGGGTGGTGGGGAATGCAGAGAACCTCAATTCCAGTCCAATACTTATTCTATGAACCACATTGAGAATTGAAAGATAAGAAAGGACGGGAGGATGACCAACCTCAGTGCAAGATGTGGACATAAGAAATAAAGGGACACAGCAAAATGTCACAGGGAAGTGACCAGTTCAACCTTTGACCTTAGTTTGCTATTTCAGGCTATGTCTTCCCCAACTGTTTCTTTTAAGTATAGAAGAATATTATGACAACTTACCTTGTCCTTGGTTCTCCTCTTTTTGAACTTCATCATCAGAATCAGCAACATCTATGGTGACTGATGCCGTATCATCCTCCCATGGTATTGTATTTCTGGAGTGGTGGTCATATTTCTGCTCGTCTTCATGTTCTACAATTAGGATATTCAACAGTACAATGTTGACAAGCCAATGTGGGAGTCTCCTACATGTTCTCTAAAACTGCTACCAATAGTAGCTTCAAATATCCCTCAAGCTCCACCTTTCCATCTTAAACAAGGAAAGAAAACGTTAGAGAATGTAGTTCTACCCCTAAAATTGTCATGAAGCTCACCACTGGAATGCCTTTGGTCATGAGTCTTCTCAGTCAGCTCTGACCTGGGGCTAAACAACAGTTCAGTGTGGAAATGAGTTTACAAAACAACCTTTTACATGCTAAATCTGTTAGAATTTTAGGGAGGTACCTTAGAGGCTGCTCAGACCCACTCTTAACTTATGTTCTTCCATTTTAATGAAAAGACACATTGCATAATGGGATGATGCTGGTTGCACTATGCTTAAATAAAACATGATGATGATTGCATTTAGGATGCCTTTCATTCTAGTCTGCTCAATCAGAGGTGGCCTTGAGCTAAACAAACAGTTTAGTACTAAGAAGCCTATATAAGGACCCTTCTGCAATCAGTCAACTTGCTGGAGATAACAGTTAAGGGACATAAGTACTATTTTTAGTGGTCTACTGACCCTGCCATTCATCAGATTCCCATAACTCATCGCAAATAATAATTATTTGTAGCATTGACACAAGGTCAAAGATATGGAGAGGTATAATTGATTTAATCTAGCATATGGATGACTGCTACTAAGGTTGTCAACCCCTAGGTACAGCATCAACCATTCTGTGGAATCAGCTTGTAAAAAGAATGTTAAGTCATCCGTCCAGTTGGAGAATCAAGGCATCACGTTGGGTAAGTGCTAACACCCTCTCTAGCCTTCCACGTCTGGATTATGTGAAAGCCCAAAGTTCAACAGAACATATAGAAGTATCTTACATATTCCCAATGGCCATTATAGTGTTACAGCAATAATTCAATCCTTCCAGTCGTTTCTGTCACTTTGCTATTGATATCTCACTATCAAGATTCTGGGCATGCCATTAAGCTGCTGCCCTCAATTTCCTCACGGGCAGGTGCTCTAGTAGAATGTTACGACAGGGACTTGAGATGGAGTCTCAACAGACACCCCACCACCCGCATACTTCGTTGTAGGTTTGCCTACATCAAGATAGTATGGAGAGGAGTAGTAGTAGCCTGGTGCTTGATTTCTGCTCTTGAAAGGCTATCATGATAGCCTATTGGCCTTGACCTGATGAAAATGATCATCCACCCCTATATGCATGGCAGTTTGTCCATCAATCTACCAATTCCACTAATCACTGCTTTTCACCAACAGATTTCAAATAAAATTATAATAATTTCTAATCCAAATCCAAGGTCATGAAATCTGGAATGAGGGACAGTGTGAAATTAACCGCAATATTTAATGGGGACTGATTTTACATTACTCTGAAAGAACAAAAGGCAAAGTCAAACTTTACAGGGATTCAATATCACAGAATGTTTTCTCCAGTGATCCCTAACTAATATCCACCACTCTAAATAATGATTTAAAACTCAAAATATAAGTGAAGAAATATAACCTTCCTGACTTGATGGCATCTCTTTTGATTGGAATTTCGTTTGTTTTTTCCCAAGACATCCACCATCAGGTTCATCAAGCATACTGTCTCTGTAGTCATTCTGGTGAAAGGCAGATTCTGGGGTTTTACCATGGGACATTTTCTTCTGTTTCTTCTGGCGTAAGTCCTTGTTTAATTTGCACCTGAAAATGAAACCTCAAGTATAATGAAACTATGAAAAATACAGTTATTATCATAACACTGTTTCAAATGTTTGGAACATGACCAGTAATTTTTTGCAGGGTGGGGGTGGAGGTAAGTCAATTACATCAATCCCAGTACATAACTGGTACTTATTTTATTGACTCTGAAAGGGCCTCAGCGGGATATGAACCCAGAGCATTAAAGAAGGACAAAATGCTACTGAACATTTTGCCCAAAGTGCTAACAATTCTGCCAGCCTTAGTTATAATCATAATATTGAATTCTAATACAGAAAAAAAAAAGACATTTTTTTTTTCGAGATGGGAGAGGTGCAGTCAATTAAGTAGGTCCCAGTAATTGTCTGATAATTATTTAATTAATCCAGAAAAAATAAGTCAAATTCAGCTCTGGTGGAATTCCAGCTCAGAACAAAAAACAAGATGCAAATAAGTATTACCAGGCATTTTCAGTCCCTGGGTTGTAGCCATGCTGAGGCAGTGTCCCTTAATTGGTTTAGTAGAGAAAATTGAATCTGGGATTTATTTTAAATTCGGGATTTACTTTACTGTTTTCTTTTTGCCAAACTGCTAGATTATGGGGATATAAACAAACCAACATCGATTGTCAAGTGGTGAGGGCAAACACAAAGACCCGCACACACACACACACACACGTGCAAATATACAATGAGCTTCTACACAATTTTCATTTATGAAATCAACTCACAAGACTTTGGTCAGCTTGGAGCTATAGTAGAAGATTCTTGCCCAAGGTGCCACACAGTGAGACTGAACCTGGAACCATGTGATAATGAAGCAAACTTCTTAACCATATAGCTTGGTACCAGATACTGATCCTTCTACACAGTGTTCAATATTTCTACCAATTCTGCCATCCAGTTTCAGGAAAGGGTGTAATCAAGGAAATCAAACCCAGTATGCGCCTTATAGTTATTGATTCCCAGAGGGATAAAAGGTAAAGTTAACCTCAGCAGGACTTGAACCCAGAACATAAAGGATTATGACTTAATACAGTCAGGTGATTTCTCCAATGATCTACTGATTTTGTCATCAACTGTTGCCCTCATCATCATCATAACGATGATAATTTAATTACTTTGACATCAAGAAAATAAATTTGTTAAGGAAGAAGTACGATCAAGAGAAGTAACCCCCAGGAAAGGTGAAGTCAATTCAGTAAGATTCCCCTTTTAGTTTGCTGCTCTACGGTCACTGCCATATCCCCATTCTCACCTCTGAAAAACAACAACAAAAAACACAAAAATAAAACTCGTTCTAACCTGGCACAAGGCATTGATCCCTTCACACTGACCAGAATGAATTGACCTTGTGGTCCACCAATGATGCCACCTCTTTGGTGCCTATATTCACAGCAGACACTAACTCGCAAGTGTAAAATACCATCCAAGTAAACACTGAGGCTGAATGGGAAGTTGATATGGCGGTGAGATATGAATGTGAAGTTTTCTGAAATGGAAACCAGATGAGACACGTTCTTACGGATTGTTTTTGTGGGTTTTATTGGACTAAATGACACAGTAATAATAATAATGGTTTCAAAGTTAGCCACAAGGGCAGCAATTTTGGGGGAGGGCATAAGTTGTTTACATCAACCCCAGTGTTCAACTGGTACTTATTTTATCAACCCTGAAAGGAATTTGAACTCAAAACATAGTGACAGGTAAAATACCACTTAATATTTCGTCCAGCTTGCTGCCTTAATGAATAATAATGATAATACTAATAATAATAGTGTTAATTGAGAAAGAAAGCAAACGATGCTGGATCATGGATATAGCATGCCAAGCTGACAACAAGGTATGCGATAAGGAAGAAAGAAAAGTCGAGAGATATAACAGGTTAGCTTGGGAGGTCAAGCAGTTGTGGTCGATGGAAAAGGTGGTAGTAGTACCAATGATTGTCGGAGTCCTGGGAACAGTGAGTAAAAATTTTGAGAAGTACATGGAACAAATAGGGGCTGCAATAAGCAAAAAAACAGCACTGCTTGGAACTGCTTGAATACTGCAGATGGTGTTCAAAAAATAAGCAGTGTTACCTTAGTTCACTAGTAGTGAACAGCTGGCAGTATAGTACATTTCCAGTGTTAGAAGCTGTGCAAAGACAATAAATAATAGTAATGATAAAGTAATAATTATTATTATTTCAAATTTTTGCCACAAAAGCAGTTAGGGGGAGGTGGAGAGACGAGTCACTTACATCGACTCTAGTGTTCAACTGGAATTTATTTTATCAACCCTGAAAGGAATAAAAGGCAAAGTCGACCTTGGCGGAATTTGAATTCAGAATGTAGCGACAGGTGAAATACTCAACTGGTACTTGTTTTATCAACCCCGAAAAGAATAAAAGGCAAAGTCGACCTTGACAAAAAAATTTGAACTGAGAATGTAAAGAGGGACAAAATGCCACTAAGCATTTTGCTCAGTGTAAAGAGAAAAAAAACAAAAACTACTGCAAGGCATTTTATCTGACAGTCTCCTGATTCTGTCAATGTATCACTTGATGTTTTCCTACATCAAAGAGAAAGATGCTTAATCATTTATATCAACACTTTTCAAGTGGGTTCGAAACCTCCAGATTTCCCAGTTAAAAGTTTTGTATAATGAACTTATTGTGTACAGTGTTCAGGTGGACTATAACACATCAGAAATAGTAGCCACAAGGGCATGAGCAGTAAATAGAATATGTACAGGAAGTGAACAGTGAAGAAGTTAAAAAACAAATTCTGTCAATGTCTGTCAGGTCTTTTTTTTTTTTTTTCCTAAAATTTATTCAATTGTTTAATTTGTAGAATTCAAAATAATTATTTTCAGTTTTAATATAATTAAACCCGGTTCACTCTGTAAAGTGGTTGGTATTAGGAAGAGCATCCAGCTGTAGAAACCATGCTGAAACAAGACTATGGGACCTGGTGCAGCCCTCCAGCCTTGCCTACCTCCTGTCACACCATCCAACTCGTGTCAGGATGGAAAATGGATGTAAAATGTGGATGATGATGATGACAAATGCAGTTCTGTCTCTCGCTGTCACATCCTGGACGTTGCACTGAATCAAGGGTGAAAGCACTGAGAAGGTGTCTGTCTGCTCATGACTATACAGGCACCGAAAACAATGCTACCAAGTCATAAAGGCTTGCAAGTGGGGGCTATGATTTGGTTTACTTTGTGGTTCATTTTATTGAACCTGAAGGGATAAAAGCAAAGTCAACTTTGCAGAATTTGAACTTGTAACACAGCCATAAAATTAAACTCAAAAGCAAAGAAGATTAAAAAGTGTCCGGTTTCTACCTTGGGGTAAAAGTTTGCCATGGTAAACACACACAGTGTTGCCACCACAGTGTTGTTGCTGCACAACAACTTCAGTTTCACGAACAGAGTAGCCTGGCAATTTTGTCACATGTTTACCCAAAAACTTCATGGTCACATTGCAGTTGGTCCTCATTCTGGCCTCAGCATTATATCTCTGCAACAGAATAAGATTGACAATAAGAATCTTGTTGATGATGATGATGATGATGATGATACCATTTGTGACATGGTTGACCTTGAGGAAGATGAATGAAATAATGAGGATCACAGTGATAATGATGGCAATGATAATGACCTGATTATTTTGACTTTCCCATCAATCGTTAGTGCTAAATTGGAAAAACTTTGGAAAAAGAGGAAATTTGAACAAAAAATGGAAAACAAAATAACAATCACCTCTGCCTTGTTTACATTATGGTTTGACATTAGTTTGGGGGTTGTCTTTGGCCGTATAGGCTTCATCCTGTCTCCTGTAGAAGGGTGAGTCGCAAGGTAAGGTGACTTCAGCTGTTTTTTCCATGTGTCATGAAGTGGGGCCAGTTTTAGGCCATACTGCCTCAAATTGTTCACATCCAAATAAAACTGAAACAACAACAGCAACAATAGCATTAACATCATTGCTATTACAAATTAATGCATGAGCCTCGACATTGTAACTATAAAAATAAGGCAAATCTCTTTCAAATTTAACTGTATCATTCTAAAAAAAAAAAAAGAGAAAAGCAAGAATCCAGTGAATAATAATGTGACGAAGACCTGTTGAGTCAAGTGAAGTCATTGTTATGGCTGATGCCAGTACTGCCTGACTGGCACCTGTGCCAGTGGCACGTAAAAACCACCCTTCAAGTGTGACCGTTGCCAGTGCCACCTGATTGGCTCCCATGCCAGTGGCATGTAAAATGCACCATTCAAGCATGGTTGATGCCAGTACTGCCTGATTGGCCCTCGTGCCAGTGACATGTAAAAAGCACCCACTACACTCGCGGAGTGAAGACCCTGATCTTGGGTAAAGGAAAAGGAGATTGGTTATTTACAAAAAACTTCGACAGTTAAACATCATCAAACAAACACCTACCACAAGTCAATGAGGGAGCTCTACATGATCCCTAAACTTGCTAAAAACAATAACCACATCTCAAATCATATCCTTCTAGCTTTACAGAGGAAAAAATGACATACTGTTTAATGTGATATGAGATAAACAATATTTAAAGATGAAGTGGTCAACTCAACCAGGGCTGAACAAAATCAGCAATATGGAAGATCGCTTATACGATTTTGAAAGATTTCCCAACATTGTAATAACAGTGACAAATTGAAAAACTCCCACCTTCCTTATAAAATACCTTACCGGAAAATACTGATCTCTTTCAGTAGAAGAATTTTGGGTCTGTAAAGTTGAATGATCCCTTGAAATGGTTGAGCATTTGCTTTCCAAATCAAGGCTGGAAAAACTCTGAAATAAATAAATAAATAGAGAACAACAAAGGCCAAAACATTAATGATGATGATTGTGATGATGGTGATGACGATGACGATGAGGAGGAGGATAATTTAAGCACAAGGCCAGCAATTTTGAGGAGAGGTTTTAGTTGATAGTATTGCTCTTAGAACTTCACCTATACTTTATTAATCCCCAAAGTATAAAAAGCAAAGTTGGCCTTGGCAGGATTGAGTCAAAAGAAATATCACAATGTATTTTTTGTCAGCTGTTCTAACAATTCTGCAGTGGCCCCTAACAACAGCACAAGAGTGAACCAGTCAAATTCTGGGTGGCCCTTGAATAGGTTTTTGTTGCCACAAGTGTAACAATTCTGTTCTGTGCCCAATGTCAATGGTCTTACAACTTGTGTTTCTGTACCAAAGGTGTTACAAGGACTTTCGAATTCATGCTATCCTTCCTCCAGATCATATATCATTCTTTGTCACCTCTACATTAACCATTCACTCATATCTGCACTGCAAAGGCAACAAGGAGCAGTGTTACTGCCATTATTTTGCATTTTGGGTATTTCAGTGCAAGTTTGTGACCAGGTATGGAACTCACTATCTCTGCTTTCTGCTTTTATCTTTTGCTCTCACTTCTGAAAACCTAGCATACACTACAGTATACTCAGCCTCTCACAACAGACAAGATAATATCTTTCATGCTGGCATTGATCTCTTTCAGTTTGACCTTTAACCCTTTTGATACCATATTTCTCTTGAAATACACTGCCTTCTGTAATTTTTAAAATGTGGAATTTAATGAAATAACTTTATTTATATAACATAATAAAGTTGAGGTTGGAAAATTAATGAAAATGAAATTTTGATGAAAGATTTAAATTTAGATCACTTTAAAACGGCAAGTTGGTATCACAGAACCAGAAGGGGTGGTCTCAGTTGGGTTGCTATCAAAAGTGTGTGTGGAGCGGTAGACAACATTATTCACTTTCATTGGGAAACCAGTATGTCCACTGTCATCTTGCCAGCTCTTGAAAAACCCCTTGGCTAAGGAGATAGAGTTCCTTGTGACACACTTCTGATACAGTTCTTTTTTTTTATTTAAGTGGACCATGTCAATATCTAAAATTGCCATAGTGACACAGCAGTTTGGCTGTAATTTCTAGGAGCCTAAGCCCAGAGGCTTTTTCATTGCATTGGTTAGTTGAGTAAATTGTGATAGTAGTGGATGTGGGTAAGACGTAGCTATAACAGTACAATCATATAAGGCTACACTACTTTAAAAACTTACCATGTCTGAGTTCTGAGTGCCTTGTTGCTCATATGCAGTCCGTGGTCGTGAATTGGTCCAAGGCTGGTGTCGCATGCTTCCAGCTACAGAGCTTGCACGCCTTGACAGAGACTCTCGACTTGTTGCAGACGTGAGTAATGTGTGGCTTCTGGCTGTATAGCGCTCTGACTGAAAATGAAACAGAACTGCAATACTGATTTGATGTTGCCATTTGGGAAGTTGGTAATTTATTGTAGTGTTGAGGTGGTAGGATAGAATGGGGATGCAACAGCAGTAGTAGGGATAAAATGATAGCTGTGGTCATCATTGTTATTTAGTCACAAATCAGCCCTGAGTGAGCAGATGTATGATAAAAATAAAAAACAAAATCTTTCATTCATGCCCATCTTGTCTTCTTTTTTTGATGCAGAATTACTTAAGCCTATGTGCCCATATTACTCAGACAGTATGGTGTAATTTGAGGGAATTTGTTATTTTTAACAAGATATATATGGTGACAGTATCAGGATAGGTGATATTCAATCATAGCTCCGACTGTTGTAACTGTTGGAATATATTAATCCATCCATCATTGTTAATGAAGAAAGGACATCACATGGGCACAGCGTGTCCGGCTGTGGTCGATTATTCCAATGCATTCTCAGAAGTCTCTGCTGCTGCTCGGACACTAGTGGACTGTTGGAACTGAAGGCAAGTAATTGACCCTGGACTTGTGTAGTTCACATTTTCTTTGTGCTTCTGCAATCCTGTTCTGTTCGTAGCAGGTGTGGAATGTATATCTTCATAAACTATAACAATCTAGAAACACTGTATGATGCGATGACACTATATTTCTGTGATATTTCTACAAACGAGGCAATTATCAAAAGGTTCCTGAACCAGTTACATTTAATAAAAAAATAACTTATTTACCTAAGTTTTAACATCATCTCCTTCGAAATAGTTACCTTGTGCAACGATACACCAGTCCCAGTGTTCCTGCCACTTTTGGAATCTGGCCTGGAAGTCGTTTTCCATAAGCAAGTTGAGGACTTTCTTCAATTGCCCTAGATCCCAACAATGTCGTTAAAATGATGACCTTTGAGCTGCATTTTCATCTTAGGGAAGAGATGGAAGTCCACAAGTCCTAAATATGGTGAACCAGGCAGGTGCAGAAGTGATACCATGTTGATTTTGGCAAGAAACTCATGAGGAGAGCTCAGTGAAGAATTTAATTCTTTGTGCTGCACAGATCCAGTCACTTTCACCAAATGTCCTCCTCCCTCAAATGCTTCAAAATGTTACAGTAGAACTCTCGATTGATGGCCTGGTCCTGGAGAACATATTCTCAAGGCACAATACCACATTTCCGGGCATGACACTCATGGTAGGTCTTCCACATCGCTTATTGTCTTCCAGAGATGTTCTTCTGGTTTTCAAGCACCTTTGCCACAACTCATTGTTGTGATACAGTGTATTTTGATGTAACAGCCAGCACATTTCAAATGATTCATGAAATAAAACTGTGAGACATTGTATATAATTGTGATGCAGCGCACACCATTTGAATAACCAGCAAACATAAATGAGGTACAATAAATAACCCTGATATACTGTATAGTGTAATATTGTTGTAAGAACCACTACATAATACTGTGTTATATCATACATTATATACGAAAGGATTATATAGAAAGGGTTCTATAGAAAAAAGTTTAAAATGAAACTCTTACCCTCATTTTTCGAACCAGTTCCAGCTTAGATATTTCTTCCACTTTCTGGTTGATTTCATTTTCTCTCTTCAGTTGCAGATCAACAGATTTATGTACAATGGCTTGAGCTAATGCTTCCTTCACTTGCTCCTGCTGTTCAGCACGGCTGATGTTCGCCCGATATGTTGACTCAGGAATAATTTCACCTCTTTTATTGATCTATGTAATAGAGGGGAGGTAAGCACAGCAGTGTGTATATATAAGTAAATACACACACACATATAATGGGATTCTTTTAGATTACATGTGACCAAATTCACTCACAAGGCTTTGGCCAACCAAGGGCATTAGTTGAAGACACTTGCTTAAGACCCTGTGGTTGGGAAGCAAACTTCTAAACCATACAACCATGCCTGAATATGTGTGCGTGTGTGTGCAGCATCCCATCTCAATGGGATCACCTTGTTTGCCACCCAATGTTTCCACATGTAAATAATACCCTCCTCACACACACACGCTTATATACCATGTAAATGCATTCATGCATGAAGATATATCCTTAAGCTTACTGTCAACTAGGTTAACTATAATTTTGGCTCTTAACAATTTTTCACTTGTCACATGGCCCTATTCACCGGCCAGGAGTGCCTAGCCTTTCTGTTCACATGGCCTCTTCGCAAGAGCATCTGAAAGAACACAGAACACACATAATAGAACACTTGTCATGATATATAAATAGTGTATGTGGCTGGTTCTCGATGTTCAATCCAAGCATATGTAGCTGGTTCTTGATGTTCAATCCAAACCCTTCTAAATAAATTCTGTAACCTTATGTGAGCCTACCTTTTCGTATAAATGAAAATGCATTGACAGATTTTAGCTGAGACATAAAACGATTCTGCCAAGTCAAATGCAAGATAGATGCAAGAACATCTATATTTCTATAAGCAGCATATGATTTTATTTATTTGGGAGAAGTCAAAGATCATTTATACTTGTATATATAAACTAAAGAATGATACCATCCATACTTTAGACTAATTTTTTCCCTATTAGTAGGGAGAATTACCAAATGACTAGCAGGGTAGTTAAGTGACATGTATGCTTGACCAATGGTGAAGCATAGAAGAACAGATTTGCATATGTTATGCAATATGCTATTTCATCTCTACAGTATGTTATGGAGCAATTACAATTAAAAGTACTTACCAATCCAATTTTCCTTAAATGCCTCCGAAGATATCTGTTGCTAAAATACGCAGTGAGGTTGGAGTCGGTGAGACTGTTGTACTCGCTGATTCTGTAACGAGTTTGATTAATAACAAAAACATCTGTATACACACACACAACATTATATAACATATAATCTACATGAGTGCACATTACATGTGTTTGCATATATGTGTGCATTTGTGCGTATAGTATAAGTTGTGTGTGTGTGTATGTGTAAATGATGAACAATTTGTTTAATAAACATATATTTACTCTCACTATCAAAATATAATCTGTCGGTAAAGAATACTGCAAAGAAAGAGGCTTGGAAATGTCATTATGAAAGACTGCTGAACATGGAGAATGAATGGGAAGAGGAGAGGCTGCCAAATGTTGACCCAATTTAGGGACCAGCTACCCAAATTGACAGCTCCTTGATAGATAAAGCAATTAAGGATATGAAGACAGGGAAAGCCCCCAGCCCATCAGGAATCACTGCTGAGATGCTTAAAATATCTGATGGTGTAGGTTACGGTCTAGTCACCCATGTTGTAAATCAGGTGTTATATGAAAGAGTCATACTCAATGACTGGTGTAGCAGCACCATAGTCAACTGCTACAAAGGTAAAGGTGATGCCTTAGATAGAAATAATTACAGAGGTATCAAATTGTTGGATCAGGTAATTAAGGTTACAGAGAGAGTCACAGCCCAACTAATTAGGGAGAGAGTTATTTAGACGAGATGCAGTTTGGTTTTGTGCCAGGGAGAAGCACCACTGGTGCTATATTTCTGGTAAGGCAGCTGCAGGAGAAATACCTAGCCAAGGATAAACCTCTGTACTTGGCCTTTGTTGACTTGGAGAAAGCCTTTGACAGGGTCCCCCGATCCCTTATCTGGTGGTTGATGCGGAAGCTAGGGATAGATGAGTGATTGGTGAGAACTGTATAAGCTATGTACAGGGATGCTACCAGTAAAGTGAGGCAATGAGCACAGCAAAGAATTCAGGGTACATGTAGGGGTTCACCAAGGATCAGTGCTCAGCCCCCTCTTGTTTATCATAGTCCTCCAGGCAATAACAAAGGAATTTCAGACAGGCTGCCTTTGGAAGCTCCTCTATGCTGATGACCTTGCTCTTATTACTGTATCTCAACAAGAACTAGAGAAGTTCCAGGTATGGAAGCAAGAAAAAAATAATAAAAAAAGGAAAAGAAAATTAACATGGAAAAATTATTGGTATTGATTGTGGCTGATCTATTGTCAGATTTATTTGTAACATGTCACAGCTTGTTTTATCAAATCAACACAGTTCTCACAGTCCAACATTACTATTCAGCCTTCATTACTAATTTATCAGTCACTGTCTACACTTAACATGCAGTTGTGCATACCAGCATCATCATCATCGTCACTGTTATCATCATCATCATAATCATTATCATCATTATTTAGCATTCATCATCCATACTGGAATAGGTTGAATGGCTTGACAAGAATCAAAGAGCCCAAGGACTGTGCCAAGCTCAATTGTCTGCTTTGGTTTGTAAAGCTGGATTCTTGAAAATCACCATCATTTTTATGCATCCTTGCAGACAGAAGTATCATTCAGGAGCCCACGAGGGCACCTCTTTGGGGTTACACAACCCGTAGGGCAATAGAGTTAAATCTCCCTCAAAATACGTATAACATCTTGAAACAGAAGAGACAAGTGTGGGAAAAGGTCATGACTGGATTGTCTCTGAATATAGATCTGCTTGGTTAAGGGTGCGCTTGGGGCTGTGCAATAATAAGAACAACATTGTGATTCACAGGTATGAACCTTAATATCATTCACAAGTCATCACATCAACATCAAGCAGTTCTGAATATAATCACTTTCATCCATAGTACCCACACAATCCACCCGTCATCATTCTACTCATCTCTGTCATCCATAGTACCCACTCAATCCACCCGTCATCATTCTACTCATCTCTGTCATTCATAGTACCCACTCAATTCACCCGTCATCATTCTACTCATCTCTGTCATTCATAGTACCCACTCAATCCACCCGTCATCATTCTACTCATCTCTGTCATCCATAGTACCCACTCAATCCACCCGTCATCATTCTACTCATCTCTGTCATCCATAGTACCCACTCAATCCACCCGTCATCATTCTACTCATCTCTGTCATCCATAGTACCCACTCAATCCACCCGTCATCATTCTACTCATCTCTGTCATCCATAGTACCCACTCAATCCACCCGTCATCATTCTACTCATCTCTGTCATCCATAGTACCCACTCAATCCACCCGTCATCATTCTACTCATCTCTGTCATCCATAGTACCCACTCAATCCACCCGTCACCATTCTACTCATCTCTGTCATCCATAGTACCCACTCAATCCACCCGTCACCATTCTACTCATCTCTGTCATCCATAGTACCCACTCAATCCACCCGTCACCATTCTACTCATCTCTGTCATCCATAGTACCCACTCAATCCACCCGTCATCATTCTACTCATCTCTGTCATCCATAGTACCCACTCAATCCACCCGTCATCATTCTACTCATCTCTGTCATTCATAGTACCCACTCAATCCACCCGTCATCATTCTACTCATCTCTGTCATTCATAGTACCCACTCAATCCACCCGTCATCATTCTACTCATCTCTGTCATTCATAGTACCCACTCAATCCACCCCGTCATCATTCTACTCATTTCTATCATTCATTATCTTCCATAGATTACGCAGTCAACATTATCATTCAAACCATCACTACGAACATTAGACCAGATTATTAACATTACCATTCAGTCCTCTTGATCAATATTATTCACAGTTTTAAGGTGGCAAAATGGCAGAACCGTTAGTTCACTGGGCATAAGAATTAGCAGCATTTTGTCCGTTTTTACATTCCCAGTTCAAATTCTGCTGAAGTAGATGTTTGCTTTTCATTCTTTCATGGTCAATAGAAAAGTAGCAGTTGAGCCCTGAAGTAATTGATTCGGCCTCTCCCACAAAACTGCTGGCCTTGTACCAACATTTGAAACCAATATTATTCGCAGTTTTCATTATCAACATTAACAGACACACACATGAAACAGCGTTATATTAAAATGATAATGTGTCTAGCATTTGTATTGTATATACAAATGCATATTAAATTGTTGATTAAACAACATTTATAATGTAGATACAAACATGGAATGGTGTTAGCTGAATTATTCTGCTGGTTACATCTGTATATTCATTATTAATGTTATACACATTGTTATTTTATCGACACTGTAATTCACAAACGTCAATATCAACATTAATTAGTGAACTGCTAGTATAAAGATTGTTAGAATTCAAAGCTTGTTGAACCAGTACAATTATTGGAGTCAATGACATCAGTTACACTTTTGTTTGAGGTTACCTAATGTTTCCAAGTAAATGGATCTCCACCAGTTTCAATGATGACTATTCAGTTTTTTAATCAATTGAACATTGCTCATTGAATTAGGATGTAAATGGTGAAGTCCTCTCTCAACAAATATACTGATGATTTTATAAACGATATATGTATATATATATATATATATATATTTGGCCGGTGGTCGGAAATAAGGGAAAGGATGAGAAAATAACATTCTTCCACATCCTCTAAGGACCAATTCTGTAGGTTTTTACTCCACTCTAAACGCTTTGCAATGTCTGTTTTTGAAAGTAGTGGTTTTTCTGATTTCAGCCCGTGAAATCCGGTTTTGTGCAGCTCCCAGCGAACAGTTTTCGTGGAAACTAGGTTCTTGAGGTGGTCATGAAGCTCTGCAGTAATTTTGGGATCTCTACTTTTGTGATCCTTTCTAACAATTCGCATAAGAGTCCGATGGTCTCTATCTGAAAGTTTTGGTTTCCTTCCAGAGTTTTGCTTTGACAAGGAGGTTTTTCCCTCTTTGTCAAAGGCTGTCATTACTTTCGAGACAATACTTCTTGATACACCAAACATTTCGGCTGTCTTCGTTATGCTAGCGCTTGCCATACGAGCACCAACAATTTGACCTCTTTGAAAGTCCGATAGATCTGTTATTTTAATGAAATTTAATTACCTTTTGCTGATGATATCTAAAAAGAAACAGCAATTTTAGCAAATCATATTAAGCAACACTAACAATAAATAAAAGAAAAACATAAAAATAAACAAGCTTTTGACAGTTTTATAGATATTTCAAAATTATGATGCTAGGGGTTTCCATTTTTTTCAACCCCTATGTATATATGTATATGTATATATATATATATATATATATATATATATACGCGTGTGTGGGTATGTCTGTTCGTGGTATATATATATACTGAGACATGTAAATGACGCTCTTAAATTTATGAAGTGTGAAAAAAAACACATTTACTTACAAACGTTGGTTACTAATCATAATTGAAACGACAAAGTTTAAGCTTGGAGAATATAAGCGCGTGCGCACGTCAGAATTCACATGCGTTTCTGTTATGTGCTTGAATAAATAAATATACGCGAATTATAGTGGCATCAGAAAGTTAGTCATGTCTGTTGCCATAGTGTCCACTTCGTTGCTAGAAAACAAACATTCTCTCCACCACACATACACACATACACACAAGCACAGAGAGAGAGAGAGAGAAAATTTCCTAAACAGGAAAGATAAGTCTGAAATATAATGAATGGAGTAAGACAAGAGTTATCTACACTTGTGAATTCTTAGATTGATGGGGAAAATGACACTAAATAGTAGCAATTATTGTTTTACTTCTTTCAGTCATTTGACTGCGGCCATGCTGGAGCATCGCCTTTAGTGGAACAAATCGACTTATTCTTTGTAAGCTTAGTTCTTATTCTCTTTTGGCGAACAGCTAAGTTACAGGAATGTAAACACACCAACGTCGGTTGTCAAGCGATGGTGGGGGAACAAACACAGACACACACACAAATATATACACACATACATACATATACATATATAGATCGCTAACCACTACACACACGTTTCTTTCTTTACACATTCAATGAAGCGTACAAGCCTCATTCCTCTCCAGTTTTTACCTGTCCTCTGCATTCAGAGCCCACAACTCAATATGATGTAGAATTGCTGTTTTGCATACCTGCATCATACAATCTTCCTTTTACTCTGAGAGAGAAGCATTTGGTTGTCAACAGTGGTAAAACCCTCTCAATTTTCTTATTCAAGCTATTACACACTTTGTGCATCCTCCCCCATGACTAATTTGGTCCCCCAGGTAGCAGAAATTATCCACTACCTCTAATGAGCCTCTGGAGCACTTGAGAAAATCAATTTCTTGAGTATCTGTAGTTTTTATGGCCCCTGTGCATCTTCCACATATGAACATTACTTTCACTGATAACTTTGTATGCATGTGTGGTGGTGGTGGTGGTGGTGGTCAGGGTGGATATCTACCTTCATGAAAAGGCAATGAGTTTTATGACTTTCTGCTGCCCTGATGTTTACTTTCTTTTATCTCACTCAATTGACTTTCATCTTCCTGCCTTTCATGACCTAAAATACGTCTTTTGGCTACAGCATCTCTGTGATTTTTGTCTGTTCTCATAGCCAGGATTGGCTATAAACTTCTTAAGATAAATATTTTGAATTGATAGAGTCATTTGATCTCTTTGCTGCTCACATCCTTGTCAAAGCCACTCCTTATTTCTCTATGAATTCAAATATTATTTTTTAAAATACCACTTATCTAAAAACGTTGGTTGGACTTGTCATAATCAAGGTATTATCTCACCTGTTTATATGTGTTTAAAATTTTACCTGAAGATGGTGGATTAAATGCTGTGATGTAATCTATGAATGCATCAATAAAATTCTTCCAAAGTTTTAAATTCTATTTGTGTTCTTTTTTTATACCTACACTGTTCCTAGAACCAGTCCTGAGTTGGATCTATGGTTTAAACTGGATTTGGGACTTACATATCTACAAGTCTCCTACCAAAACATGATACTTTCATTTGTTGTTTTACTTCACTGTGAACCCTACGTTATTGTACCTAGCCATTTCTGGCGTCCTTTGTGTTGATGTAAAATAAAATGTCTCCTTCTCGAGCCATTCCCAGTTTCAATGATGTATAATATTCCCCACCTGGACGGGACACCAGTCTCTTGCAGGATTACTCACTTTTGCCAGTTGAGTGGACTGGAGTAACGTGAAAGAGTGTCTTGCTCAAGAGCACAATGCATTGTCCAGTCCAGGAATTGAAATCACAATCTTACAATCATGAGTCCAACACCCTGACCACTAAGCCACATGTCTCCACTTATGTGTTGATTTTATTTAGTCCTATAACTAATCAATGTGTGTGTGTGTGTGAAGACGCAGGGCTCAGTGGTGAGGGGGTCAGGCTCAAAATCAAGAAATAGTGAATTTAATTCCCAGGCTTTTCTGTTGTGTTCTTGAGCAAGACACTTTACTTCACCTTGCTCCAGTTCACTCAGCTGTAGAAATGAGTTGCGACGTCACTTGGTGCCTTTGCCTTTCCTTTGGATAACATTTCATGGCATGGAGAGGAGAGACTGCTGGTCTTATGCATGTATATTTTTAAAATTGTTTAATATTTAACTCTGTATTACCAAAAGTTTATTCCAAGTGCTGTTTGATGATTTTTGGTTTCTAGTTTGCTTCCTTTGCTACTCATCAGGTTTCCACTAGGATTCTAAATCATGTTATCACCAATGTTTTATACCTAATTTTGTTTCGGATTCTGTTTGGTCGAGAAATTTAAGACCTCCTGGTATTGTAAATTGATATACTTACATATTTACATTTATATTTTATATATGTAAAGGCAGAGTGTGATAAAAAAAATAAATAAAAGGAAAAAGAGAGAGAGAAATGAATATATAAATTTCAAACAAATACTGTTTGTGTAGATGTTGTTATATTGTTTTATTGACTTTTTTTGCCATTCCTATTTACTTGATTTCCGTTTTCTTGGAAACACAACACTTTGAAAGTGGTGAGTTTTGGCAGTTGATGAACATTTCCTTTGAAATCTTGGTTGTCAACAAGCTTATTTGTGGCAACAGCACTTCATCCTCCTTGGATGGAGAGCAGGGCATGACACCATATGGCAGCCAATAAGAAAGAAATAGTAAAACAACACAATTAAAAATAGCAATGCTGATTGCAACTGCAGCAACCACAACAACAATAACATGGCAAGTGGCAAAAATAATAGCAACATCTAAAATTACCTCAACACCATCCTCTCTTCCACTGAAGCAGCCTGTAGCAACAACAGAAGCTATTGAAAGGCGGCTGCTGCTGCTGGGATTAACTCCTTTGTTGGTGAAGCTGGACCCACAGAACAATTGATTCACAGAGAAAACAATTGAAAGAAATCAGAGTTCATACAAGAATATGGCAGAAAAGTCATTATCAGCCATTCCATTTGATGTAGAATGTAAAAAAATTCATCGTAATATGTATCGGCATAAATGTTGGTGCACAGGCAATATGTGCTGGTGGAAGAATGTTTCAGAGAAGTGTGGCTATAGAGGAACAGCTACCAATCCTGGTGATGTGGAACAATGGATGTTTAAATTCCTCACCGAAGACAAAGTAAAGCGCCAATCCTGCCTTAATCAACAGTGGATAGTTCATTGTCATTGTTCATACATAGGCAAGTCAGTGATAATGAGGATGTTGAATAATGCTGCTGGAAATAAACACCAGATGAGTGGTGGTAGTGATTTTGATCGATGTGAAGGACAAGGTAGTCATCTTGGAGAGGATCGGAGCTGATCAGGAAAAGGGATGGAGCTTCTGATCCAAATGTACCAGGAAAAACTTGAAAGCATTTCCAGTCTGATCAAGCTCCCAAACAGTAACCATCTGCTTTTGCGTGTAGAAAGGGAAAGACTTAAATACTACATATGTGGTACCAATCACAACCTAAGGATCTACTGTCCACAGCAGAGGGCAAAATATATAAGGTTGGCACTGCTGTCAACCCTAAAACAGCAGCACCAACATGCTACAAAAAGGGGGGAAACTTATAAAAGCAACAATAACAGCAGCTGGTAGAATCCTCAGCATGTTAGAAAAATGCTTTGCTATATTTTTCTGTCCCTTTACATTTTGAGTTCAAATCCTGCTGAGGTCAACTTTGCTTTTCATCTTTTCAGGGTCAAGGGTTGTAAGTTATGTATATTCATAGGTCCTTGTGTTTTTGCTATGTATTTGTTTGCATGTTTTTTTATCACATCTGAAGCGTTTATTATTATCGGGATTGTTTCTGTTTCCAGGCTCCACATTTGAGTTATTTTGATTTCTATATCTTAGCAGTTCAATAGTTTCTCTATTTCTTTTAGAAATATATTGTCATCTGTTACGATTGATACATCAGTTATTAGGTATTTATTATTATTATTATTATTATTATTATTAGGTGGCCACTGTCAGAAACAGTAGAGCACCAGATAAAACGCCTGGTGGTATTGAGTTCAGTTGCCAGGGTTGTTGAATATTGGAAGATACTTAATGGAATGTTTAGAAAAACTCATATTTGCTAATGTTTTTCAGCCTGTGATATTGTTTATTCACCTCTCACAGCAGTATCAGTAATATGTGTAAATAAATATCTTATTTTCAACAACACATCCCTATGTGTATGTGATATGTTTGTACAAAACATGTATGTGTGCACCTTGAATGTATTATGTATTTATGACTTGGATGGGCGTGTACATTATGTGTGTGCATGTGTATTCATATGTGTGGTGTGTGTGTGTTTGTATATGCGCTATGTTTGTACATATAACAGTTTCTACACGGATGAACAGTTTCCTTGTGTAAGGTTATTTTTCTGTATTGATATAATCCTTATAAGGATGTATATTCTCCTAAATAAGCTATTTTCGACAATATTTGTGTGAATGAGATTCCTATTTTGTGGGGGGTTGTTTTTGAAATATTTTAAAATACTTTTAGCATTTCTTTAATGAAAGATAACTCCAATGTTGGTGTAGATTGACAGGCATACAAACAGTGAAAGGCAGGCCATTAATCATATGTATGTACAGAAAGCAGACAGTAGTATTATATGTCTAGGCTGATGGACAAAAACACAAATGATCATTCTGTCAGTTGAACAGAGACAAAGAGACAGCCAGACAGTGATAAGCAAAGTAGCCACGGAAAATATTAAAATGTAGATAACAAGTCTATCTAACAGACAAACAGATAAACAGGCAGGCAAACAGTCAGGAGGCAGACAGAGAGACAGGGAGTCAAATGATCAAATTGACACACAAACCAAAAGACAGACAGACAGTGAGACAGGTAGTCAGGCCAGCAGGCCCGACATTCAGATAAACAGAGGTACAAATGAACTGATAAATGATTAGACAGGCAACCAAGCAAGCTGGCAGATAAGAGATTAAATCAGACAATTAGTAGGTAGACACACAGCTGCACAGAGAAACAGGTGGTTTAGTTACCTGGAATTTTTCTATTCAAAGTAGGTTGCACTGTTGCTTTTGGATGAGTGTTAGGTGGCCTGTTGAAAGTGAACTGGAGGGGCGAGCCATCTGGAAGCACATAGTTCTGACTGTTGACCTGTGTCATCTTTGAATTGTCAGATATCTCATCAGCCTGCACACCTACATCCTCCTTCAGTCTAGATCTCTTTGACTGGGCTGGACTGGCTGAAATTTTAAAAAAAATTGAAGATGGAGTTGATTAGTTTTTCACTAAATCACTAAGTTCTGTTGTTAAAAGAGAAGAGACAATGGGATGGTGTGACATTCATGAACTGAAATATTTCTGTCTTCAATTCTGGATCGGGGTAGCCATTATCATCATCATTATCATCGTCGTCATCATCATCATTTTAAGGTCCATTCTCTATGCTTACATGGGTCTCAGAGTTCATTGTGGCAAGTTTTCTACATGATACCCTTCCTATCACCTGTTTTCAAGCAAACAGATATTTCCCCACATAAACATGCTTCAACAAAAGCTGAGGGGTGCCTCACTCCCAGTGGTCTTTCAGCACGCCGGACACCATCCCGGTATTTCTGCGTACCCGTGCTATTGCCAGATAGCCGTTGAGCCTGCACTAGGTCCATCCGAGCTTTCAACAGGTCTTGTTTTTAATCCTGTTGGGTTTCTAGCAACCCCCTCACCAGGGTAGCCTGGTGGGGGTGCCAGTTTAGTTGCCGGCAACCCGACCATGCAACAGGTTGTACTGGATTACATGTTACCAGTAGCACTTATGAGAGCCTCATAAGTGACCCCACATACAAACATACACATATACACACACACATAAATACATACATACATACACATGAGAGAGAGAGAAGAAATTAAACAGTGAAGTAGGCAAGCAAAAGGCAGACAAGCAATCGGATTGATGATCAGAGGATTAGACAATCTGACGTAATCACACAGGAGTAGCTTGTTGTTAGTTACCTGGACTTTTGCCAATGGTGTTGGGTTGTGTTGTTGCTTGTTGACAGGTGAGAGAAGGTGCGTTCAAAGTGATATAGACAGGTGTGCCATCTGGGAGTACATAATGCTGATTTTTAGTCTGTATCATCTTTGAATCGTCAGTAGATGTCATACTGGTCTGCATGCCTACATCTTTATTAAATGTAGCTGGTTTTGATTGCTTTTGGGCAGCTGAAAATAAAGAAACAGTCATAATGGGTGATGAATCATGTGTCTATGGCTATGACCCCAAAACAGAGGCTCAATCTTTGCAGTGGAAGACTCCCAACCTCTCCGAGACTGAAGCAATGTGAAGAAACTGTTGACCATTTTCTTCAAGGGGATTATTCATGATGAGTAGGCTCCAGCTGGCCAAGAGGAAACAAAGAGTACTGCCGTGGCGTTTAGCAGTGATTGCAGGATGCTATGCATCGGAAAAGGCCACAACTGCATGCGTTCAGTGAGAGGTAATTGCACCATGGCAATGCACCTACCCATGCAGTGCAGCAGTTTTTGTCGAGGCACAGCATTCCCCAGGCCCAACATTCCCCAGGCCCAACAGCCACTGTATTCCCCAGATCCTGCCCCTTGCAACTCTTTCCTCTTACCAAAAATCAGATCTCGCTTGAAAGAGAGAAGATTTCAGGATATTGAGGAAATCAAAGTGAATGCCACAAGGCATCTGCTGATTATCCCAGAAAATGAGTTCCAGGAATGCTTCCATCAATGGAAACAATGCTGGATTAAGTGTGTGGCTTCTGAAGGGGACTACTTTGAAGTAGATTAAAGGCCAAATTGGTACATGTTGTAGTTTTGTTTTTATAACACCAGTCCCGATACCTGTTGGTTAGGCCTCACATACATACATAGGCACACACACACACACACACTTGCATGCGTGTATGTATGTGTGTGTGTATACTTGTATGTATGGATGTTTGTATGTATGTATGTACGTCATTGTTCATTTTTATTTCAAGATTTCTTGCCAACAGAGAAAGAGCCAGTTTCTAACCTAGATCCAAGGCTCTTTCATTGAAATTTCAACATCAACAACAGGGTATTTTTGTGTGTATATATGTATGTATATGTGCAGATTTGTATGTTTTGTTTTCTGTATGTATTCTCATGCATATATTTGCATATCTAGACATGATTATATATATTTAAATGATAAATTTCTGCAAAAGTTTTACAGATTTTTACAGTTCCAGTGATGGACTGGATCTGTAGTCTTCGAATTAGTTTTCTCCTTTCTGATTTTTAGAAGCCTAATTTCTCAGGATTGGTATTTAGGCAGTGTGTAATATACCCAAGTTCTCCAATAATCACAGGTATAAATCTGAACTTGTAATCTGGATAGAGTGACTGCAGATTTCTCAATAGTTCAGAATAGGTGTTCTCTTTTTCACTATGCATGTATGCATGTATATATCTATATGTATGCATGTACACACACACACAAGAACACACATATGGGTACATGTGCAGGTAACTACCATGTGTATACATGTGTCTTATGCATGAGTTGTTTGCAGGAATATGTGTTAATGCTGGAGATTTGAAGTATGTATACAGGTTATTTTTTTGTCTTTAATGATATAATCCTTAATAAAGATTATTTATCCTTAAATATACTGATTTCTACAATATTTATGTTGGGAAGTTTCCTATTTTCATAGTCCATTTTAAATGTTTTTCATTATTCTCAGAATTACTTTCAGAAGCCCCCCCCCCCCCAATGTGGATGTAAGCTATCAATCACACAGACAGTAAAACATAGGCTCTTGGAGACAGGTGGAGGCAGGCAGTGCCTAGAAGGCAGACAGCTAGACAGATAATTAGACAGTTAAACAGTGAAGTGGGCAAGTAAAAGGGAAGTCAGATGATCAAACAGACAGACAAGCAATCGGATTGATGATCAGAGGATTAGACACACAATCTGACATAATCACACAGGAGTAGCTTGTTGTTAGTTACCTGAAGTTTTGCCAATGGTGTTGGGTTGTGTTGTTGCTTGTTGACAGGTGTGAGAAGGTGTGTTCAAAGTGATATAGACAGGTGTGCCATCTGGGAGTACATAATGTTGATTTTTAGTCTGTATCATCTTTGAATCGTCAGTAGATGCCATACTGGTCTGCATACCTTCATCCTTATTATATGTAGCTGGTTTTGATTGCTTTCGGGTGCCTGAAATTAAAGATCAAATATAGCACTGATTAGTTCATCATTAAACCATTATATATGCATATATGTATGCATGTATATATATATATATATATATATATATATATATATATATATATATATATATATATATATATATATATATATATGTATGTATGTATGTATACATATGTATGTATATATGTGTGTATATATATGTATATGCATGTACATATACACACACTCATACACTCGCGTGCACACACACACACACACACATTGATACATGTACAGGTACAGCTGTGTACTTAAAAGGTTCACTCTAGAACTCTAACCAAATACTTCCGGATGCGATGCCATTATGGAACACATATGGATACAATATCATTTTTAGCAATACAATACCCATTTCATCAGACAAAACTTGATTGTTTAATTTAAGAAGATGAAATACTGCATCTGAACTATGCAGCAATGAATAACATAGTTTATTTTAAAGGTATTTTTCCATGAAGTAAATGAAATGCATGCATACACGTCATTAATTGGAATTTCTTGATAATGCATGAGTTAGAACCAAAAAACTTCCTGATCTGTACATGATGTCAAAAATCTAATTTCTATATTTGAAACCAGTGTTAAAAACTACACTAGGTACACCTTGACATATGCTTGATGAAAAATACTTGCTGACCAGTGTAATCAGGGGATTAGACACACAATTTGACAAGTAATCTGACATAATCACACAGGAGTAGCTTGTTGTTAGTTACCTGGAGTTTTGCCAACAGAGTTGGGTTGTGTTGTTGCTTGTTGACAGGTGAGAGAAGGTGTGTTCAAAGTGATATAGACAGGTGTGCCATCTGGGAGTACATAATGCTGATTTTTAGTCTGTATCATCTTTGAATCGTCAGTAGATGTCATACTGGTCTGCATGCCTACATCCTTATTATATGTAGCTGGTTTTGATTGCTTTTGAGCGGCTGAAATTAGAGATCAAACATAGCTGAACTGAGAGAGAGGGATTAGCCCTTACCGTGCTAATGCTACACATGATAATAGGATGGTTAGGGTAAAAACATGACAGTGTGCATGAACCTCTTGACCATCATTAAGTACATGCACATTTCTTTCAAATGCAGAGGACAGACCTTGAGGATTAAACTAGTCACAACCCAAGGTTGTAATTATCTCCGTCTACACAATGAAAGGTAAAATTGTGCAAGTACAGAGATGCCGGAGTGGGGGCAAGTAGATGTCTACAGTAAATGGCATGCAAAAGGAACTTCAGTAATGAAACCAGGTACATACTTTGGAGGGGCAGGTAACAACGTTGGTTTACGAGAGGAATACTGGTGGGGGAAGATTGGACAGGTAATGTAATTAAAGTATACAGAATGTAAGAGAATAATTAAGTTTCGGCTAATTGCAGGTAAAGCAACAGCAATTATTATCTTTGCATATGTACCATAAACAGAACTGTCTAATGAGCAAAAGGAGTGGGTTTTATGAGGCCCTTTTTGTGAATCACCTCAACGGAATGTCTTTGACTAGTGACTTTCATTGCTTATTTTGGGAAGCACCATGATGACCAGGTTGAAGGACATGACGACTGCAATTATAGTTCTAGCAATAAGGATTGATCGAGGCAAAGACCAAAGTTTTAGCAAGTAGAAAAGTGAGAGTTGATAATGGGGAATTTAGCATGCAAAAAGATGTTCCACATGACTTGGCTCCCAGTTAGAGTTCTTTAAGATATTACAGAGAAGATTAAGACCAGCCGTCCATGGCCACTCCTATATGCTGATAACCTACTCCTTAGAGCAGACGTAGAGAAGAATTCTAGACCTGGAAGAAGCCAAACCTAAAATCAAGACAGTTCAGAATAAACTTGACATCAACTAAAGTTTTAGTCAACTGAAAAGCAGAGACAACTCTGCTACCCTCAGAGAAATGGTTTTTATTTATTATGCAGGAAAGGAGTTGACTCCATACAGTGTAGACAATGTGAACTATAAGTACACAAGGTATAATGGAATCACTTTCAGTGGCAGATGTACATGAGTGGTTAGCAGTTCGATCACAGCTGATTTCGGTCTGCATGACCTTTTCTCTTCTTTTAGGCATAAATATCTAGTTTTTAATGATTATGTAGTAAGCCTTGTCTTGTGCGCATGCGTAGTCATCAATATCCAAGTTTGGTGCCCTGATTCTTTCTCTTTTCTCGCCGGCCGGTGACGAGGACAGATGTCCAACAGCGGAGCTCTCTAACATGTCAGCACCAGAGCTTCACAAATTTTCACCATAAATAAATATTGTTGCGTTGATAGTTCGGAGTCAGCGTTTCGTTGTTTATTTAGAATTTAATATAGGAAAGCGGGTGTACACCTAATGGTGTATAACCACTTTCCTATAATTATTTCATGTCTGTGTGATGTGTTTGTGCCAAACTTGTTCGTGTTTGCATTTGCTGTGTTTGTGCTATGTATGTGTGGTAGTCTGAATGCATGTATATGTATCTTGTATGTGTGTGTATGCATGCATGTGAGTTGCACATATTGTGTATGTACTATGTAACTACCATGTGTATACATGTGTCTTATGCATGAGTTGTTTGCAGGAATATGTGTTAATGCTGGAGATTTGAAGTATGTATACAGGTTATTTTTTTGTCTTTAATGATATAATCCTTAATAAAGATTATTTATCCTTAAATAAACTGATTTCTACAATATTTATGTTGGGAAGTTTCCTATTTTCATAGTCCATTTTAAATGTTTTTCATTATTCTCAGAATTACTTTCAGAAGCCCCCCCCCCTCAATGTGGATGTAAGCTATCAATCACACAGACAGTAAAACATAGGCTCTTGGAGACAGGTGGAGGCAGGCAGTGCCTAGAAGGCAGACAGCTAGACAGATAATTAGACAGTTAAACAGTGAAGTGGGCAAGTAAAAGGGAAGTCAGATGATCAAACAGACAGACAAGCAATCGGATTGATAACACTGGCCAACAAAATTAAATGTATTATACTCATCATGAATGCAGACCAACTCTTTGAGACTAATTTTTCATGCTGATTTCAAAACTTCTCTCCATTTCTATGTTACATATTTGTTAGTTACCTGGACTTTTGCCAACAGAGTTGGGTTGTGTTGCTGCTTGTTGATTGGTGACAGAAGCTGTGTTCAAAGTGATATAGAAAGGTGTGCCATCTGGGAGTACATAATACTGATTTTTAGTCTGTATCATCTTTGAATCGTCAGTAGATGCCATACTGGTCTGCATACCTTCACCCTTATATGTAGCTGGTTTTGATTGCTTTCGGGTGGCTGAAATTAAAGATAAAATATAGCACTGATTAGTTCATCATTAAACCATTATATGTGCATGTATGTATGTATATATATATATATATATATATATATATATATATATACATGTGTATGTGTGTGTATCATCATCATCATCGTTTAACATCCACTTTCCATGCTGGCATGGGTTGGATGATTTGACTGTATTTATGTGAGACAGACTGTTAGACATGCAGCCAGACTGATGAAGAGATAGATACAAAGACCAGTTAATAGACAAACAGACAGATATATAATTGAGCTGGTGGTCAGATGATCAAAGAGGCAATCCTTCAAATTGATAGGCAGGCAGACACACAGCTGAACTGAATGCAAGGGAGTTTAGTTACCTTGAGTGCTCTTGTCTAAGTTGGGATTAGCTGTCTGCAGGGTACAGGTGTGAGGAGGTACCTTCACATTGATATACACATGTCCATGCTTGTCTGCCTGAGTTATCTTTGATTTGCTAGTTTCATTATCAGTCTGTACACTCATGTCCCCAACTTGTTTAGGTCGTTTTGGTGGCTGTGATGAGTCTGAAAGGAAAAAAAAAATCAAGCATAACACTAATTAGTTCTTCGTAACACTAATTAGTTCTTCGTAACACTAATTAGTTCTTCGTAACACTAATTAGTTCTTTTTATTTTGTAGTTTTAAGGTGAAAAAGCAATGAGATATTGTGCCATTCCCCTCCATAACTATTTCTAAATATATCACATTATGATTAACCCTCATGGTTGATCATAAATGTGGCTGAATTAAATAAAAGTTTCAAACACAGCATTGATTAATTCTTTTAAATTAATCACAAGTTCTGTAGTTGTAAAAGGAAAGGCAATGTGATGCTGTAACCATCAAACCAATGTGCACTTCTTTATTCAGTGTATGAGGTCTCTAGTTGTGCAAGAAATACAGGAGGTTTGCACATAGAATTGATTGGTTCTTCTTTATTTAACTTTTCTGTCATCCCATAAATAATGTTGATTTTTTTTATACTTCTTTTATTTTTCAAAATTAAGATAAGCAAAGTTCTTTTTTAATCTAAAATATTCTCTCCTTCATTTTCTACAATGCTCTTTCATCTATCTGGTAGACTTGCAAAGCCCCTCTTCCAAAATTCACATATCTTTCATGAAAAATAGTCCTCTAGTATTGTTTTGACCTTGTCTACAGGATTCATATTTTTCCATCCAAATGATTTTGAAGATTACAGAATAAATGATAATCAGATGGGACAATGTCTGGTGAATATGGTGGGTGGGGCACCGTTTCCCATTCAAACTGTTCCAGCCTTTGGAATGTCATCCTCCCTGTATGTCGCTGAGCATTATCCTGATGGAAGAATACCTTTTGCCTTGAAACCAAAGATGGTCATTTTTCTTCTAGCGCTGACTTAAGCCACTCAAGCTGCTCACAGTAGATCTTCTTTCTTTTCATTTGGTTTGGGTTTAAAAGTTCAAACTGGACTAAACCTTTCATATTCTACAAAAGAGTTAACAACAACTTACATGGGTGAAGACCTTCTTTAGCCTGGGGTGCCAGTGTTTCTCCTTTCCTTACCCAATGTCCTAGGCACTTGACATTTTTATAGAGAACCCATTTCTTGTCACTTGTCACTATTCGGTCCAAAAAGGTTCATTCATGTGATGCAACAGCAAAGAAGAGCATACATTCATTCTATGCATGCGATTAAACTTGGAAAGTTTGTGAGGAACCCATTGACCCAATTTCCTGACTTTTCCAATGGCATGAAGGTGTTGATGAATGGTTGAATGTCCAAATCCAAACTCCTCTGCTAATTCCTCAACAGTTATTATGGAATTTTGTTCCCCCAGGGTTTGCAGGACATCCTGGTTGAGCTCTACAGATCTTTCGGGATGAGGCTCATCTGCTAGACAATGACTCTTAAACAGCTACTTTGGCAGGAACTCAAACTCGTATATCACATGGAACTGACACTGACTCCAACTGAGAACTCATACAATGACTCTACTTCTGCTGACCTCTCTGACACTGATACATGGGAAGGGGAATACCATTTCCACTACAACACAAACACACGGCTGGACTGGACCAATTTACTTACCTGAGATGTCTCTGACTGATGGCCGTTTAACTGTTGATGGCGATTGACAGTCATGAGGAGGTACATTCACATGGATACGTATTGGTGAGGATTCCAGGCCTGACTGTTTTGGGATATTGAACTGGTACTGGTTTGGGCTTGACTTTTCAGCACCATTCTCACCTGTCTGCACACTCAGGTCCTTCATAATTTTAGGTTTTTTGGCAGGCTGTGGTGTAGCTGAAATTAAGCAAGTTTTTAAGTTAATTTTTTATTTTATTTTAGTGCTTTATATCTCTCTCTCACTATCCGCATTTAAGTTCTTTTTTTTGGTTGGGGCGGGCAGACATTTTTACACCTGGATATTTCCCCAATCCTTAACTGTGAAGTCATCACCATGAGTCCTTTAGAAAGAAAATATCTCTGCCCTTTCTCGAAATATTTGTGTTGATGATTTTGTATTTTGTAGTTTATCTATTTTTTTTTAATGATTTTTTTTTTATTATTCCCAACACTTGTATAAGTGAAGGTTAAACAGATGTGTATAGTTGAACAACTGAGCTGATATCAGATGAATCAACAGATTGATAGACAGTTATACAAACAATGAAGCTGGTGGTCAGATGATCAAACAAACAGACAAACTGACTGACCCAAAATTGGACTGAGAATCCAAATGTTACCTGGAGGGGATTGAACTGTTGATGCTGGACAGGTATGACGAGGTTGGTTCAGAGTAATATGGAGTGGTGAGGTAGCTGGGCGCTTGTGTTCTTGGATGTTGATCTTGTACTGCACTGGTTTCGGCCTATCATCACCTGTCTCAATAGTTTGTACACCCACACCATCAGTAACTTCATCTTCATTTTGTGAGTCAGAGGATTCTGGTGGAGATGAAATTTAAGAAAGTCAAACATAGCATTGATTAGTTTTTTTTGTCTCCTATAATTATAAAAAGATAAGACAATGGTACATGGTAACATTCATTACTTTCAGCATTTCTATATAAAATTTGGATGTCTGGTTGAAGTGGTATTTCTGAAATAAAAACAGATTTTGGACTAAACAGCTAAGGACAATAGTTGTGAAGGATGACGCAATGACTATTATATACAACTTCATACCTAAAGCCCAACTCAACAAGAATTTTAAGATTTTGGCAAAGGTGCTCATTAAAAGGTTGGTGATTTATTTGGAGATGTACAATTTTGAGCAATTTCTGGCAGATCTGTTCACAAAAATCTCCATCTCATGCAATACAGTGATAGAATCCTTTTAAAACTGTGAAGGCACTTTACAATAATATATTTTTGACACTTATATGATAATACAGACACACAATCAGACAGAGAGACCAATGGAATAAATACCTTGAGATTCCTCATCTGAAGGAGGTTCAGCTGCTGATTTTGGACAAGTATGCTGAGGCAGGTTGAAATTGATACGAAGTGGCGTATTTTCTGGCCGTGCATGTTCTTGGATGTTGATATCGTACAGTACTGGCTTTTCTCTGTCAGCAGCTGTCTCCTCAGTCTGTACACTTACAGTTTCAACAGGTTTACCCTCTTTTTGTGGCTCAAGGGTCTCTGCTGACCCTGCTGTGGCTGAAATTAAAGAAAGTCAAACATAGCACTGATTACTTCTTATTTACCAACCCCCAATGCTCTATAATTGTAATTAAGGGTTTTTTAATATACAATGTGGGATCCCTAGCTAATGTAATGAGGTTGAAGAAGGATAAAAGTGTCAGGAGTGATTTTTTTTTTGATTAACCACAAAGTGCAGACAACATGAATGTGTAGATGGCCAAAATACTGGACAACCAATCTGAGGTCAGTGACTTATTCCTTGACACTGGTATTTCATTGTCTCTATGACAATGATACTAAACTCTCAATTGACCCACTCCATTCAGCTGAAAGTAGTTTACTACGGGGCAGAAACATTGCTTTAGTTTCTGTAAGAATTAACAAATGGTTTGTTATCTTACAATTCTTAGTTCAATTCTACTTTTGCCCATCTTGATAAACTGAAGGAGAGAATAAGGAGACATACTTAATGAAGTAAGGCAAGTGATTTAATTAGGATATCCTGGACTTTGAACACTGCTAGCATGGAGCATATAATGAAAACTGGGGAGATTTTTTTGAGGCTGAATCTGAAAGTAATTTATATTTCAATTCCACTCACTTTTGAACTTTTGTGTTCGCTTTTATATAACCTAACCGTATGTACATGTTAAAGTTGATTCATCTGTTGATTTTTCTGATCTTATGCGAATGAAAATGTATAAATACACTCGTTTTTCCCACAGAAAAAAATAGGTAAATTTCAAAATCTCATCAAACAGGTTGCAAGAGTAAAGTTTGAAGGAAAAGGCAACTATTTTCTATACTTTTTCATCATAAGCAATAAGCAAATAACACAATTTGGGAACAAAATGTGTTACAAAGTGTAATTAGATTGTTAGACAATGAGACTGGCAGGCAGGTATGCAGGCAAACAGATAATCGATCAGACAATCAGACAGACAAATAGATTGATAGTCCATTGGAGAGGTAGTCAAATGATTGAGCTGGCAGTTGGATGATCAAAGAGGCAATCACACAAACTGATGGATATACAAGGTTTTAGTGAAATAGAGAACACAGCAGCTTAGTTACCTGGACTCTCTTCTACGATAAGTTGAACTGTTAATGGTGGGTGCATGTCTTTCTTTGTGTCAGCACCCATATCATCAGTTTGCACACCGATTTCCTTAAGTGCAGGCTTCTTTTGTTGCTCTGCTGCAGTGTCTGGCTGTGATGCAGCTGAAATTAAAGAAGATTACACATAACAGTAATTAGTTTATTCAGGAACAAAATGTGTTACAAAGTGTAATTAGATTGTTACACAATAAGACTGGCAGGCAGGTATGCAGGCAAACAGATAATCAATCAGACAGACAGAGAGACAATGAAGCTGATGTCAGACAAACAAATAGATTGATAGTCCATTGGAGAGGCAGTCAGAGGATTAAAGAGGCAATCACACAAACTGATGGATATACAAGGTTTTAATCAAATAGAGTACTCATAAGTTTCGCTACCTGGAGTGGTCTCAGGGGCCACATCTTCCTTTGTGTCAGCACCCATATCATCAGTTTGCACACCGATTTCCTTAAGTGCAGGCTTCTTTTTTTGCTCTGCTGCAGTGTCTGGCTGTGATGCAGCTGAAATTAAAGATTACACATAGCAGTAATTAGTTTATTCAAAAACAAAATGTGTTACAGTGTAATTAGATTGTTACACA
Source organism: Octopus bimaculoides (assembly GCF_046866305.1). Lineage (NCBI taxonomy): Eukaryota > Metazoa > Mollusca > Cephalopoda > Octopoda > Octopodidae > Octopus > Octopus bimaculoides. The sequence goes on along the minus strand of NC_142950.1, from coordinate 38,468,529 downwards.
ATAAGACTGGCAGGCAGGTATGCAGGCAAACATAATTGATCAGACAGACAGAGAGACAATGAAGCTGATGTCCGACAAATAGATTGATAGTCCATTGGAGAGGCAGTCAAATGGTTTGAGCTGGCAGTCAGAGGATCAAAGAGGCAATCACACAAACTGATGGATATACAAGGTTTTAGTCAAATAGAGAACTCATAAGTTTCGCTACCTGGAGTGGTCTCAGGGGCCACATCTTCCTTTGTGTCAGCAACCATATCATCAGTTTGCACACTGATTTCCTTAAGTGCAGGCTTCTTTTTTTGCTCTGCTGCAGTGTCTGGCTGTGATGCAGCTGAAATTAAAGAAGCATTAATTAATATTTTTTGATTAGTCACATTTTTTAGCTTTAAAAGGAGAGACAGTGTGAAGTAGTGACACACATGACCTGAAATATTCCTACTTACAATAATGAATCAGTTGTATGTGGTGGATTAGAATGATTGGCAAAACATAAACTATTTGTTAATTCTATTTCAAAATCCATACTAGGAATACAAGCTAAATTGTCACAATTAGAAATACCTAATCATAACAAATACTTTTCACTTTTAATTACTCTTTTCACTAATTTTTATGAATATCAGACATGTCTTTTATCAATGCTGCTTCAGTGCTGTTTGGTAATGGAATCCTATCATGATTCCTTCCTACTTTGTTTCCATGTATTCTGGTGGTAATTGCTTTGGCAGCAGGCAGAATTAGTTCCTTTGCTGTTGTGTGTAGTTTCCACTCATTGCTATTAAAAGAGACACATCATACAACATAAACAGTATTTTTATTATCAGTCAGTTACAAGTTTTTCCATTGACTTTTGTTGTCAAAGTAGTTTCTGCAATCTTGGAAAATATTCATTGTTTCCTTTATGCTTAGTTTTAAATGTCAGTCACATTTGGTTGGCTTCATGCTGTCGTTGGACAATGCTTCATAAAACACAACACAATGTGGCTTTTTTTCAACTTTATGGTAGCTGTATAGAAATCCAAAAGATATGTACTTGTCACAAGATTTATAAGTTATCCATTTCATAAAACTTAAACTAGAATTTTTTTCATTTAACCTAGATGGATTTCCATGGTCAGATGCATAAAGAATTTTAGCCAGGTATATAAAGAATTTTTACTGATGTCAAAACTGTTATGAAGAGAATAATTCATAAATATTCATGTATCATACAGAGTTTATTAAAATATTTGGTGTTTACATGTGATCCTTTAAATTAAGGCCAGTGAAAACATTATGTCTCATGTTCATATCACTTGTAAGCAATTTCTGGATGAGCATGCACAAGATGGAATGTCATATGCCATATTCACAATATACAATATTCATAGCAACAGTTTCAAACCTTGCTATATCATTAATACCTTTCCTAATTCAATTGTCAAAATTCAGAAATCAAACAAACACACAGCTACAGTTACTGCATATCCAGAAGTCTTCTATCTTGTGCTGTGAACCCGGTCAAAGTTAACCTTGGACTAGAACTGTATAAAGTTCTAGGCATATTTTTTATGAACCTTATAGTGAGTAATTAGACATTTTGCACTGCAACCATTTAAACTCAGCTCATGGACCCTAAATACTATCTTCTGAAACCCCAAGGGTTCATGCATTTGGTTGGGAACCACTGTTCTGTTATAATTCTATCAAACCTAGGATCTCCACCAGGAATTTCCTTGTCTTCAATGTGTCTTTTTATCCACTATTCATGTTTGATTCCGTAAATCCCATAAACCGACAAAAGTTTCTTTGTATGATTAACCTCTCTTTCTAGAAAGAGCAGCTAAATCTTCCTCAAAAATCACTTCTTCCATTTTAAATAAGAAAAAGATGAGATGATTTGAACTTGAATTGTTCTGATAATAGAACTGCTTAGTCAGAAGTGATAAGGGGCCAAATATCACTAACAGCACTCTAATTGCCAGGTCCCTGTTGGGGCGGGAGGTGAGGAAAGGACAGTATTACTATTGCAGGAATGCTCTTGATCATCATTCTACTCAATAAAGGTTGAATTCAGAGGTTGTCAACAACAACAAACTATTCGTTGGGTGTCAGGGGCCAAATAGCTTGACATGAAGTATACAGAAGTCAAAGTGAAACAAACCATAGACAACTGTCAACATTTCTTCAAGAGCTGATGTCAGACAGACAGTCAAGTTGATGGTCAGATGATTAAAGAGGTAATCAAACAAATTCACAGACAAGCAGATACACAATCAGAGAGACCAGTGATTTACCTCCCAGGAGTCAGTTTGAGCTGTTGATGGTTGACACAATCAGAGAGAGAGAGAGAGAGATCGATCAGTGATTTACTTACCTGGAGTGGGTTTGTCTGTTGTCGGTTGACAGATGTGAGGCATGGTCACATTGATATGGATTGGTAAAACACCTGGTTTCGTTTCCCTCTGGGTATCATTTTGTGTCTTCGGTGAATTGGCAACATCACCTATCTTAACAGTTTGCACACTGGCGTTCTCTGTACTTTTAGGTTCTTTTCTTGGCTCTGTAGTCAATTGAAGAAGTTCACACATAGGATTGATTAGTTTTGTTTTGTTTTTTCACTAAGCACACAATATTATAGTTGCAAAGGGAGGCAGTGAGATGTTGTGACACTCATGGCTTCAAATATTTCTGTTTACAATTCTGACTTTTTCTATTTTTAATCTTCCTCAAGAAAAAATAGAACCCATGACTTTTATGAGGTCCCTCAAACTTATGGAAGGGTTAGAGGATAGTATCCTCAAACTGGAAACCAGGCTCAAATACTTGCAAAACAATAGACTTCACTTCGGTCATCCAAGGTGCTGGATGGGAGTACTGAACTATAGAATGGATTAAATCTATTACCTAAGCACCTAAGTAGGCCATGCCAAGATTTGAACTAATTAAGACAAGAACCAGGACAAATAGCACATGGCACCAGGTCTGAGGGGATTACTGTTCTTGTTAATGCACTGCCTACAAGTGGTACATTGACCTGAAAAGGAAGAAAGTCATAGATGAAATTAAAAAGCAATCAAACACAGCAATGTGATCCAGAAGTTCATTTGTCAACCACATAGTTTTGGATTTAGACCCACTCTGCAGCACCTTGGGCAGGTGTCTTTTAACAAAGCCTTGTAGGTAGATTTGAATGATGGAAACTGAAAGAAAATATCTGCAAGTGTGTGTGCATGTGTGTCTGATTGTGTCTACTAGTCTTCACATCACATGATGGCTGTAGATGAGCTTCACCATCATACAAGTGGTGTACTTCGTCATTACCAATCTTCTGGGGAAAAAATGTCAAGCTCTGGAAGAGTATTACCTTGCTTAGAAACAGGTGAGGATTGGCAATTGGAAGGGCATCCAGCCATAGAAAATCTGCCTCAAAGAATTCTATCTGATCCATACAAATATTATGATGATGATGATGTGAGTGCATGTACACACACACACACATGCATATTCATTGATGTCTGTACGTTTGTTTACGTCTGTAATCACTTGTGTGACAGTGCAGCAGATGGTGGTGTTGTCAGCTCCACCTGTCAACAAAACATTTGGACACTTTGTGCCTTCAAAGCTTATGGATTAGAATTAACAAAACATTTACTGGAAAACCAGGTGAGTGTCAGTGCCAGGAAGGACATCCAGCTTCAAAACAATTCTTCAACATATTTGTCCAACCCATGAAAGCATGGAAAAACAGATGTAAAACAAATGAACAAACTACAATGTCCAGAGAACATGAATGCACAGATGGCCAGAATACTGGACAACCAACCAGATGTTTACATCCTGTCAGTGACTTTTCAATGTTTCCAAGGTAAACTCTTAATTGGACCACTCCATCAAGTTGAAAGTAGTTACCATGGGGGGGGGGGGGAATTAAATAACTCCAGCTGGGGTAAAACTATAGATTTAACTAATTATCTGTTATCTTACATTGTATACGGGGTCTGGAGAAGCCATTCTAGTAATCAGTTTCAGTCAAGGGCACACGTTAGTTGTCTAGGACTTTAGTCATTAGATCTGAACTCTGAACACATTAAAAGCAGCATGTGATGTCCGGCATGTTCATCAGTCCATTCCATATTGAACAATATTTCTTACCAGACAGACATATTCTTCAGCTTTGAGAGACTGTTATCAAGAACCAAGTCCGATGGATACAAGGTGAGAGGTAATGAGGTGTGTTGGTTCAATTCTGGAAGGCCCCTGTTTTATATCTATTTTTCTAGATTTTTATTTTAGCCTTTGTTAAAGCAGTTGTTTTACAATTAGACGTCTTTCCTATTCCTAATAATCTAACTGTGAAATAATCTCCATAAACACAGTAATCATAGAATGGTCTCCTGCACTTTCCCCACCTTTTTTTTACTTTCTTTTTTAATCCTTTTCGGCAAGATATTTACAAATGCTTTCTATATTATATTTTCTTTTCTTATGGCTGGAGATGTGCAAGTAATACGTTTGATAGCGTTGAACGATCCATTCCACAGCTCACAATGGTCTCACAATGGTCTTACTAGTGTCTTACTAGTGTCTTACTAGTGTCACTTTTTTACTGATTAAATGTTAAATGTATGGGATGAGTTATTGCTCGTTTGAAGATTATATTTGAGACTTCCAGCCTCGTTTTGAGAACTTAATTGTTTTTTGATAGTTTATTTTGCTACATTTCAATTGACCTCTGTTCTTCATCAGGTATTTCATTCTGATGCATTTTTATACCAGTGTTATAAATGTAGAAGAATATATATATATATATATATATATGTGTATATATTGGATTTTGTGTGTGGTTATTAATTATGTTTCTCTAGTTTCTGCTTGTATTGCCTCCATTCAGATTATTAAACGGTATATGTATGTATGTATATATATATATATATATATATATATATATATATTGGCAACTAAAGTGAGATCGCAGCCATGGCCGATGCCAGTATTGCAAGTCCAGCCCATTTAACAGTACCCTTGATGCATTGGGCAATGTGATAAGCTTGAGAAGACCTGTTGAGTCAAGTAAAACCAAAATCGTAGCTGTGGCCAGTGCTCCCTGAGTGGCTTCCATTCCAGTGGCACATAAAATTTATCATCCAAACGTGGTCAATGCCAGTGTCCCCTAACTGGCTCCTGTGCCAGCGGCATGTAAAAAGTAGTATCCGAACATGATCGATGCTAGGCCCACCTGACTGGGTCTCGTGCCGGCGGCATGTAAAAAGCACCCACTACACTCTCGGAGTGGTTGGCATTAGGAAGGGCATCCAGCTGTAGAAACTTTGCCAAATCAGGTTGGAGCCAGCCCTCAGTCAAACCATCCAACCCATGCCAGCATGGAAAACAGATGTTAAACAATGATGATGATGATACATATACATACACACACATATGTATATACACACAGATATATATACATACACAAACATACACATACATACATATATACATATGTATATATGCATATATATATATATATATATATATATATATATATATATATATGTATGCATGTAATTATATATATATTGATTGTTTCTTAATTAGATAAAAGAAAGAGGCTTAGACTAAACAAAAAACATAATACATGGAGTAAATTTCAATATATCTATTTTAAAAGAGTAAATGTGATTTAAAAGCTTTGTTAAAGATGCTTTATTGAAGAACATATGAGCCAAGCTTGGCTGTACTTTAATCAGTGCAAAGCTTTTATGTATGTGTGTGCAAATATATATATATATATATATATATATATATATATATATATTGTGTGTGTATGTGTGCGTGTATGTTGCATGTGTATATATCTGAGCATGTGTGTTATTACTTGGTTGTGCCTGCAAATGCTTCTTAGAGACTAATTGAGAATAGAACTCAGTATGTCTGTACTCTGAATTTATTCTGTATATTATTAGCTCAGGCCACTTCACATCTCATTGCTCAGTGTTTCTTGTCTAGAAACAGCTCTCAGACAGAAATGATTAGAGATGACAATTTTTGAGTAGTTTAGTTGGTATAGCATGAATCAGGCATTTTGTTTTCAGCATCCAGGTCTCACTGTCAACAGAATGTTAGCTTAATCTAATTTGAATGCTTTGTCATAATTAAAGTTTTTTCTTATGATGACACTTGAGGATTAATTCAGATTCCCTATTTATAATTTTTCAAGATTTTTGGTTTTAGTTAGTATTTGGAGAATTTTCCTCAATACAGAGATTGCAGGAGTTCTAAAACAAGTCATAAACTGGAAGCTTGCAACAAGTTGAAATCTTGCTGTATCATCCAAACATACTGAAGCACCATCCACTGTCCTCATCTGAGGATTGCTTCCAGGGAAGATATTCTGAGTGATGAGAGATGACAAAGCTTCAGCTAATACTAAATATACACACACACACACACACACATAGACATATATACTTACAGTCATGTCTGTATGTGAAGAGAGAAAGGTGACGAGAGACGAAGTGAGAGAAAGAGACGAATACATAGATTTCAAACAAATACTAGTGCTGTTGTTATTGTTATATTCTTTTATTATCCGTTATTAGCCATTTCCTTTTTACTTCTGATTTCGTTTCATGGTAATGCAACAATTCTGTTGGGGTGTTTGTTTACAATTAGATACCACAATAACAACATCTTCATCTGGAATCTTGACATCAATAGGTTTTTCACGGTAAGAACACTTCATCCTCCTTGGACAGACAGCAGGGCATGACATGACATGGCAGCCAATAAGAAAGAAATAGCAAAACAACACAATTAAGAAAAAAATCACATCAATATTGAAAGACTAACATTTTGGTAGGATGGAGTTTCCTCCTTCTTTAACATTATGGCCCCTATACATTCTGGGTTCAGATCTCACTGGCAGTTGTCTTTGAGTCAAGAAATTAAGTCCAAGTATTGTTGCTGTTGTTTAGACCCAGGTTAGCCTGATTGAGCAGATCTTATGATCAAAGACACTCCAAGTTTGACCATCTGTCCTTTTGCACATCAAGGTCTACATTATCCAGTATTTCCTTCCTTTTAAATATCACCATCATCACAATCACAATCATCATCATTTTATTGTCCAGTTTTCCATGTCTGCATGGGTTGGATGGAATTTGTTGGGGCAGATTTTCTAAAGCTGGAACGCCCTTCCAGTCACCAAATCTCACCTGTTTCCAGGTAATGTAATATTTCCCCTTAACGAGACATGTTTTCACGAAAGCTTGGAAACTAATGACACTGCTTCTAACACGGTGATGCTTGTTTGCAGCTATCATGTGATATCAAGACAATGAGACATAAACACGAACACACAAATATATGATGAGCTTCTTTCAGTTTCTCCCAACCAAATCCACTCACAAGGCTTTGGTCAACCTGGGGCTATGGTAAAAAGATTTGCCCAAAGTGCCACAAAGTGGGACTGAACCCAAAACCATGTGGTTGGGAATTTAACTTGTTAACCATGCCTGCACCGATGAAATAAAGCCTTTGAAATTGCTTGGAAAGTTACCTGGAATTAGTTGATCCTTTATCTTTCTCTCTGTCTCTCTGTCTCTTTCTCTCTCTCACACACACACACACTAATAATAATAATTGACATATATTTGGCTACTGTTTCCAGAAACTTTGCTGAGCATGTGGGGGCTTCCTCATTTTCTTGCATATGTACTAGAAGGGAAATAAATTATATATATAAATATATATATTATATGTGTGTGTGTGTGTGTGTAAATTTATTTCCTTGTAGCTTCTCAAATGTGTATTCTTCTGCCAACATTAGAAATAATATTTAGTTATCTTTTCAATTTCCATGTTCAAATTTGACTTTCATCCCTCCAGAATCAATAAATAGATATCATTGCCACTAATACATTTGGGAAATAGTCTCAACTTTGCCCTTTCACTACAAGTTTGTTTCTGGGTACCAAAATCATCATCATCGTCGTCATCATCATCATTGCTGTCATCATGACTGAGTGACCAAGAAGTTTTCTTCCCAACCATGTGATTTTAGATTCAATCCCACAATGTTGCCCTTTGAGTATATTTCTTCTACTATAGCCCTTGGTCAACCAAAGCCTCTTTGTTTGTGGATTTGGTAACTGGAAACTGAAAGAAAACCATTAATATGTGTGTGTGTGTGTGTGTGTGTGTGTGTCTCTGTGTGTGTGTGTGTGCGCGCCTCATCAACTGGGCATCATGTCATAAAGGTAAAATCAATTGCCAACATCATACAAACAGTGTCATTAATTTCCAGTCATCCGGGAAACATGTCTGCTCAAGAGGAAAATATTACATTACTTGGAAGCAAGTGAGGTTTGGTAACTGGTGGAGTATCCAGTGGGAAATCTGATGCAACAAATTCCATCTAACTCATGTAAGCATGGGAAAATGGACATTGATGATGATGATGATGACGACAATGATAATGATGACAACGATGATGATGATGATGATGATACTAAGCCCTCTTATTTCTATTGCTCTCACTACCAAGCAAGCTCTATGTACCTCGGCTATGTGCAGTGTTTTAGTTTTGAATCTTTTACTGAGCTGAGAGTGTTTCCTGCACACACGCACACATGTGTGCGTGTGCGTGTGCGTGTGGTATGTATTAGTACTATTTCCTGGATGCAATGCATATTTATAGGTTCTGCTGTTTCAGCTGTTTTCTTGCTTCTTTTTGGATCATTCCACAGCACTCACTATTGTAGGGACTGTTGTTGTTGTTTCTGTTGTTGAAACTTTCATCAGTATTGAGTTTATTACTTCTGTCTCTTTAAGGAACATATACTTGCACATCCTGAAACTGCTCCACCTCCTCATCTTCCTTCATCTAAATTATAGTGTCCCCAGATATTTCATTACCAGTTAAGATTCTCTTGCTGTTTGTGTTCCCTAAAATAATATAAGGGCTCCTACTCTCCAGAGAAGAATCCATTGAAGTTTGAATCCCTAATAGGTTTCGATTTCCTAAACCCGACCAAACTCTGATGATTGGTGCTGTCCTTGATTCGGGCATGAGGAGCAACAACAAATTGAATCTCGTAAGATTTGGAAGAAGAAATAAAAACCACCACTACATACATTAAGCAACCTTTTCCCACTTTCTACAGCCAGATGTATATGTCTATATGTATGTGTGTTTGTGTGTGTGTGTGAGTGTGTATACATATATATATATATATATATATATATATATATATATATACCGGAGTAAGCACATAAAATGTGCAACAAGGTGGAAAAAAGAGTACTCAAATACCAGAGGTAGAGTAATATGCTTTATTTAAAAGCAGCAGAAATATAACAAAAAAAACGTTACTCTGAGTTTCACGTTCCCGTTCATCGGGAACGTGAAACTCAGAGTAACGGTTTTTTTGTTATATTTCTGCTGCTTTTAAATAAAGTATATATATATATATATATATATATGTATACACACACACACACACACACACACACACACACATATCATCAGTGGATCATATATTTGGAAAAGAAGTACACTCTAAAAGTTAGAGCAATAATGTATTTAGACGAAGATAAATATATGTCTGGTCAATGAGTGACCAATTTCACTTTATGGGTGTTAAACCATTGGTCACTCTATGACCAATGGACATATGTTTATCTTCATGTAAATATATATATGCATACACACATATATGTATACACATATAATGTGCATACTGTAAATATCTACTTAAATTAGGCAATAAGCATTAATTGTCAACAAAAAGCCACATCATTGTGAGAGACTATGTAAAAATATTTTGACAACAAAAATTATTTACTTATATACATGCACGAACACACGCACACACATACACACACACACCTGTTTGTATGTGTAAATTTTTACTTATGTATATAAATATACATATATATTTATGTGTATGTGTATAATATGTGTATGTGCATATGTGTATGTGTATGCATGTGTGTATGTGCTGTGTGTGCATGTATGTATGTATGTATATATATATATATATATATATATATATATATATATATATATATATATATACATACAGGGTGTGCCATGTAACCAAGAACAAGACAAAACAAGGTAAAACACAAAACACTGAACTTAAATCACACTCCCTGTTAAATAGCACATATTCAATGTCGACCTTCATGGCACCATGTAATTGGCTGCATGCAAACATCAGCTTACATCTGCCCATCCCATGTATCATGTCGACAACGACAACCTCAAATTAAAGCTTGTCATTGTGAGGGAACTAACTACACCTCCTCCCACCCACCAAATATGCCCCTGATGCAGCTGTCTAGGGTTTCCAATTCAGGACAGCTTGGAGGGCACATAATTTGAGGGGTCATATAGTCACATATGAGGTGGCATCAAAAGGTTCCCAGACATGTTATGTTTAATAAAAAATAATTTCTTTACCTAAATGTTAACATCATCTCCTTTGAAATAGTTCCCTTTCACAGCAATACACCGGTCCCAGTGTTCCTGCCACTTTTGCAATCCAACCTGGAAGTTGTTTTCAGTAAGTGGGTCACGGACCTTCTGTGATTTGCTCTGCATCTTGACAATGGTATTAAAACAGTCACCTTTGAGCTACATTTTCCTCTTGGAGAAGAAATGAAAGTCTGCAGGTGCTAAATCTGGTGAATAGGGGTGGGGGGCGGCAGGTGTGGAAGCAATACCATGTCGTTTCTGGCAAGAAACTCACAAGTGACAGGGTGCATTGTCGTCATGAAGAATCCAATTCTTCGTGCTTCACAGAGCCAATCTCTTTTGCCAATTGTCCTCCTTCAAACATTTCAAAATGTCATTGATTGTCCTCCAATGATCTTCATGTACAAACTGATGAATTTCCTCCAAATTTCTGGGGGTGACACTCATGCCAGGTTTCCCAGATTGCTCATCATCTTCCAGGGATGTTCTTCCACTTTTGAAGCACTCAAAACATTGCATATAACCCCATTGTCTTGTTGCTGTTGCTGTAAGCATGCTCAATGTCTCCATAGCAGACTTCCCAAGTTTAATGCAAAATTTCACAACTTGCAATGTAAACACAGCAACATCACTCAGCTCACTGCTTCATGAAGGTCCCTGCTAGCTCTCACTGTGCATGCAACCATGTGCTACCATCTTTTGGCACGCTACAGAATTAGTCCAGCAACTTTTTGATACCACCTCATAGTGGTTCTTTTGGGTCTTGTTAGGCATCAGCTGCCCCTCTCCTCAACACATAGGATTCATACTTAGGCACCACTCATTTGATACTCAACTCTACCATCCTTACTCAGCAATGGGCCCCTTCAACCTACTGGGGTTGTCATTGATGATCTCCTAGACCCGTTGGATAAATTCATATGTCCAGATTGTCAACAAGGAATTACTTTCTCCTGTAGCTTTTTCCCAACCCAGAATATGCAGGCCCCAGTCATAGTCAAGATTTCTGAATTGCTAAGATTTGACAGCTACGGCCATGAGCAATGCACACTTTTTCATTTCCCATGTCATATTAGAAGCTGCCATGTTGAGATTGTTCTCATGCCTGAAAAACAAATGAGAAAATTAAAACTTGATGCAGACTGGGTAATGTTACTCTAGGTTTTCTTCCACTTATGACTTGCTGCACATGCTACAGTTTGTGTATATATATATATATATATATATATATATAGTATTAATGAAGCAGGAGATGGAATTTGTATTAGAATTTTAATAAGCATGACATGTTTAGTTTCTGAAGTAAATCTACATATAACAACAGGTAGTCTAAACTGTGCCAGTGCTTTACTCATCATGTAATTATACATTTTTGTATAAGTTTTCTATTATTAAATGTATACATACATACGTATATATATATATATATATATATATATATATATATATATATATATATATATCATCATCATCATCGTCGTCGTTTAACCTTTTGTTTTCTATGCTGGCATAGATTGGATGATTTTACAGGATCTGGTTGTTTGACAGGATTGTGTCAAACTCCAGTATCTACTTAGGCATGATTTCTATGGCTAAATACCCTTCCTAATGCCAACCACTTTATTGTGTGTACTGGGTGCTTTTTTCATGCCACCAACATTAATAAGGTCAACGGGTAGCTTGCATGACAAGAAAGAACAAGGGAGGGATATTGAGGGGGTGGGAAAGCCCAGGTGTCTTGTAATAGGGGAGATACATGGCAATCCCACATTACATAGATGCGAGTGGGAATAGCTGGAATGAAGATAGAGATGGTTGTGACTAGATGTCAGAGCATAAGAAGATGTGAGGAGAGAAGAACAGATGATTAGAGATGGGGGTAGAGATGAATGTAGTGAGTAATGAATGAAGGTGAAGGTGGAGAAGGTAAGGGTTAGGATTAGGGAGGAGAAGAGATCAGAAAGTAGTGGAATGATGTGCAAGGTGTAGGAGCAGTGGAGGGGTGGAGATAAAGAGGTTCAAAAGGTCTAGTGGAGCATGATGATGTATATGAGAGGGTATGGAGAATGGTAGCAGGTATAAGAGGGGTCAAGAATGGAGTGTGGGAGCGAGGGGAGGGAGTGAGAGAAAGAAAGGGCTGAAGGTACAGAAAGGAAGAGATGATTGAGAGACATTGTGCAGGAAGGGACGACAATGAGAATGAGGGAGGGAAGTGGTTGTGGGAAGAGTAGGGTAGGGTTGCCAAAACAAGTGATGGCTAGCAAATGGTAAATACAAAACCATTCACTATCTGGGCGACCAAGTTAGTAGTGGGGGTGGGTGCGCTGAAAGTGTAGCTGCTAGAATAAGAATAGCCTGGGCAAAGTTTAGAGAGCTCTTACCCCTGCTGGCGACAAAGGGACTCTCACTCAGAGTAAAAGGCAGACTGTATGACGCATGCGTACGAACAGCCATGCTACATGGCAGTGAAACATGGGCTGTAACTGCTGAGGACATACGTAAGCTCGCAAGGAATGAAGCCAGTATGCTCCGTTGGATGTGTAATGTCAATGTGAATACCCGTCAGAGTGTAAGTATCTTGAGAGAAAAGCTGAACATTAGAAGCATCAGTTGTGGCGTGCAAGAGAGACGATTGCGCTGGTATGGACATGTGGTGAGAATGGATGAGGATAGCTGCGTGAAAAAGTGCCACACCCTAACAGTTGAGGGAACCCATGGAAGAGGTAGGCCCAGGAAGACCTGGGCTGAGGTGGTGAGGCAAGACCTTCATACATTGGGCCTCACCGAGGCGATGACTACTGACCGAGACCTTTGGAAATGTACTGTGCGTGAGAAGACCCGGCAAGCCAAGTAAGATCGTTGCCAGTGCCCCTGGACTGGTTCTTGTGCGGGTGGCACATGAGATGCACCATTTTGAGCGTGGCCGTTGCCAGTACCGCCTGACTGGCTCCCGTAGGATTTTCGAGCGAGATCGTTGCCAGTGCCCCTGGACTGGCTTGTGCGGGTGGCACATAAAAGACACCATTTCGAGCGTGGCCGTTTTCGTGCGGGTGACACGTAAAAGCACCCACTACACTCTCTGAGTGGTTGGCGTTAGGAAGGGCATCCAGCTGTAGAAACTCTGCCAAATTAGACTGGAGCCTGGTGTTGCCATCCGGTTTCACCAGTCCTCAGTCAAATCGTCCAACCCATGCTAGCATGGAAAGCGGACGTTAAACGATGATGATGATGATGATTCACAAAAGGAAGTAAACTAGTTTGTTGTGAGGAATGGATCTCAATTATTTCAATCGGACAAAGGGACCTGCCTGAAACATTAAACAACTCTTTCTCACTGGAAACTAATTTATTCCACTTCATGAATTCATTAAACAGACTGAAGGATAAGCAGACAGACAGGCGAGTAGACATACATACATACAGAGGGACATACAGACAGACAAACAGGCATGTAGTAGGTAGGTAGGTAGGTAGGTAGGTAGGTAGGTAGGCAGGCAGGCAGAGTTGAAGGTATCGAACAGAGTTAGATGGAAAGACAGCCAATATAGGGAGACTTTCAGATGGCTGTTGAGATAATTAGGCTGTTAGAACCCTGAGACAGTCAGAGAGACGAGCAGTCGGAGGATCAAACAAACAAAAATGACAGTCAGATGATGATCAAACAGACAGACAAACAAATAGACAATCAGACAAACTGACAATCAGGTAGAAACAATCAGATAGAGAACCCTGTACTTTAGTTACCTGCAGTCGATTTAACTGGAGCTGGAGAACTGGATGGTGGCGTTGATGGGCAAGTATGAGGAGGCAGGCTCAAGTTGATATGGAGTGGTGAGCATGCTGGGCGTGCATGCTCCTGAATGTTGATCTGGTACTGCATTTTCTTTTCACCATCCATGGCTACTGCATCTGTCTGTACTCCTAAGTCCTCAAGAACTTTCGCTAACTTTTGTGGCTCTTCCTCTCGTATGGGTATGGGGACCATTGGTGGCAGTGGTTTGGCTGAAATTAAAGAAAATCAAACAATAGCACTGATTATTTGTTCTTTACTAAATCACTAAGTTCTGCATTTATAAGAGTAAAGTTAATTGCATGTTGTGACCAACAGCCTGTATACAATGTATATTACTACGAGCTGAAATTAAAGACCTGACATAGAAACGATTAGTTCTTGTTGACTAACCACACATCCTATAAGTTAGAGGATGAGAGACAGTGCCCAGATATTACCCAGCTGTGTGAGAATGATGTATTTGATAACTAACCAAAACATGGGCTAGAAAGGAACTGAGGGTTCAATGTGAATGTTTGCAATTGAGAGTACTTTGCTGATAGCAACCAAGGACCAGGTGAAGTTAAAGTGCCCTTTCCAGAAGCATGGCAAAAAGTTTACAACTGATTTGAACTTGTGACCGATGCCCTAATAGCTCAATTTCTCAACCACTTATTCTTTCCCCCTTGACTGGTGTTTGAAAAGCAGGCATAGCTATGTAGTTAATAGGTTTGTTTCATAGTTGCATGATTTCTGGTTCAGCCCCATGGCACATCTAATTAGGCAAGTGTCCTTTGGATTAACTCAAATCTTCTGAGCAACATTTGACAGACAGGTACTGTGTGAAAATTTCCCAAAAGACTCCATCCATTGCTCATTTTAGCATTCTTATCATCTGGCCTCTAAAATTCCACTCTGTTGCAAGCATTCAGCTCAGATCTCCTGTATGGGGAGAGCTTTTTTTTTCCCTTCTTCTCACCAGAGCTTACAGACCACCAAAAGCTCATGGTTACTTCCCTTCCTACTTCCTTCAAATAAGTCATTAAAAAATGTTTTTTTTAAAAAGAGTACAACAAAATTCATTTACCTGGAATTTCTTCTTCGAGTGACCGCTTAATTCTTCCTAGCATCTCTGAAATGGCTGAGTCAAGTATTTCATTCATTTCTTTATCTGAATGAAGGAATGAAGAGATATACCATGATTAGAAGACTAATAGAGCATGATACTGTTTGGCCTAATACTTTTTTAGAGTTAGATTCATAACAGAGTATTTAACTTTATTAACGACTATTGTTAATAATACATATAAGAAGACAACACAAAATTAAGGATTCTTAAATTTAAACTATATAATTAGCACAAGCAATCATAATTTCTGGCAGTTGTTACAGAGTTATATCATTTGAATGATTGTGTGTGTGTGTGTGTGTGTGTGTGTGTGTGTGTGTGTGTGTGCATGCATGTGTTTGCATGTGTGCATGCCTGTGTGTTTATAGTCTTTATTCATTTAAAGTTTCCAGTCACTGGATTTTCAGCCATGCTGGAGCTATGCCTTCAAGTTTGTTTTCTTTAATTGATTTATATCAAGAACCTATTTAATTTTAAATTTAATTTTTTTTTAATTGATTTATATCCAGAACCTATTCTTCAATCTCGTACATCATTTATTAATCTCTATTTGTTAAACTGCTCCAAGTTACACTAATATAGCTACATCAATTTTTCAGACTATAGACAAACAAAGGAATGGACATATACATACATATATATACATATGCATACACACATGATGGCCGTCCATTCATGATCAAGAAAAACCATTACTGACCTTTAGGAACATTGTGCACTCAAAACTCCCTTATACTTTACACTTGTGGCTCCACTGATGACTAATGAGGCCTGCTCTTGACTAACATACACGACTTCAAATATTGCAGACGAAGCTTTCCCCATTCATTACACTAGCAGTGCATTTTCGAGCAGCATGCTTAAATTCTTCATGAAGAATACGTGCTCTTTCAAAAGGTATCAACTCCCTCCTTCACCTGTTTTCTCCACCAGTTGCGATGACAAGCATTATTGTCCCAGTCAGACCCCTCCCCCCCACACACATTTCACAGGCCTTTAATGAGGTCTTTACATGGTCCTTAAATCACAGTGTTGGCTTCTGCCAGGGTTGCTTTCCACTAACAAGTTCCCCATATAGCATCTGTTCGGGGATCCTACTATCATTCATTCTAACAAAGTCTCCAGTCCAATGTAACCAGTCTTTGTGCACCATTGCCTCAATACTCAGGATATTGGCTGTCCTCAGGACCTGTGTATCTGGAGTTTTCAAGGTCCAGCCAACATTCAGAATGTGTCTCATACATCTCTGATGGAAGCATTCAAGGACCCTGATATGACGTTTATAAAGGGTCCATGTCTTACACAAATAAAGGAGTGATGTCAATACACATGCATGGTACACAGCAATTTTTGTTCACCCTGTGATGTCATGCTGGGACCAGACACAAGATTCAAGAGACCAGAAGGAATCAGTTGCTCTCTGCAGCCTGAAAGATAATTTCATCATCCAGGGAGCAAGAACGGCTGAGTGTGCTGCCCAGGTAGACAAACTTGTCGACCACTTTCAGAATTGTTCCTTCAACTAAGATAGCTGATTCCACATATGGATTTCCTGTTGCAGACTGGAACATTACAACTGTTTTATCCAGGCTAATGCTGAGTCCAAATGCCTTACAAGAAGCAGAAATATGATTCATAAGTATTTGCACGTTATCCACTGTATGAGTGACTGAGTCACAGTCGTCTGCATAAAGGAGGTCAGGAATAATAGACTGGAAAACTTTTGAATTGGCAGCAAATTGACACAGATTAAAGAGGCAGCCAGAAGATCAATAACCTGACATATATTCCGAGAGAGCTAACCTCAGCAAAAGCATGAGTAAAAGCAGCAGCAGCAACGTAGTAAGAAAAGAGAGTTGGGGCAAGGATGTCAACCAGCTTGACACCATTCTCTCAAGGAATGGGTCCTGCCATGCCACCACCAGCATTGACTCAAGCTTCCATCCCATCATAAAATGATTTAATTATAGATACAAAGTGATCTGGACATCCAAGTTTGCCAAGTATTTTCCATAGCATGGTAGAGAGAAAGTGAAAGTAGCCTGTTGTATATGCATGTGTGTGTGTGTGTGTGTGTGTGTCTTTGTGTTTGTCCTCATTCCACCTGACAACCAGTGATGCCGTCTACATCCTCATAACTTAACAGTTTGGCAAAAGAAACTGACAGAATAAGTACCAAGTTTACTAAAAGAGTCCTGGGGCTGATTGTTTTCACTAAAATTCTTCAAGGTAGTGCCCCAGTATGGCCACAGTCCAATGACTGAAACAAGTAAAAGATGACAAGTGAATAAAAGAAAGAAGCAGTAGAAAGAGACAAAGTGAGCCAAAGAAATTACCTTCTATAAAATCCATGTTATTTTCATCAACACCCATATTTCTTTTGGTTTCTTTGATGGAATGTGGAGTCTGTCAGTTTTCAGAAATATTTACCAAATTACTTTCAGATTCTTTACACTATAATTAAAACACAAAAAAATAAAAAGGAAAGCTGACATGTGTTGTTTAGAACAATGTATTTTTACAACGAAAAAAAAAAATGAGATGTTGCATTTGTATGCATGTGTGTGTGTGTGTGTGTGTGTAGATGTAAGTGCATGTCTGACCATATCTATGATAAGTAGATCATTAGCTAAAAAAAAAACCTAAGGGCCAATACACAGATCCAAAGCTCCAGACATGACAAACCTTCATCTTGTTGAATGTTTAGCCATCACTCACAGATCAAGTAGGATCTGGTTGTGTGTACCATACGTTCATTAGTTATTTTAGGTAGCTATTTAGTCATGAGTAGATGTAGACAGCCTTTGGAAAGCTTACGGCAACAAGGCAGTGGTTCATATGCAATGTTTTGAGAGGGACAGGCACTTCCAAAGCAGGCAACTGCCACAGCTCAATCAAGAACATGCTCATTGTTTTTCTTGTCATCTGTGGTATCGTGCATCAAGAACTCCCCCCCCCCCCACCAAGACCAGACCATCAATCGAGAGTTCTACTGCAACCTTTTGAAGGGTTCAGTGAAAGCAGCTGGAGCTATGGAATATGAAGAATTCAATTCTTCACAGAGTTCTCCTCACTTGTGAGTTTCTTGCCAAAAACAACATGGTATCACTTCTGCACTCCCCCTATTCACCAGGTTTGGCACTGCAGACTTCCATCTCTTCCCCGAGATGAAAATTCAACTCAAAGGTTGCTGTTTTAACACTGTTGTCGAGATCCATAGCAAATCACAGTAGGTCCTTGACTTGCTTACAGAAAATGACTTGAAAAGTATAAAAGCGGTAGGAACACTGAGACTAGTGTGTTGCTGTGCAAGGTCACTATTTTGTGAAGGAGATGATGTTAAAACTTAGGTAAATAAGTTATTTTTTATTAATCATAATTAGTCCAAGAACCTTTTTGATACCACTTCATATTTGTAGGTGCATATGCATTATTTTATGTTGATGGCAGGTTGTAACGAAAGTCCTTTGGTGTTACTGGTGAGGAAGGATCATGTAGGAATGAACTATTTAAAGCATTACTTTGAACCAAGTGGGTTTTTGTGCAGGATCTGATAAGTGAAGAAGCTGCATCTGGGAATAATGGAAGGATGCAGAGCCTTGTGGTGCACTTTTTAGGAAATTGCATTTTCAAAACCTGAGACATAGTTAACTATCCAACAACAAAAGTTATGCTTTTTGTCAAGTTGTTACAAATGAAGTTAAAAGTTTTGCTAATATCACTGGTAGTAAAAATGGTTTGAAATGGTGAGCTTTGTGAGAAGAGTAGTAGTCTTGAAATTATGGTAAAGTTTGAGTAACATGCAAATGATTGCTGTCAAGGATTGAATTTTTCTAAAATTTTTAAGGACACACATAGTTAAGTGATGGATTTGTGTAATGTTGCTTCATTTAGGCCTTTGTTGAGGTATAAAACTGATATGATTTTTACCTTTTACAGATTCTATTTGACAAGTATTGGTATGTGTAGCTAGAAATCTTGATGTCAGTGATTTCTTTCTGGTCTTTGTGCTCAAGAGTTGAGTTTGGGGATTGCTCTATCAGTTTTCTGCTAACACAAAGTTGTAGATGTCATATTCAAGTTAGAACAGGCATATTTTACATTTTGTGTCACCACCTTTTAATGACTGAGTTTTGAAAAATATCTGACTATTTGTTTCCTGTTGGAGCGCAATCTGAGATTTTTATTAAAACGTGTTAAGTGGTGTGGCTTTGTTGATGTTATTAATTAGCTTGTATAAGTAATTTCCTGTTAGTTTTGTAATTTATGTTGGAAACAAATATTTGCCAGCTCCCTGTTCGTCTATATCCATTGCTTAGTTTCTTGAAACTGAATTTCATTTCTGTTGTGTATGGTGCCAATGGATAATTTCAGATGGTCATTAGTTTATTGACCTGGAGACATGATTTTAGAAACCCTCCCTTGTTGTTGAATATAAACATTGAAGAGTCTTTGATGAGGATTGTGGTATTGTTGTTTATCCATGGATCACCTTTCATCAAGCAGATCAAAACCATTCCAGGCATGACCATCTCATTTTTTAAAGAACATCTACAATGACATTATTCATGTCCTTTTTTTTTTTTTGAAGTGACATTTTACAAAGATTGGGCTGCTATTACTATCAGTTTGAGCAATAACAATGTAGGCTTCCTCATTACATTGAGGTGTTGTTATGTTCTATGAACCTTAATTCTTTTGAAGTTCACGAAAGTAATTTTTGTTCATTGAGGTATGTGTTGTGATGATGATGATGGGTGAAGGTTGATGTGTCATGGCGTTACAATAGCTTTAAAACCTATTTCAGCCCCAATAGCTGTTGACATTCTACAAAGCTCAAGTGAAACCCACAATCGAGCACTGTGCTCACGTCTGGGACAAGTGTTGTAGCTGTGCACACTAGCATCTTGACTACATTTAGATAAGGGCCACTTGGCTGATTGGCTTTCCATCATTAATGACAAACTTCTTCAGCCTCTCACCAACAGGCATGCTATCTCCTCTCCTTTTCTGTCTTTTCTACTGCAATGGTCTCTGCTTCTTAGAACAGACTAGTCTCTTATTCCATCACTCAGGCACCCCTGACCCATTCATCATTCCACCCCTTGTCACTCTTTCCCTACACTAACCATCATTCCCAATCCCAGAACATCACTTCTCTGGTATCTCCTCCCATGTTTTTTTTTTTCTTGCTGTTGTTGATCTGCAATAGTCTGAACGGATCCTTAACAGCATTAATCTTCTTTTGCATTCCTTCTCCTTTCTTTCTATTATTCTCCTAACTTTATCTTCTTGGACAAAACTGGTGGTGATGCTTGCAATAAATGTTCCATTCTCAGGATGCAAATAATTAGCTTCTGCTGCTGCAAATTTCAATGAATGACATATTTTCATGTTTGCATTGTCACAGATCTCTTGGTGTATTTGTGTGTTGTGTTTGAACACCAAGATGACCTAAAGTTCTTCAGTTTTATATGGGTTTCTCTGAAATCTTTCTCTTTACAAGCTCCAGTAGTAGTAGCAGCAGCAGCATCCATAGCCATGAAGTGATTGTTGTTTAGCTCTGATCCAGTAGACCTGTTACCAAAAGCGGTCTCTTCTTCTATTTTTCTTCAGACATATTTGAACAACATCATCCTATGTGAGATTTTTTTTGTTTTGGTTTCACACACCTTTCAATCTTTGGAAAAATTCTTTGCAGTTGAACTTTTTCATACCAATTACAAAAATTGCAATCCTTTCTTGAAGAATTTAATAAGCTTTTGAATCCCTCAATATCCCATGATGACTTGGAAGGCATCATTTTTGTTTTAGATATTTTTCGAAAAAATTAATTTAAAAAAATTATAAAACCTTTAAAACTGAAAAAATATCTAATGAGAGAAAATGTAGCCCTGGCTGAGATTAATATTCCCTCAGTTCTGGAGCCAGTGGGATTAACCAGAAACAATGGAAAGAGACAGGATTTTTGTATGTTTGTTTACCCAAGCTTTAAAGGTTCATAACTTTTTTTGTTTAATTTCTCCAAAGAATCGTGATTTTCGTAATTGGCCTGGAAAAACTCCATTTGTGTTGAGATTTTCAAGGAAATGGGAAGAAATACATCAAATGGAAAAGACCGTCCAATGTGTCCTTCGTAGTTTTTTTTATGAGTGTAGGGTATGCCGTGAAGGAGAATTTAAAGGCTATCTTTGATAGATCGAGCAATAACATATAGATTTCCCTAGTTTGCTCAAGTATCCATGTGGTTGCGCCCAGGGGCATAACCAGGTTCTAAAGTTAGGAAGAGCGAGCACATAGCAAACAATTAACTCATCGATTATACATTCTATAAAAGGTGTCAATTTTGAAAAATGTACTTGGGAGGAACAGTCGTTGCTCTTTTAGCTACGCCACCAGCAGTGCCGTAAGTATATGTGATCTGTGAAGGAATAAAATCTGATAAAGTTCCACCATTTTGCTAAAATGTCTTTTTAGAAGCGTAAACTCTTCAGCGTCACCTTTCAGGGTTTTAATTTTTTTTTCTTTTGGTGTAACATAAAAGTCACCAAACTCTCACACATGTAAAAGAGCGAGTCAAAGATGGTAAGCGTGTTGGTGTTTTTTTTTCCTTCTTCTTTGAGACGGAAAACAGTGAAAACAACAAAAATTGGTTAAAACTTGCAAAAGTCATAACACAAACAACTTTTGCATTCTTTTTAATATATTCGTGAAACAGCGTCATGAAAAGTTGTTTTTTTTAAACCCTTGCACTCCTAATATAATCGTTTCTCATATTTGAAAACATGCGGTTGTTATTGAAGATTTTACGCCACCAAATAGCTAAGCATGATGACAGCGAATTAAATAAATACGATATTGTATAACAGGGCAGATAGAGAAAATGATTTTTATGAAAAAGTCTCCAATTTTTTTTATTTTTACAACTTTGACTTTCTATACAATTAATATTAGATTCATTAAAGTTCTGCATAATCCTACAAATAATAGTAATACGTGGACTTTTTGTTTAGGTACTCAAATAATGTATTCAATGTTAGAGATTTTTTTCCAAAAATCAAAGCTACTTAAATCTGTCCAATTCTAAACTCTAAAAAATGTCCCTGGTTAAATATAGCACTTCCGGTACAAGAAGAAAAAAAATTACTAGCAAATGGGACATATGACGTCATAGTTTAGTAAATTCGTTTCTAAAGTCACAATTTTATTTTTAGTCATTAACTAAATCTAATTTTTGTTTAAATAAACAAATGAAATGAAAACTAAAATGATTGTATTTTTAAAATCTAAATTGCTAGCATTCG
Organism: Octopus bimaculoides; assembly: GCF_046866305.1. Lineage (NCBI taxonomy): Eukaryota > Metazoa > Mollusca > Cephalopoda > Octopoda > Octopodidae > Octopus > Octopus bimaculoides. Next base: position 38,445,865 of record NC_142950.1, on the reverse strand, counting down.
TTTAATAAGAAAAAAAAGGTGACCAGTAATAAAGGCACGGGAAAAAAAAGTCACAATTTTTGGCTAGGAAAAAAAGTCACAATTTTTGGCTAGGAAAAAAAGTCACAGTTTGTGGTTTCCGGTAATAAAGTCACAACTAATTTATGAGATTCGGACCCTTCCCCGGACAAAACCCTTGTGACTTTTCTATCTGGATTCGAAAAAAAAAAAAAAAAAGGAAGACATTACATAGCTATTTGAACAAACGGATGGAATGGTCGTAGATACAATGTCTTTTTGCATAGACTAATTTATCTGGGGTTAAACGATAATAGCCCTCATTCATGCGTCCTCACTTCTCAGAGACGAGAGATTAGAAAGCGAAAAATAAAAAAAAAAATCAAGACTAGAAATTTAAAAAAGCAAAAATATCTATATAAAAACTCTCCTGAAAGTTTGCTAATTGTTACAATATTTGTCAATAATTATGATTGTTGTAATGATAATATGTTTAAGGATATGAAAAATATTCAAGCTTTCAAGAAGTTAACTTACCGAAAGTTTCAAATTGTTATTTTTTTCCCCCACAAGACTATTTTTCTCGATATATTTCTAATGATTTTTTTTTTCAATTTTTTTTAAAATGTTTTCCCGAGTTTATCAACTGATGGTGTAATTCAGTTATAAATATCTAAATTAATATTATTAATAAATATAAATAATCTTGTCCACAAAAATGGGAAGAAGGGAAAGTATAAAAAACGGGTCTGATATTTACGTAATTTGAACGTAAAATGACAAACGTTTTATTTAAAATTTATTTATTGAATCATGGTTTTTTTTTATTTATTTTATGTGTATTTGTTATTTTGTTGTTAAGGGCAACAGATATATATATATATGTGTGTGTGTGTGTGTGTATATATATATATATATATATACGATAGATAGATAGATAGAGAGAGAGCTAGTTAAATAATTGGCAGACAGATAGATAGATGCAGAAAGGTGAAGGGAGATTGAGGATAGAGACGGGGAAAGAGTATGAGCGCAAAGCGGGGTCCAATGGTTCAAGGGAGGTAAATAAGAATGCGCGTGAGATGAGACGCTTTCATTTAACGGTCGAAGCGATGGAGGGAAACGTTCGAGTTTCGATAACTTGTTTGCTTTATTTATTTAATAATTCTGATGCTGATTAAAAAACAAAAACTGTAGGAAAGCGAGATTTATAGTTTATGACAGGAAAGAAAATGCGCAGTTCCTGAATATTTTGCATATATTTGTCGATTTTAGCTGCTTCATGACTTTTCGTCCTTCATCCGAAGAGAGAACCGACATCTCCCCCCAAAAATCAATATTGTCTCCAAATAGTCTAAGAACGGACTATCTGGCTAACCAACGGAAGCAATGTCTGTTCAACCTAAGCCAAAAACATTCCAGTTCATTATAAAAAATTTTAATTTCATCCATGAAATTAAATGACAAATTTAGTAAATGGCTTTTGATGCTTATTGTTTTGTTTTGCTTAATTACATCACCCTCTCTCTCTTTCTCTCTCTCTCTCTGCGTAGCTAGATTTTCATGTATCATGCCTTTTGGAGTCAGCGGTCGTAGACCATCCCATCATGCCCGCCTTTCCCATACACAACTTTATTTGGCCAGTCACCCTAGTGCCAGCTGGTTAGGCGATTTGTGTATCGTCCTGTCTTCACTGGTTTCAGCTTCACCACTTCCATTTAAAAAAAAATTTATTTCTTTTCCGGTCATCAAGTTCTCTCAATGACCTTAGCCTATTGTATCATTGTTGAGAACCTTTCTAATGGACTTATCTAAGAAGCTCGTCGTTTTACCTTCTCTGCACGCACACACCTACACATAACGCAGAGGACAAGGAATAAGTATCTCGAGAGGTTGAAAAAAAAATGGTCATCTGAACTCTCAGCTGACAACAAGCGTATTGTCCTCGACACCTTTGCAGTGACTGTCCTCGTGCCTACCAAAGCCTTCTGAACCGGTCACCATGAGAGAAGATGTTTGAACTCAGAAGCTGCCCAGTGTTTCAGGAAATTTCAACATCGATGAAGACATAGACTGGCTCACTCAAGGATGGTGGTCATGGTCTCAAATCTGTATTGATGTCATATGAAGCACGTTTTGTGACACTGAAGCAACGTTTGCAGCCAAGGAAAGAGACCAGTAACTATCTTGCCTAAATTTGTGACCGTGAGACCAGCTATGATCCTCCCGTCTATTTTTTTTTTCCCCAGAATGTTAAGACAACAGGGTTCAAGTCGAAGGAGAATTGGCTGTGATTTTTAGCAAGTGAAGCAATCACAGAAAGGCTTGTTTGTTGAGAAGTAATGAAATGTGGTTGAATTTATTAAGGGTTGTTATGAGAAAGCTGAACCCTGGATCAGCCCTGAATGAGAAAACTTTTGATCAAAGGTATTGAAGGGGTATCTAGGACAACATTATCTTGATATGTCCTTTCATTATTTAAGGCAACAGTGTGTGATTTGGAGGAGATTTTGCTGTGGTTTCTAGCGTATAATCTGACCACATATACTGAATGATTGTCTACTAAAAGATGTCTTGGACACCTTTTACCAGGGCCCTGAGTCAACCGAGTGGATGGAACCTGTGAAAAAAGTCATCAGAGGAATTGGAACTGTAATTTAAAGCTCTGGATCATGCAAATTCTATTAAGAGTACAAATGTCAGTGGAATGCAATGAGCCTAGGTGTTCAGCTGATCAAACAACTGGATTCTCATCATCAAAACCTATAAAGATTTATTTATATTACATCTAGGTGGAGTGGAGTTAGAGTGAGACAGGATATAACTCAACCATAGAAACTTATTGACTAAGCAAGAAATATTTACAGTGAGGATAAGGACTGCATACAACTCCAACATCCTTTAAAGACATAGAAAACTAGGATCAACTCAGATAAAACAAGAAAAAGTTAAAGGTGATATCCTCATCATCATCTTCATTTAGCATCCGTTGACCAGGGCTGGCTAGCTGGAAGGCTGCGCCAGACTCCAGTCTGATTTGACATGGTTTTCTATGGCTGGATGCCTTTCCAAAAGCCAACCACTCAGAGAATGTAATGGGTGCTTTTACGTACCAGTGGCATGGGTGCCATTTGTGTGACACCAGTATCTGCCATGACTGCAATTTTATGTGGCTTGTTGGGTCTTCTTCTGAAGCACAACATGGAAAGAGTATTATTAGCATCTCTCAACCTGCTAGAAATAACAGCTAAATTACCCTCAAATCACACCTTACAATCTTAAGAAGAAGGACCTGACACTGCTGCAAGTTTCAATGTCTCTGTGTAATTGATGGCTGGAATCCAGGACACACAACGATGAACAAATAAAAAGACAAAGAGATAGAAATTAGGAAAGGAAAAATCAAAAAGTTGAGAAGAAGAGATGGCAAAGAGAGACAATAGAAACATTGACGTGAGTTTTATTTGCAACCAGACCAGAAGATTCTTCATCCTGTCTCTCCAATTGTTCTCTTACTTTTTCTTTTCTTCTCTGTTTAAAATTCAAAGAGAAGAAGGGAAAAGTCTAAACTGTAAGAGGATGGAGCATGTAGAAAAAGGAAATGAGTTTAACTCTTCCTATATTACTCTTTCTTCTTGATAACACCAATGTCATTTTTATTACTGCAATCATTGTCTCCATCATCATCATCGTTGTCATTATCATTGTTATAGTTGATTATCTTTTTATTGAAGAGATTATGCAGAGTAATTGATCTACTTGCCAAGGTGATGGTCTAGTTGTCTAACGGATCTTGTTGATGTGTCCCCAAAATTATGATGGTGCTGTCTTCTGTTTCTTCAGTGCAGATTCTGGAAGAACAAGATTGCTATTTTTCCAAAGTACTGAGTTCTCAAATTTTGTGATAAGGGATACAGTGTCTTCTTCATTCTTGCTTTTCCTGAAATCCCTGCTCTTGCCCAACTGTTGCTTTTGCATGTCCTTTACAATAACTTGTGTGCCCCTTTCAGAAGTGCATGCACCCATCTCTGCCTTAGCTACAGTACATTGTTCATCCAACAGCATCGCCTGTGTTGATTTGTGCACCAGATCTAATGGTGTGTTTCCAGTATTGTTGTTATTGTGGTCGTTGTTGTTGGTGTGGTTGTTTGTTGTTGCATTCACATTGCCATCACTGTTGTTATTATTACTTCTGCTGGTGTGAATTGTGTTATTATCTTCTTCTTCTGGCACTGGTTCCATCATTTCATGCAGCTCGTCTGTGTCTGTAAATCGAAAAGGAATTCAATGAATTTTTATCTCGGCCTTTCCTACTTGACAAAATTTCTCCACAGTTCTAGCAAACTGGGCTGAACTGTGACTGGTTTATACTAGGGTAAGCAAATCTATAGCTAATTGTGTAAGTAGTGTGAACAGGAACTGGTCTTGGAAGTAGGTGAATTAAATAAGGACAGGTCTTGTCAGTGATCTAAATCAGAACTAGTTGTATAGATTCTCTAATAAAAGATGGTTCAAATATGAAGTGGTTTTGTAGGTGGTCTACAAACTTAGGTTGTGATAAACACTGCTTATATAAGGTGCTCTGTGTGAGGACCAGTCATGTCTAAATAAAGACAGCACTTATAAGCTGTCAAAATGAAAAGTAGTTATGTAATAACTTATCTCAATGACTTACTCTGGATGCACACTGATAACAACTGGTTTTCTAACTAACCAAAAGTTACTCAAACATCATCGGTGGGATGATGTTGATACCTGAAATATTTGATGCTGCCAAGTGCAGAGGGAAAGAAACTGTCACGCTCTGGCTCAGTGCACTTTGCCCGCCTCTACTGTGACCAGCACCAGAATCTATGAGCAAACTGAGTGGAGAGTGGAGAGAGTAGAATAAGTTCCAACTGTCACACTGCATCATATAGGATTCATCAGTGCTTATTAGAGAGAACAGTATTGGTGGTGAACAAGGAAGAGGCATATCTGGCAAGATGGATCTGTAGGGTCATAGATCAATCATTTGGTTATCTCCCAACATGTCAGGACTGACCTGGGCTACATAACAACAATAACCCTAACCCTAACCCTAACCACCTTAGACAATTACCTTGGATGGCGTCTGCTCTCAACAGATCTCTCTCTTTTCTTTTTTCATGACTCTGATCCTCCTGCTCTTTTGATTGATCTTGTTCTTCTACTTGTAGGCCTTCCTGCTGCTGTTGTTGAAGCTGCTCTAGTTTCATGCTCAGTAAATTTGTGTCGAGATATAACACCTGAGAAACAGAATCTTAAAGAGACAAAAGAAAGTTACCTGTACCATCATCATCATCATCAAATCTAACACCACATTTTCATTCTCTCACCATTGTCATCAACATTAACATCATCAGCAATATTTCTCCTCCTCCTCTGCTTCTTCTTCATCCCTCTCCACCTCCTCCTTGTTATCATGATGATGATGATGATGATATTAAAAACAAAGAATAAGGTCTAGAATCCTGGGACCACTGGTGTCAGTCTGTGGCATCAGCTACAACTGACCCATGAGACAAGTTTTGGAAACAGTTTGATGAATTTAGCTGATAATACAGAATAAAAAAGGTTCCACCATTTCCTGTTCTTACTCTTCGTCTGAGAGTGAAGAAAGGAAAATAAATGGTAGGGTCTCTTAAGCCTTAAAACAATCATCATCATCATCATCATCATCATTTTATGCCCACCTTCCGTGCTGGTATGGATTGCTTTAGTTGTCACAGTCTAAGTTGATTCTTAAATGGAACAACCACCCTCCTAGACACACTGCACAACCACACCCTGCTGGTATGTTCCATGGTTGAGACAAAAAAGAAGAAGCAATAATAATCTTCTCTACTCGAGACACAAGGCCCAAAATTTTGCGGGAGGGGGCCAGTCAATTAGATCGATCCCAGTATGCAACTGGTACTTACTTTATCAACCCTGAAAGGATGAAAGGCAAAGTTGACCTCAGCAGAATTTGAACTCAGAACATAAAGACAGACGAAATACTGCTAAACGTTTCACCCGGCGTGCTAACATTTCTGCCAGCTCACCACCTTGAAAAAACAACAACAACAATAATAATAATAATAAATGTGCCTTACCTTGAGGTGAAGTTCTCTTCAATGAATTGTTTTCATTGGAGTTCTGATAGTAAAGTACCATTTGTGGAGACTGCTGTTGTCCTCCTCCTTGCTCAGTTTCACTGATCTCATGTTGTGACTCAGATTCTAATGGTAGGGATTGGTTTGTAATGATAGCAGGGATTGGTTTGTATACACATTTGAATATTAAACCAGGTAGAAAGAAAAAGATGGGGAGAAGAAAAATAGAAAGAGGAAAACTTTTCAGAATTTTCTTTGTAAGATTCAGTGAAAAGAACAGAGTTCATGATGTTTGTTGATCCTTTTGACCAGAACATCCAAAAGATGGGGATAATATATAGATGACTGTTAAAGGCACCCGAGGATCTAAGGGATCAGAAGCTGTTATAAAGGGTTGAGTGTTAGACCAGCCAGCCAAAATACAAGCAGCTCTATTTTCTAGTTTTAGGGGTTTTTTTTTAATTTGGCAACAAGTCCAAATCTATCCCTCCAGTATGTATTTAACCAATGTCTATCACCATCATCATCATCATTATAATTACTATCCTCTCATACACCTCATCACTCACCAACATTATTACTTTCATTGCTGCTACCGTCATCATTGTCAGCCCTTTTACCATAGTTTAATGAAATACTCTAGTCCCTAATCCATGTTACCCCTAATTCCATTCTCTACATCCATCACAACTAAAAATGTCCTTTGTATTTTTAGGGCCTGCAAACTAACCGCAACATTTATATCGACCGATGTTATTTTTCCCCTTTCAATATCGCACTTCTATTGTGTGGAGTGTGGACTGTAATATAGCATCAGGGATCAATTATGTAAGAGTAAGGGTTTGTATTGTATTATTGCCGGTTGATATGTAAGAGTAGCATGCTGTGTGAGTGAATGAGGAGACCAGGGCCCATCAACTTGTGTTTGTACAAGCCAAAAAAGTTCACAAAATCTTTTCAAGATTCATGAACAATCAAGGATTCTGACAGAGTTTGTCAGTAAAGTTTGACAAAAAAGTTTGATCAAAATAACTATTATTAGAAGATGTAAAGTGTCATCTATCCACAGCCAGCAGACTGTTTACTGGTCATGCTTCATGAACCCTGCCAAGAATTCTTGCAATTCAAAGGAACGCTGATTTTTGTAGATGTTCCATCTTTACATTCTTTGCAATCTCTTTGAGCCATGTTTGTATTTGAGTACTTCCAAGCATGCCAATTACTATTGGTATTGTGTCTACTCTCTTCATTGCCCACAAATATTTCAGCTTTCAACACTTACCGACACTTTATAAAATCCAATTGAGGTCCCTAATGAAATATTGCTCCCCTATCAGGCATGCTGCCTTGCACACACACACAAACATTCTGGATTACATCCAGAGAAGAGCTACTAGACTGACTGGCATAAAATCACTCACCGACACGCACCCAAACCACTCACCTCTCCCTTCTTTTCAGCCTTGTTGTGTCCACCTCACCCCCTGCACTAACAATAGTGTCCAATCCTTCCTCCCCAGAGCACTGGCTCTTTGCAATCTCTTTGTTGCTCAGGTCTTCCTACTGCAATAATTTACACAGAACATTAACAGGATCTCACTGATCTATGAGTGTCTACTTAAGGTTATGGGCATAGCCCTTCCTCCAGACCTAGCAAATAAAAACAAGGCACAGGCATAAGTGTGTGTGGTTAAGAAATTCCCTTTGCAATCATAGTACCTTAGGCAAGTATCTTCCCTTCTACTATAGCCCCTGTTTGGCCAATGGCTTTTAAGGAAAGATTTGGTAAACAGCAGGAGTGGTGAAATGGAATGAAAACATACAACATAGCAGTATTTCATGACATCCCTTTCTGCCCAGCTCCATATTGCCATTCCTCCTCCAAAGGTTGATAGAAGAAGTACCAAATTACTGCCATCAATATAACAAACTGAAAGTACTGAAGTGGGGAACAAATAACAGAAATACATTCAACATATCAGATTGTGTGAACAAAAACAGGAGGTGATGCAACAAACTGTAGAAAGGAAAGACACAACAAAAATTAATGTGAAATGAAAGAAAAACTGACAAAGACTCACGGACATCATCACCAGCAGAAGCATTGTCTTCATCGTCACCATCGAAATCCTTCTCTTCTACTTGTGTAACAGCAATGTCATCATCTTTGCCACCACCAGCAGTAACTTCATTATCCTCTTCATAATTGCTATCCTCATTGGTGGCAGCATTAGCTTTTTCACCTGTGCTGACTGCACCACCTGTAATATTACTTGCAACAGACTCACAACCAGAACCACTACTATTGCCACCTCCACCAATACGGACACCTTGAGGAGCATTGGAGGAGAAGGAGGTGTCATGTTGCAAACAATGACAGGGGTGGTGGTGGTGGTGGTGGTCAGAGTGTTGAGAGCAGGCGCACGACGTGTTTGAGGTTTGCTTCTCGGCTGCAGCTTCATCGACAGGGGATTCAGCCGAGCATGGTGAATGTGAGCTCTCCGTTGTGACACCAGCGGAGTGGTAATTGGTACAAATGCACTTCTGTTCAGCTTCTTTGTCATCTTGCACCACCCCCTCATGACACTGGCAGGTGGGGCTGCTCAGCAACACTGAGCTGGGAGCGGCTGAAGACGTCTCTTCTGAATCATATATTTCAAAGGTATCTGAACATTGTAAACAAAGAAGATTGAGGACAATTAGATTATAGTTTATATGAATATGTATATACAGGGGTTGCTATGAATGCACATGCACACACACACACATATATATAATTATAATAATAATAAAAGGATAAAATCTATACAAGATTTATCAAGTAAACAATGTGGGAAACCATTTGAGAGAAAAATTAATACAAAGTATATAATTTTTTCCTTAAATATAAAATACATTTTTATATCGAGGGCTATTACTATAAATAACATCTCACACTGGAATGGGATGACCCTAAGTCAAACTACTTTAGAGTCCCATTACAGCATGAAGCATTACTTATAGTAATAGCCGTTGATATAATAATGTATATATATTTATATAGATAGATAGACAGACAGACAGATACATACAGCCATATATATATAGAGAGAGAGAGAGACATACACACACCTATATATATAGACATATATATATATATATATAGAGAGAGAGAGAGAGAGACATACACACACCTATATATATAGACATATATATATATATATAGAGAGAGAGAGAGAGACATACACACCTATATATATAGACATATATATATATATATATATATATAGAGAGAGAGAGAGAGAGAGAGACATACACACACCTATATATATAGACATATATATATATATATATATATATAGAGAGAGAGAGAGAGAGACATACACACACCTATATATATATATATAGAGAGAGAGAGAGAGAGACATACACACACCTATATATATAGACATATATATATATATATATATAGAGAGAGAGAGAGAGACATACACACACCTATATATATAGACATATATATATATATATATAGACATATATATATATATATATATATATATACTCGATTGTCTTTGTTCTGCTTTTGATTTTACTCCTCTATTTCCAACTTGTAGTGGTTTACCTCAACAATTATATATCTACACACACACACACGTTTATAATAAGAACATTTGATAATTTGGTAGCTACCTCCTTCAGGATCTTTGAGTTTTGCCTTTTGGCCGTCCAGGTCAATTAGCATTGACATTTCAGTATTTTCTACTGGGACACAGATTTCAGCAACTTCATTGCGGGGTACATCAATGACTGTGGAAAGAAAGATCGGTAGTAAATGCGAGTATGAACACATGACTGTTAGTCAGCACATTAGTAATGGCAGCAGGGATCACTGTGGGTGGAATATGAGATTGGTGGCACGTGGGGACAGTGGAGAAATAGAAGAGGGCTGAGGGTTTGCTTTATGTATAATAGAGTATCTGGTATGGAAATACTGGTGAAGTTGTCTGTAAATTGTTTAAGAGAGGTGGTGTGTGAATAGTGGAGGGAATGGTATGTGAATGGTGATGGAGAACAGGTGCAGGAAAGAAGGGACATTAATTGAGGAAGGGGTCAGGCAGAGATTGGAGAATTATAACAAAATTGATGTAGGACAGGAGAGGACTAATGAAAAACACATGGGGATGATCAGAGAAGGAAGATTGAGCAGAAACTAGTGAAGAAGAAGGTTTTAAGGGTTTTGGGATTTCACAACACTGTATTTCTACTCTTGCAATATCACACAACACAATGATACTACAATGCTATCCTATACTGTGTTACATGAAAAGCCGATAAATGGATAGATGTCACATTGCTGCCATCTGAAGAATCAATGGCTCACAGCTATTCATCAATACTGCACTATATCATTGATTACCCTGTTGATACCAACCTACCTGAAACCACTTTCCCTGGTTCTATAATAAAAACTTCCTGTTTAAAGTGATCCACATTAATTGCTTCCATCAAACTCTCAGGTTAATTTATGTTCAAAACATTCAACCTAATAATGAGTTATTTTACTCAATTCTTCCTTTATTTTCAACATTAATTGAAACAAAGGAGGTGTATTTCAACAGGTATGTGGTAACAAAATGGCTGAAGATAATTAACAGTCAAATAGCTCATTTGAACCAATCAAAATCTGTACCTTAGGGAGGACACAACCTGTTCCCCCCCCTCAACCATTTTCCAATCTTCAGCTAACCTCAGATTTTCTCACCAGCTTCCTCCTTATTCATTCCTTGCTATTACTCAACCTCTTCTCCCTTCATAATTTTCCAATACCTCTTTTCCCAGGACTTTGTCCAGACATTTACCTTATTCATTTGAAGACGTCATAGAGTCATGTCACATGTTGTCTGTTGGACACTTGTGTGGGATGGTTCACTAACAAATGCTTCAAACACCAGTTGTGTTGCTGTTAGCTAAATCCATAAGGACAGTAACTAGAAGGGGAATCAGGACGCACTGGTTTCATCCAAAACTCTCCAGTGATCATGGAAAGTGGGGAAAAACAAAGAAACTAACAAAATCCTCTGACAACAGATGGACCATAGATCATGTGAGAGGACATTTGATAAACTCGCATCAAAGACAAGCATACACCACAAATAACAACTTAATCAACACTAGTGCAGACTATGTGCTTCTGCATCATTGCTCAATGTGTTAAAAATAGGACATATTTGAAAATGCAGTCTTAGATGCATTATACCTGAAAATAAGATGGCAATGAATACTTTTGATCTTTGCACTACTTGTTAGGGCTGACATGACTAAACAACAACTATTCCAATGAAATAAAAGAACTCTTGCAAGATACGTACCGATTTCCTCCTCCATCTTAATATTTCCAACCCCTATTGTTGATTCGCTGGTTTCTTCCTGAAACTTAGTAAAGGATTCTTCACAGCTGAAAAATGACAGCAGACAATGGTTACAGTCTGAGCAGGTGAAAAGTTAAAGTGTAAGGTTACTAAGCCAATACACACACACACACATATATCATCATTATCATCATCATCATTTTCCCATGCTTATCTAGATCCGATGGAAATTGTTGGGGCTGATTTCCCAGAGCCAGATACCCTTCCTATCACCAGCCCTCACCCATTTCCAAGCAAGGTAACAGTTCTCCAGATCTGCACAGTTTTCCATGGAAGACTTGTATGATACTGATGCCTGTTTACGACCACAGCGTGATGTCGAAACAAAGCCACACACAACAGGTTTCTATGTGTGTTTAACAACCCATTTCTCTCACAATCTACAAGCAGTGTTGTTACTGTCACTTCTATCAATGCATCATCCAAGAAGTCCTCGCTCGAATGTTTTGTTCACGTGCCAGTAAGGCGACGCTGGTAACGACCACGCTCAAATGGTGTTGATCGCTACCAGCGTCGCCTTACTGGCACGTGAACAAAACATTCGAGCGAGGTCATTGCCAGTGCCACTGGACTGACTCCTGTGCAGGTGGGACACACGCACATATATATATAATATAATATACATGTACACACATATATATAGCTGTATGTGTGTGTTTGTGTATTAGTGTGGAAAATACTGTCAGGTTGTGTGCTTTACATCAAAGAAGATGACTTAGCCATTCAGTATATAGAGATCAATAAGATAAGGTATCAAACTGAAGTTAGTGCTGGGTTCAATATAATCAAAATGTAATTCCCGAGCAAAGCCACATTAACTAAAAACCAAAAAACAATTCTACAAATGAAAGAGAAAACTCATTAACACTCACAGTGTACAGCTTGATGTCCCTTTGACATCGACAAGTATAAACTGGCCACGCTTCCCTCCAAATCGATATCCGGGCAAATGCTTGTACTCACAGCATGTGTTTAATTTCATGTGCAGCAGTCCATTTAGGTAAACATACAGTACGAATGGGAAATCACGTTCGTGGTGTGATACGAATGTAAATATATCTGTGCAACAGAAGCAGAGAAACAGATTGGTGATGGGTAGAGGGCATTCTTATCATATCACATCTTTTTCTTTTTATACAGTAGAATAAAGGAGGTGGGGGTCGATGGGACATAAAGTTTACTCATGAACTGCACACTAAAATATAGTGTGGCGAGGGAGAGAGGTAACAAATCACAGAGTGGGAGGAGTTCTCTAACGATGCAATCCAATTTACCCAACAGCACATACAAATATATACATATGCATGTATATGTGTGTGTGCACATATATATGCATGTAGTTATGTATACACACATACAAATACAATGTGTTTTTTGAATGCAGACTTAACTATAACTTACCTTTCATATAGTGACACTGTTGGTAGACGCAAAAGACTGCATCACAGTTATGCTGCTGCTCAATGTGAATTTCAGTCGGCTCATCAGTCCGAGTGCTACAGCAGCCCACAAACATGAGTGTTACAGGCAATTCGCAACAGGTTTCATCACATGTCTAAAATTAAAAGAGACAACATTTAGAGCATTGTTTTATGATTGACTAACAAAACAATCATCAGCAAAATTATTGTTGTAGACCAACAATAACTACAACTGACCATAATATTAATCATACATGAAAGTATAATGGCACTTCCTTCCATTCACTTCCGTTATGAATTTGGTGGATTCATGAATATTATTAACCAATTCTTAAAATATTATAAGATCTTCCTCATTTCTGCTCCAAAATATCAAACAGCAAACATGAATTCTTATTTTAAATAGGTTTGAAAACTCATATCAAAATAATTCTTCATCACACATAGATTTTTTTTTCATGTAAAAAGTCCAACAATAGTGTTACAAAAGAGGGTGTGACTACTGTACCTATTGCTGTTTCATTTAAGGTTTTATTGGTTGTCAAAGACAAGTAGTTGTTTTCTAGCACCATTAGTAATCCTAGGATAAATTATTTTGAGAATCTTTTCTGAATTTTTTGTGGATATGTGGATATATGTGGTTTCATATAATTTGCTATAGAGTATCCCTTGTTAGTAAGAGAGAATCCTTTGTTCACTCTACATTGTACCTTGCTAAGACAAGATAACCTTCTCCTCCTTTTCGCCAGAGGGGATTCTTGTTGACAAGAGAAGGGTCTTTGTTGGCTGAGCTGTAAAAGAAAAACTGAGGCAAAACAAGAAAACTGTCAGATTTCTTTCTTACCTCACAAGGACATAACATGCAGTCAACTGTTGGAAATAGTGGAGCAACTGTGTCATCATGGAATCGGACTGAAGTGTTTGGATCTTGAAGACATGGTTTACCAGAATATGGCAGCAAGTCATCTTGGTCGACCTGAAAAGTTAAATCATTGTTTAACGTCTGCTTTCCATGCTGGCATGGGTTGGATGGTTTGACTGAGGACTGATGAGCCAGATGGCTGCACCAGGCTCCAATCTGATCTGGCAGAGTTTCTACAGCTGGATGCCTTTCCTAATGCCAACCACTCCGAGAGTGTAGTGGGTGCTTTTACGTGCCACCGGCATGAAGGCCAGTCAGGTGGTAGTGGCAACAGCCATGCTCAAGTGGTGTTTTTTAGGTGCCACCTGCACAGGAGTCAGTCCAGCGGCTTTGGCAATGCCCTCGCTCGAATCAGCACTGGCAACGACTCTCCCAAGCATTAAAGAGAATCAAGCCTTTCCAAAATATAAATTGTCTTCAAAAGGGAACATAAAATAAACCATCAAGTTGTTAAAATTGGAAGAAGTTTGAAGTGGAGGAATTTTATCTTTTTATAGACAAAGAAAAACAAAACAAAAAGAGTGCCATAGAACCATTTCTGATTGGAGTGAGAAAATTTGGTCAGGAGAAATACGTGTGTGGAGAGAAAGAGAAATAAAGAAGAGAGAAGAAAATAGAAAGGCAAAAAAAACAAAAAGATGTATGGGCAGTTTGCAAGGGAGGTGAGCTGATGCTAATGAAAGGTGACACTGGCTGAGAAGTAGTGACTTGAAGCCAGAGACAAAAGTAATCATCTGTGCTGTATCGGAACAAACACTTAGGATATATTATGGTAAATGTTGGATTGATGATACGGCAGAAAGTGATATGAACAGGTTGTGCAGTAATAAAGGTGAGATTTTGTAATATATTATGGGCCGAAAAGAATACCAATTAAGGCATGATGATGTCACACAGTAATGTTCATCATCAAAGAATCTTTGCAGGTGGTACAGACTGAGCCTGTGTCTGCACATCAACAGACATGGTGTGCCTTGCAGAGAGAGAGAGAGAGGGTACTGGCAGTAAAGGGAGCACCTGATCATTGGAACATCCCTTCGACAAGAAGCTGGATAACAAATGCTCCAATCTGATTGGGTGGTAGCTGAAGCAAAGCACAACAGTAATAACAATAATGACGACTTGAAGTTTTTGCTCAAGGTCAGCAGTTTTAGGAGGAGGAGGGGATGGTTTAAGTTGATTGCATTGACTCCCAGTGCTCAACTGGGAGTCAATGTAATTGAGACCCCGAAAGGATGAAGAGCAAACATGACTTTGTTGGAATTTGACCTCAGAACATAAGTCAGAAGAAATACTTTTAAACATTTTGTCCAACACACCAATGATTCTGCTTGCTCAGCAACTTAATGACAATGACATTAACAACAACAAACTGTTCTTACCACCATGCACTCTTTATCACATTCAGAGCAATAGCTGTAGTATGATTCATCCGTAAACGTTGACAGCCTAGAGCCTTCTTGGTAAGAGGAGTTCATACACGAGCAGGTGTGATCTGTCACGGGCTGTAAATATACAAAGATGGCATCAAGAAATCACATGAGTTAAATGTTTTATAAAAGTGCTGCTTGATAAATAGCTTATCTTATAATAACTCTGCTTGTTCCTCCGTTACTTAGCCCGTCTGTAACGCTGTCATGTGATTAGTTGAAAGGAAAGGGGAAGAGCGAGAGAAAATGAGGATAAGGCAAAGAGGGAGAGTGTTGTCTACAAGATTGTGCATTAAGGGATCATCATCGTAGTCCAATTTCCTTCACTTTTCAGTGATCAGCAGATGAGTGACTCTCTTTTCATACAGACACAACACAGGCTACACTTTCAGGTTTTGGGGATGAAATTTTCAGAAACAACCCCATAAGTTTATCATTAATTCCATTGCCAAACTGTTAAGATATGGGTACATAAACAAACAAAAACATACACACACACACACACACACAGTTTCCATCTCTCGAATTCATTTACAAGGCACTGACTAGCCAGACACTGTGCTAGAAGAAGAGCCTTGCTCAAGGTGGAATCCTCTATAAAACAGGATATTTCACACAGGTTCCACCTACCAAATTCATTCACAAAGCATTGAAGAGACTTGCACAAGGTGCCATGCAGTGGGAGTGATCTTGAAACCATGTAGCTACAAAGCAAGCATGTTAACCACTTGGCCGCAATCGTACCCAACACCCAATGCAGGCTGAATGAAAATGGTGTGGCAGGAGCTGCCAGGATCAATGTTGCATGACATAACAGAAACCCAGCTTAGCCATAAAAGAGGACTTTCTTAAAACATTAAAATAAAGACAATGATACTGGTGATGATGATGATGATGATGATGAGTGGAAGATGTCAAAATGAAATAAAAAATATAAAATATTTCGAAAATGAACAGAAAAACAAATATTAAAATCAAATGAATAAAATAAAAAGAAACATGTAATGACGACAACAACAACAACAACAACAAAGTGAGGTGGGTGATTAATGAAACAAATTGGAAGATAAACACTACTACTTACTGTACATTCAGTAGTCATATAATCATTAGTCATATAATCATTAGTCATATAATCGTTAGTCTTATAATCGTTAGTCATATAGTCAGTGGTCGTGCCATCATTTGTTATGTAGTCATTAGTGTTGGTCATGTAGTCATTAGTCCTGTAGTCATTAGACATGTAGCTGAAGGAACCATTCGTGTAAGTGTCACCCTCAGGACTGGTTTCATGTTGTTCAGTCGCTTGACTATTTGGCTCCACAGATTCATCCCCTCTCTTGCCACCACTGATGGCACCTTCTTCTTTCTCACGCAAACGTTTCGGTTTTTTCTTGCCTTTCGTCTTAAATCCAAACTTGTTATTTGAAGTACGAGTTTCTAACTGGAGAAAGAAACAAAGAATATATAGATATAGATATAGATATAATATCAATAACAATGCACACACATGGTCTCTATTAATAATGTTAAAATTATTAATAATATTCCACACTACACTTGTACTGAATCCTTTCTTCAGTTAATATTCACAATTTTTATCCTTGTTAAAACATTCTTCCAACTATATACACAAAGGGATGCTGAAAAGCTCATGGCTTTGGCTAAAATACAGTCATTCAAGGTTCTCGATTCTGCTTATTACTATGTGTTTTCAAGTTGTTATTGTTAAAATTATTCACTACATTATTATTAGGCATATATTTAAGTTTTTCATCATATCCAGCTCTTGCTGTTTCATTACAGTATTCGACACACATATATATTACATTGTATTATATATATACATAAATACACACACACACACACACATACACTGGATTAGAAATAGATATGAAACTGCTGGGTCGTAAATATCCACGATATTAATTAACAAGCAATGGCTTACTCGAATCTTTCGAATAAGCTCCAGTTTTGCTATTTCTTCAAGTCGATGTTGTATTTCACTTTCATATTTGCGCTGTAGATTAATGGATTTATTCAATAGTTCTTGGGTGAGCTGTTCCCTGGCCTTTCTCCGGCGCTCTGCATTTGCCATGTTTGTTCTGTAGACAGCATCTGGCACAATCTCACCCTTTCTAGTAACCTAAACAACAAATATATAGAAAAGAAAACAAAAACAGGTCAATAATTAACATCATATAACATATATATATATCACACACACATATATCCATACATATATACATATACATATATATCTATCTATCTATCTATCTATCTATCTATCTATCTATCTATCTATATATCTATCTATCTATCTATCTATCTATCTATCTATATATATATATATATATATATATATACATATAATAATCATCATCATCATCATTTAACGCCTGCTGTCCATGCAGGCATGGGTTGTACAGTTTGACCGAGGCTGGGAAGCTGGAAGGCTGTACCAGACTCCAGTCTTATTTGGTATGGTTTTCTATAGCTAGATGCTCTTCTTAATGCCAACCACTTTGAGAGTGTGATAGGTGCTTTTACGTGCCACTGGCATGAGTGCCATTTGCATGACACCAGTACCTGCTATGACTGCGATTGTGCTCAGTTTGAAGGGTCTTCTTCTTCTCAAGCATGACATAATGCCAAAGGTCTCAGTCATTGCTTCTGTGAGGCCTAACACTCAAAAGGAACTCAGCTACTTTGCCTCTATGAAGCCCAATATTCAAAAGGAACTCAGCCATTTTGCTTCAATGAGGCCCAGTGCTTGAAAGGAACTCGGCCACTTTGCCTCTGTGAGACCCAACACTCAAAAGGAACTCAGCTACTTTGCCTCTATGAAGCCCAATATTCAAAAGGAACTCATCCATTTTGCTTCAATGAGGCCCAGTGCTTGAAAGGAACTCGGCCACTTTGCCTCTGTGGGGCCCAATGCTCCAACAGTGCTCTTTACGTGTGACTGGCATGTGTGCCAGTTACATGACACCAGCATCAGCCATGACTACGACTTCACTTCGATATCACCAAATGTCTCGGTCACTATTCATTGCCTCTGTGAGGCTCAAAATTCAAAGATCATGCTTCACCACCTCTTCCCATGTCTTCCTGGGTCTACCTCTACCACAGTTTCCTCCAAAGTTAGAGATCAGCACTTCTTTACACAGCTGTCCTCGTCCATATGCATCACATGACCATACCAGCGCAGTCATCTCTCTTGCACACCACATCTGATGCTTCTTATTCACAATTTTCCTCTAAAGACTCTGTCATACATGCTCACAAACATTGCACATCCAGCAGGACATGCTACCTTCATTTCTTTCAAGCCTACACACGTCCTCACACCAATGTACATGTGCCTATATGTATATACTCATCCACCCTCACTTGTAACACACACATGCTCACCCACACATTCGCCAAAAAATATATACCTACCCGCTTACACACACACACACACATGCGCGCGCAACACGCTTGCGCACACACACACACACGCGTGCACAAAAAAGGTTCATACACACGTCTATATATGCACATGCTCAAGAAAAAACAGGGCTAAAGGCAAAATACAGAAAAAAGTGTAAAAAGGCAATAAGGGTAAAACACATCTATATACGCAAATACTCGCATTTTGACACTCCACTCGTGGGGTGTGATAGTAGTAGTACCATGTAAAATTTGATACGATTTGGTTGAGTCATTTGACAATGCATTGGGAACAGACGAAGATACAAAGGATTTTATATACATATATATATATATATATATATATATATATATTAGCAACTTGTGTCACACATTTTAGACGTTTAACATAAGAAAGAAATTGGAATTACTAGCTACAAGATATACTTACAACTCCAGCTTTCTTCAAGTAGTTGGTGACAGTTTTGTTGGTGAAATAATTTTGTAAGTGTGGATCATTCAGACTATTGTATCCACTCAAGCTGAAACACAGAGGAGAATAATGGCAATATATGAGGAAGATGACAAAAATAACCTTTTCTTCCATTCCATGTCACTACTGTGACATTCAATGTACTCATAGAACCAAGGAGTAAGTTTCGTCAGGTTGTTAAGCAATTTGCTTCAAAACCATGAGGTCATGGGTTCATTCCACTACAAAAAATATTTGGCAAAACAATGCCTTACCAGTGAAATTTTGTAGACAGAAAATTAGGTGTATATATATATATATATATATATATATATATATCATCACCATTTTTGTTATTATCAGCATTTTAACGTCCACTTTTCCATGCTTGCAAGGGTTTGAAGAATCCCCTGATGCAGATTTTCTATGTCCTTTCCCTGTTATCAACCCTTACCTATTTCCCTGTGGCTAGACACGTTTCCATGGAAAATTGGAAATGAAAGACACCACTTGTATGACAGTGAGAGTTGTTTACAACAATCACATATTACGGAAACACGGATTGCTTTCAGCTTCTGCCTACCAAATACAGAGTTATGGTGATTGCATAGCTGACATATGGAGGAAAAAGTTGGAGTCCTGTTGTTTATCCTGCAGCTTTACAATAAGTTCCAAGGCGACAAATTATATCATTGTTTTGATGAAAATTGTTCATTGCTTGAAAAATATTGATCAAGTTTAATAAAATTTAATAGGTACTCAAAGCATGAGGTGTCGTAGTTGGGCCCAAGACCTAATGAAGAGCCCTCCACAGGAGCTAAGCTTCAAAGCCACCCTTTTGCACAACTTCTATTATAAGTGCATAAGCTTGTTTTTTGAAATTTTCAGAATTAATACCCTTGGAGGAAATGTCAAAAATTTGATTTTAATCTACGTCCTGAAAAATGTATCTTTAGAAAATGTCATTAAAATATCTGCTGGTAACAAGGTTGGTGGGGTGGGGCAGAATGACCACTTCCTCACACAAACAATTTCTTTTCTTAATTATTCCCAAATAATTGTAATGGTGAATATCATGTAAGATATATCTCTGGAAAAGTTCATTAAAAACAGCATTTTGTTTTTTATAGAAAATTCCGGGAGATCAAAGTTACAGACAAGCCGCTTCTGTAGTTATGCTGTGTGTGTGTATACACATACATACACGCGGACATATACACATACACACATTGAAACATACATTACAGACATACATACACAATTCTCGTAGATAAAATATTGTTTAACCCTGATCGAGCAAAATGAGGAAGAAAGACATTCAAACCATGACCTTCATGCCTTTTCCCAGGCATTGGCTAATCTGGACTGCCGTATACGAGGCGTCCCGTTTTTACGACGGTAAGATATGATTTGGGGGAATATTTTGCTGTTATTTCTAGCAAGTCGCGAGACCAGGTAAAGGCTTTATCTTTTATATCAATACATGTGTTGTCACAACGATACTTTGATTGATATGACTATCGATATTTTGGTAGGTCGTCGTCGTCGTCGTCAAGCACACCTTCCGATTAAATGCCTGACCATCCGAGAATGTATGACGTATTTTGGGGATCCTTGTGATTTGACGGGCAACATTTTTTTATGTAGTGTTTTTGGTACCGAAACACTTTCAAACTTCGAATACTTCAAGTGTTGCCCGTCAAATCCTATTTTGGTCTACACTAACAAATTATACTCTACTTTTTTTCATTTTAAGACTGTTGGGTCTAGTTTGTAGAAGATTTGGCTTCTATTTCTAGTAAATCGTACAAAGCGTAGAAGTTCGTTGACGGAAGTGGTGAAGAGAGAGAGAGTTAAAGGAGAGGGCGTTAAGAAATAACGGTTTCATAAGAATGTGTGTACATGGATGTGAGTGTAAACACATGTATATATACGCACGTATATATAGATATACATACACACATTATACACACACACACACACACATGTAGATTTAGAGAGAGAGTCATCAGAATACATAGGTCACGTAAAATTTGCACTTCAATATTTGTCAATCGAGTGGATGTATTAAAGTGTATAATGTTATAGACGAATGACCATCAATTTGGTGAAAAATGGAAAAGCACAGGGCAAGATGGCACAACATCTGGACTGTTGAACCCTGGAAAATCCTCGCCGAACGATTTAGTCACTATCTGAACAAAAGGAAAATACCATCGTAATGGAAAAGAGTGGAAAACCGTCCTGCTGTACAACAAAGGAGACAGCGAAGTTATGAAGAACTATCGTCCCATAATGCCTCTTGCCCCCACGAAGATAATCCTAAACCTATTTATCACAACATCTAGATGAACTACAACTAAGGGAAGAAGCAGGCTTTCGGGAAAACTACAGCACGATGGATCATATATTCATTCTGATCCAATTACTGGAACGAGTGAAGGAATACAGACTACGTCTGTGCGTCGCGTTTGTGGACGATGTGAAGGCCTTCGACAGCGTCGAGATCAATGAAGTGCTGAAGTCGTTGGAGAAGCAAGGATTCAACTTCTGCAAGAGACGAATTCTGGATGTACCACCGACACATCTCTGTTGTCGTCACCCATAAGAGTCCCGGTGGAGAAGGAGGCACCATCTCTCCGAAACTCTTCACCGCGTGTCTCGAATAGATAGCGACGTGGCGTGAACATCGACAGCGAGCCATTAACCCACCTCCGTTTCGCTGACGACATCGTGCCCGTCGCCAAGACAACAGATCAGCTGCAGACCATGCTGACGGAGCTGGACATTAGAAAAACTCGGAAGTAGGCCGAAAAACGAACCGCATGAAAATTAAGTTCATGCAGTCCGAATATTCAGTAAGAGACCGAATAATGCTTGGAGACGATGAAAGAAAGGAGGTGGAGGAATACGTCTACCTTGGACAAGAGATAAATATGCGCCGAGACATGGAGGAGATCCCGTGGAGAATAAGGGCTGGATGGAACGCTCAAAAGAAAGCTGGATATGGCCACTCGCACCAACCTCTTTAGCAGCACGGTTTTACCTGCAATTTTATACGGAAGCGAAACCTGGACCACGACGAAGAGAGAGAGAGAGAGAGAGGAGCAGAGGATGGTAACTGCTCAAAGAGCTATCGAAAGATCGATGCTGGGAGTGTCACTGAAAGAACACATCCGGAGCAAAGCGATCAGAGAGAAATCTGGTGTGGGAGACATCATCACTGAATGCAGAAGTTCAGATGGGCCGGACACGTCACTCGGTGCACCGCTAAACAGTGGATTCGCTGTTGTCGAGTGGTATCCGCGCCAGCGGAAGAGGTCACTCGGAAGGCCTCCAAAACGGTGAGTTGACGAAATAAGCGCTTGGAGCTACATAGATGAGGAAGGCACAACCCAGAGAGGAATGGACGGCATTCTGTGACCACCGGACTGTCGAAATGACGCCCGACAGTCCGGTCGATCAAGGTGATATATATAACAGTGAAGATCCTAAGAAAAAGGTTCTGAATAAATATATACTAAACGACTCCGGGTGCAAATATTAAGGGTTGCAAATTTCCTTAGGTCTATCAGATGTATTGATGAAGATGGAGACACCAAAAGTGTCTTTGTCCTCAGCCTCTCGAAATCCTCGCTAATATATATATATATATATATATATATATATATATATATATATATATATATATATATAGATATATATATATATAGATATAGATATATATATTTATATAACTCCTGTGTTTATCGTCGCAGCCGAGGCTGACGTAATATAAACGTCGCATACTTTCTGCAAAGGTTTCAGGTGCCCGAGTAATCGTGAGCAGACACAGACATCTCTCGACCCTGACCTAACGGACATCCAAGATGTGATAACTGAAGGGCGGAGGGCTGTACTGCACTGGTAATTTATTTATCGACCCCGAAAGAATGAAAGGCATTTGAAATCGTAGCGCAGAGAGACGGAATGAATACACTCACACTCACTGCAGTTAATACAAAGAGTTTGGAAGGAGATTTTATGGTGAAGATAGAGAGAGGATCAGTTGTGAGGAAAGGCTCAAAAGATGCGGAGAATTTGTAGTGAAGGATATATGAGATAAATGGGATGTGAGTAGAGAGAATGAATGTGACGGAGCATGCGGGCTTAGGCGTTTGCATTCCTATGAAATCAAGTGACTCGTTTATTTAAAACTATAATGAATTCCAACTCCAATTTTAACTTCCACTGAATACAGAAGGCAGAAGTGACTGCAGTGGAACGCCACTCCAGAAGCTGTTAAAAAAAGCTGTTTCAAAAAATCCAGTGGATACATATAGAAGGAAGATGATTTCTGTGTCTAATAAGACAGAGAATAAATTGGATTTATAGGTTAAAATAGATCTAACTGAATCAAGTTTTATGTAGCTTTCTATATATTTAATCGAGATGTTTACCGTTTCTGAATAAATGAAATATTCCAGTTTCAACGTCGTAAAATTTCTATTAGACATTTTAAGTAGCAATTTGAGGGAGAAAAAAAGCAAAAGGAGAACTATTGTTCTTTTAGAGATTGTTGTTCGCTCTATTTCTAATAAATTATGAAATAGTTTATCAACAAACTCTAGTCAAATTTTGATCAGCAAGATAAAACTTGAGTCAAAGTGTAAGAACACAATTCTTCTTGGGACCATATAAAGGAATTAGGTTTCTATTCTTCTTTTATGGAACCGCCAATATTTCTTAACATTCAGAACACAGAAAACAGATACCACAAAACACTACTCAAATTATATACGAGATCAGTTTTTAAAACTTTTTGGAGCGGGCATCTCGCAGAATATGCAATCCTTTGCAAAATTCAGAATCCAATCTAAAAACAGCCTATTAAAAATTCACCGACTCTCAATCAGGCCATTTAATTTGTTATTCAATAATTTAAACAACCCAAGCGTCATGTTGTCACTTTAAAATTCCAGACAAACCGTTTCGGCCTGGAAATGTTCTTCCAAATAAATCGTTACTTTAAATGATTTTCACTGGCGAGAGATGGTGCAAGTAAATTAGTCATACCCTCAACCATCTCTCTCTCTCTCTCTCTCCCTATATATATATATATATATATATATATATATATATATATATATTTCTGCCTAGCCAAATTTCTCTCGGAGTCTCTGCGGGTTCTGAACTGGGGATCGACTTACCCGTATACCCATCTCTCTCTCTCTCTCTCTCTCTCTCTCTCTCTCTCTCTCTCTCTATATATATATATATATATATATATATATATATATATATATATATATATATATATATATATATATATATATATATATATATATATGTGTGTGTGTGTGTGTGTGTGTGTGGTAAAAGTAATTGGGCGGAGATAAAGAATTCGTTCACCACCCGTCTTCAGCGCAACAAAAACCCTAACCCTAAACACCGGGTGTACGTATTCTTTACTTTCGCAAAGTAATTGAGTCTATGTCCGGTCATAAAGTGACCAATGGTTCCGCATCCACAATGGTTTTAGCCTTGTGGACACTAAAGCCGAAGACAAAGGTAACTCTTCACCTCGGGGGCGGGGAGGTCCTCGCAGAGGTGAAGAGTTACCTTTGTCTTCGACTTTCGGGTCTGACGAGATGTCCACGAGGCTCTAGCCTTTGCAGATGCGAACCATTGGTCAGTATGACCGGACAGACTCAGTTTTAATACATTACTGCTCTTTGCTTTAGCGTGTGCTTCTTTTCAACGATACATTGACGATATATATTTTTATATCGATTTATCTATCTTTCTATCGATCTACCTATCTGTTTGACAATCTGTCGTCCTTGTTAGTGGTCAGTGGTGAATGAAGTGGGAATGGAGATAAAGGGGAAGAGAGAAGGAAAAGAGTAAGAGAACAGAGAGAGAAAGAAAAGAGTGAGAAGAATAGAATGAGATTAGATAGATAGATAGATAGATAGATAGATAGATAGATAGATAGATAGATAGATAGGGGGAAAAGAGAGATGTAGAAATAAGAGGGAGAAAGAGAAGGGAAACACGAGAGTAGAAGTAAAAGATGAAAATATATTAGAGAAGAGAAGGAGAAAGTTGAGACGCTAAAAAGGAAGAAAGTGTAACCGCCTCCATTACAACAACGACAATATAAAATAAAATAAAAAACTGACTTCAATAAAAACATAAATTAATAAAATAAATTGGAAGACAAATATTAATTTGTGGTTGTTTGAATAAAAGATATTCACTGAATGTTTGAAGATATTGTTTAGTTTCCTATCAACAATAGTCCAACCAGTGATGAAAGGCGTTCCAGCCATGACACTCCTATCTTTTATTCAGACAGTCTACCCAGGACTGCATTATCCAAAGTGTCAGTCCATTCATTTATTTTTGATGGGGGGCGAAGTGGAGTTGGTTTGTGAAGAGGGTAGGATACGGGGGTAGGGGTGGCGGTGGCGGTGACATTCGTGTTGGGTGAATGAATGACGGTGGGGAAAGAAGATGTCTAGTGATGATGATGATGATGGTACTGCTTGTGGTAGAGGTGGTGGTGGTGGATGTGATGAGACACTTACCCATTCTTTGCCGACGGCTGCTGCAT
This sequence comes from Octopus bimaculoides, assembly GCF_046866305.1. Lineage (NCBI taxonomy): Eukaryota > Metazoa > Mollusca > Cephalopoda > Octopoda > Octopodidae > Octopus > Octopus bimaculoides. The sequence continues at coordinate 38,420,087 of NC_142950.1, read as the reverse complement.
GTTGTTGGTGGTCACTTTCTCTAATGTATAATATATGTAGATAAATATATATCAAATATATATATGTGTGTGTGTGTATGTATATGTGTGTGTGAGAGTGTGTATCTGTACGTATGTGTGGCGAATAAAGTAAATATATATAAATATATATTTACATATACATATATTTCTGGAGGAAAGAAGTGTTGGTGAGTTGAAAAAAAAAAAAAAGGTTGTTCCGAAACACTAAAGAGATGATCTACGTAATTTAAACGTAAACTGAAGTTTTAATGTTGATTGCTCACTTCTGCATATACAGATATATATATATATATACATGTATATATATATATAATACGTACACGTATATATATATATATATGTATGGGTATATGTAAATATATAAGGGATTTTCTTGCTATTTCGCTCCTGAGATAGTTTTATAGCGGAAGGTGGTGGAGGAGGCTGAAAAAGTTGCAGACGGCGCTGCTCTCTGTTGTTATTGATGATGATGTTACTGTCAAAGAGACGGCGGCGGCGGCGTACCATTCCTCGGGTGATGCGGCGGCTGTTGTTAGCACGTGGTGAAGGGACATAACTCTCCCGCATTAGTTATCTCCCTTGCATACAAACCAGTACGGCAAGATCTATGCGATCGCTGGAAATAGCAGTCAAATTTCATTCAAATCACGTGATACAAGTCTAAATGAAGAATAGACACTCGGTAGCGTGCTCCAGCATACTATTAGAAAAGGATATTCATTATAGACTTGCTCGATAATGATTGATTTGAAAGTCTACAACAGTTTTTATTTTATTTTAAGAGTTTGAAGGAGATTTGACTGCTATTTCCAGCATGTCAAACGACGCATAGAAGTTTTCCCTTTCATTATATCTCTTACTTCACCAAAATGAGGCTTATTTTCATTTCTTTGATCCAGTATGAAAATCCTCTACGCGCTAGGTTTACTTGCTAGAAATAGCAGCCAAATTTTCTTTAAATCGCACCCTACCGACAATGTAGTTAATGATACACAATGTATGTCTAAATAAAAGGTGGATGGTCTTAGCTGGGCAGGTTAGACCAAAGAGTCAAATTTCCGAATTTCCGTGGTCGCTCGACCTACTAGAAATAACAGCAAAATCTCTCACGAATCATATCCGAACTTTTTTTTTTAACAAAATGACAGAATTATTATGGCTGAAACGTCTTGGATCACAGACATGCTTATTTAATCGTCCGTTTAGCGTTCTTATTAGTATTCATCATCCGTCTTTGTGTGCGTACGTGGTAAGGAACCTCTTTTTTTTTTATCCTCGGCCTTTTGAGTATTTGATTCCTTTTCGAAATGAAGATGAATTCTCTGAGCGACTTTGTGGCGGCGGTGGTTGAAGTTCAGATTTTCTCCCACTCCTGATTCTGACACAAAAAACTTGGCCCAAGCAACAATTACCCTCTGGAATTCCCACTGTGTGCATCTTGGGGAAAATGTCATTATATTCTGTAGTTTGGGGCCAACCCAGACCTTGTTAATGAAATCGAGTAGGAGAAAACTGTACAAAAGCCCCTTGTCATATCCTTGTCACACATTTTCACACACTTGTCACACTTTTGTCACATCCTTGTCACACCGTTCTTAACACACTGTATCATGCTGATTCTGTCTGAGAATTACCATGTACTCTCCCACAAGTTATGTATGAAGAGGAAGAAAGTTTAATGAGAGAGGAAAGAAGAGAAATAATATAGCGACAGTTTTGGCTGACGATCATCCTGTACTCCCCTTGTTGACAGCGAAATGATATGTGCCGGCTGTTTGAGCAACTCGTTGCTTTTAATGAACAACATGGCAGAAGAAATAGAACAAAAAGATTACGAAAATAGCAATTCTCACTTTGAAAATCTTTTTAGATTACGGAATTCCCTGCTCTCTCATGTATCCATGCTTAAAATTTCAGCATGATCGGATGAACAATAAGCACACAAATGTAATTCCAGAAACTAATATATAAAAAAAACCTTATTCTAAAAATCAATAAAGTACATAAAAGAATAACTAGTAAATGGTATAAAAATGACTATGCACGTTTCATGGCTATATTTTCAAATAGGTAACTAATAAAACCAATTCGATTAATATACTAGCAATAATCACCCATCGTTGATTGGGTGATTACTTTTACTGTTTCTCAGGCTGAAAAACTAGAAAAGTGGATCTATCATATAGTAGAGGAATAGCTTTACAGAATCCATTTGATTGCAACGGCACTGAAAAGGCTGCAGGTGAAGGGCAACATCAGTGTTTGTGCAGAAAAAGCATTGCACGTCTTCGTGCGTTTGTTTGGTGTTCGTTTTTTGACGGTCTTTTTTTAGTAGACATTTTTTTGATTAAGAATATCAGTAATAGTGAAATGAAAAGACAAATGCTGTGTCCTGTCAGTCAGATTTAGGTTTACTCATCCTGTATGTGTGTATAAGGGAAAAACATGTCATAATTGGAGTAGAAAAAAGACGGGTTTCATCTACAAATTTCTGTTTGTTCTTCAAGTTGTCATCCAGTAACTTTTAGTGTTTGGCCCTGACTTTTATTAATGCTCGTATCAGAACCAAAAAGCTAGAAAAATGGGTATATCATATAGAAGAATAGCTTTACGGAATCCAGGGGACTACGATGGCACAGGTCAAGTGGAAGACCCATTTATCACTCTTCCTTTTGATGTTTGAATAGGTGGTATATCGTGAATGGCGCTAGAAAAATAGCTTTAGGGAATCCAGGTGACGACTGTACGATGGCTCTGAGAAGGCTACAGGTGAAGTGGAAGACCCATTTGTCATGTTTTTTTTTGAGATTTGAATAGGCTGTATGCCCAAGGAGAATTGAAACATGCAGACGGACAGAATCTCTCTTTTATATATATAAATATAAACATGCACACACACACACATGTATATATTAATACACATGTGTGTGTGTGTATGTCTTTGTGTCTGTGTTTGTCTCCCGCCCCACCACTTGAGAACTGGTGTTGGTGCATTTCTGTTCCCATTACTGAGCAATTCAGCAAAAAAGACTGATAGAATAAGTACCATGCTGAAAAAGATATAAATAGTGGGATCGATTCATTCAAATAAAATTCTTCAAGGCGGTGCCCCAGTGTGGCCGCAGTCTAATGACTGAAACAAGTAAAAAAATAAAAGATGAAAGAGATATATTGTTTGGATCCTGTGTTTTATCTTTTACTTGTTTCAGTCATTGGACTGACTGCAGCCATGCTGGAGCACTACCTTCATGAGTTTACTCAAACAAATCGATCCCCGTACTTTTTAAAGTGTGATACTTAGGATCTTTTTTAAAACGGGGGCCACATTTTTCATTAATGTTTTACGTAGTGTTTTTGGTACCGAAAGACTTTCAAACTTCGTATACTTATCTATTTTGTGTTATAGAACAGAAAAATATTTTTGTATTCGAATTTATTTCATGTAAAAAATTGTCTTATTTCGATAATTTCAACCAATCACTGACGTCCATTCAGCCGATATACATTAAGTGCCGACTACATAAACAAACGATTCTTCGTTTTATTTGCTTTTTTCATTTTAAATTTGCTTTAACCCTAACCTTAACCCTAACCCTAACCCTAGGGTTAGGGTTAGGGTTAGAGTTAGAGTTAGGGTTAGGGTTAATTGTTTCAGAATCGTTTGTTTATGTAGTCGGCACTTAATGTATATCGGCTGAATGGACGTCAGTGATTGGTTGAAATTACAGAAATACGACAACTTTAACATGGAATAATTTATGGATTTCTTTTTTTTTTAAGAAGACTAAGAGAAAAAGATGTTTTATATGACACATTCTACCAGTGTTCCAAGTTTCAAAGTGTTTCGTTAATGAAAAATGTGGCCCCCGTTTTAAAAAAGATCCGATATTTATTCTGTTGATCATTTTTGATGAACTGCTAAGTTATGGGGACATAAACAAACCACCACCAGTCGTCAAGCAGTAAGAGCAGGAAAATACAAACACAAAGTTACATATATATATGATGGGTTTCCAGACAGTTTTCGTCTACTCACAAGGTATTGGTTGGTCTGGGGATATAATGGAAGACACTTGCTCCCCCAGTGTGCGATGCAGTGGGACTGAACCTGAAACCACTGGGGTTGCAAAGTGAGCTTCTTAACCATACAGCCATGTCTGGGACAAAAATCATCCAGGCAACAGCAATAACGATCCTTCTTTTTTTACTTTGACCCAAGACCAGCAATTTTGAGGAGAGAGGAAGTCAATGGCATCGTTTCCCCACACCCCCAGTTCTTGACTGCTACTTATTAACCCTAAAAGAATAAAAATACAAAGTCAACCGTAGCTGAATTTGAACTCAGAACAAATAGCACTAAGCATTTTGGCCAACATGCTAGCAATTCTGCCAACTCGACACATTAAACAAGACACCAATAACAGTAATAAAAGCAACAAAATGAAATAAATCTACTCCATCACCACCACCACCATCACCATCATCATCATCATCATCTCTTTACTGAAATAACTGTCCTGAGAATGCTAGGAACATTTGTAATGGACACCTTCCAAGATGGCACGTTGCCAACAAGAAAAGGGTAAGTTGGCCAATCAACAAGTTGACCAACACTGTTTCCAGTCACCAGTATCAACACTAACACCATAGCTACCACAATCGCTTCTACCACTAGCTCTATAACTATCATAGCTACAATCATTACCACCATCACCATCACCATAACTACCATTATCACCACTCTCATCTTCCTCATAAACTCCACTTGTACAAGCTAGCACCACAGATAATACCACCCCCACCCCCACCCCAGTGATTGCGTTGCGCTCATGGACTGCTTGGTCAGAATGAAAACAGTACCAAGCAGTGATGAAGATGTTCACTGTTTTTAGATAAAGCTATGGTTTTGAATCTTCCCAAGATGATCTCCCTTTCAGTATTTCCCATTGAGAAAGGCTCAAGAGCCAGAAACAGCTGTCTGGGAATCCAATAGGGGGAAGCACTGTGTTATCCCCAGGCAATGGTGTGCAGGGACACCATATATGTCGAGCACAGGTGACACTAAGATAAATAAAAGTTTATCAGGAGCCAATGCAAATAATTAGAAAATGGAGAAAAGCAGAGATTAACCAGCACATCGATTGGACCACGTTTTAAAGCTTGTTTATTGATACAATGCAAAACATAACAAACCTAACAGCTGTTTCTAATCAGATTCCCAGAATGCCGTCTATACGTAAATGCGAGAACAAAATGCTTTGTCTTCATGGGGCATTCGAATTAAAGCAACCGATCTTCATCAGAGTGAAAAACAAGAGCATCCAATATAAACAAAAGGAAGAAGGAAAAGGAAAGAAAACATGGCTTAGACGAAGAGTTTTAGAAGCCCAATATGTTAAGAGCAAATAATTATTTATCATCCAGGCTCAAAGAGCGTAGATTAGAGAGTCGCATTGATTCTTGATAAACTCTGCCACATACAAAAAGCACCTCGGATGGTGCTGTTAGCGCTCCACTGTCACGGGTGCCAGTCATCGAATTTGGTTCAGTTTCGATCTCACTTGCCCCAACAGGTCTTCGCAAGTTGAGTTTCGTGTCCAATGAAGGAAGGTTGGCATGGGTGCCAGTCATCGAATTTGGTTCAATTTCGATTTCGATTTCACTTGCCTCAACAGGTCTTCGCAAGCAGGGTTTTGTGTCCAAAGAAGAAAAGGTATGCATAAGTGGGCTGGCTACACCCCTGGTAAAGGCCATGGGTTATGGTCTCACTTGTCTTGCCGGGTCTTCTCACGCACAGCATATTCCCAAAGGTCTCGGTCACTAGTCATTGCCTCGGTGAGGCCTAATGTTCAAAGGTCGTGCTTCACCACCTCATCCCAGGTCTTTCTGGGTCTACCTCTTCCACTCTCACATACACACACATATGCGCACCTTCATTTTGGGATCACCAGTACTTTATTATCTCCCCTTCTTCCTAGCTCTCCTGTCCAACTACCTTTTTCCAACCAGTCTACAAGTTTTTTTTATTCTCTCTCTCTCTTTATTTCCTTGCGTTCCTTTCTGCTGAAGAGCGTCGGCTCGAAACGTAAAAGACTTTCTCACCTTCCCAAGTGTCAATCCACCTGCTTGTTGTTTATACACTGTCTTTGTCTTTTGTTTTTCTGTAAATTTCAACTATATACGTATATGCGTACATACATACACATGTGTAGACAGGTGTGTGTGTGTGTGTGTGTGTAAATTGATCAGATAAGAGAAGTGAGAGAATAGATATTTATTCCATTGGTTTCCAGAAAGAAAGTTAGCAACAAGAAGAATCACTGCTACTTTATTAGTTGATCCCTGCAAAGATAAAAGACAAAGCTGATCTCAGAGTTGTGAGTTCAAATACCAACAGGCATTCTATCTGAGGTCACAGCCTACATATGAAGATGCATATATACTTGTTTCAGTCGTTGTACTGCGACCATACTGGAGCACTGGCTTGTAAAGTTTAGTCCAATTGACCCCAGGACTTATTTAATGGACACCGGTTGTCAGGTGGTTAGGGGAGGGGAGACGCAAATATAGAGAAACACATCCTTACATATATAACTATATATGTGAGTGTGTATCTGCCAACTAAAGCCAATTGTATAAAACTATAAATTTCCACGTAAGGGTTATACATACATATACATGCATACATATATATATATATATATATATATATATATATATATATACATACATACATATATATATATATATATATACAAATAGAAATATTCACACACACACACACACACACACATATATATATAGATATATATATATATATGTATATAAGCAATAATTATAACGATTAGATTATGTACTTATATTTGTATGTGTGTGTGTGTTTGTGTGCGCGCGTATGTGTGTGTATACATGTATAAATGTATGCCTCTTAACGAACAGTTCTTGAAATGACAATCTATACAATTCCATTTATACAAATATATACACCCACTCATTAACTCAAATTTCACATATCCTGCTAGCACATTCACATAAACACGCGTTTATACACTCACTTTTACAATAAGCTCTGTAGCCTTGTGTATACAATACACACACACACACACACACACACATTCATGCTGGCACATACACAAGCACACTCATCCTCTACCAATTCCACACTCTCAAATACACATTTACACACATCTACACATATAAACATGCTCATACACACCGTACACACACACATGCATACATGTACTCCCTCTGCTCGATACACAAACACTATCGTCGCACACAAACGTATATTTATACCGATAACATTGCTCCATAAAACCATGCAGACGACTCCCTAATACACACACACACACACACACACACACAGAGTTCGTATGTAAGAGACTAGACTGAAGTGTCGGAAGGCAGGGATGAGTGGCACGGTTAGAGAGGAGCTTGTGTGTGAGGGACGAGTAAGTTGGTGAGAGGAGATACTAACACCAACATCACCATTAATATCAACCACTGCTACTACTACTACTACTAATAATAATAATGATAATTATTATTATTATTATTATTATTATTATGTTTTTCAGATTTAGGTCGATATACTAGAGGAATCTCTATCAACCTCGGGGGGATGAAAGACAAAGTTGACCTCGCCGAGATTTGAACCTAGAACGTAAACAGCAGGATTATATGTCGCAGGTTTTTTCTTTTCTTTTCTGACGCTCAATAATAAAACTAGTATTGATACCACCGACTCCTTCGAATACTACGATTACTGTTGTTGTTGTTACTGCTGCTGTTTCGGTGTTTTCAACGTCAAAACACTCAGCTACCTTCTTTAGCTCGGTCAGGCCGTTCTACTTTCACTATCACCACCACCACTGTCTCTATAGTGCATAACTGTCACCACTCCCCTTGCTGCTGCTAACACTACTATTACTACTACTACTACTACTACTACTACTACTACTACTACTACTACTACTACCAGCATTGTTGGTGTTGCTACTACTACTGCTGCCACCAACGACACAGTCATCGTTACGGCTATCACTCCCACCACTACCATCGTCGTCATCATCATCATTAGCATATTCGTATTTCTAGCCACACCACCCCCACCACTACTACTACTACTACTACTACTACTACTACTACTACTAACGCCGTCGCCGCCCACACCGCCATGACAATTCGACAACAACCAGTGATGTCGCTAGTTTTCTCTGTAGTGTAGAACAGAATCAGTTTACGGCCAGGCTACCACCACCACCTTTACTTATAGTATTACTACTACCACCGCCACCACCTTTATCAATAGTATTACTACTACTACTACTACTACTACTACTAACCACCGACACCATTATCGCTGCTTCTGTTACCACCAACACACACAAACAACCACTAATCACCACCATCACTACTAGTCTCTTGTAGCAGCACCACCACCAACCCACCACTATCTGTACTAGCGCCCAGACCCTCATCACACCTCGATAATATTGTTGCCTGGAAGTGAAAATACCATTGAGGAGGCGCAAGTGGACCACCAAAGAGATAGCAGGTTACCCGCTGGCTTCTTCTGTTTGTGTATGTATAATAGAAATATATAACCATATTCTCTCTCTCTCTTTACATATATACATGTCTGTGTGTGTGTGTATAGGTGGTATTTTTTCTTTAACTTATTTTGAACACAGGTAAGAAACCATATCTAAAATATTTACAAACATCTACAGCAGTCTATATACATATGTATCCAAAATGTTTATATATATATATATATATATCTCACGTTCACATATGTATTATATACGTATATTGACTCAACCTAATGTATAATACACACACACACACACATGTATATATTGCTTTATGCCGATGCATTATATATTTTCATGTATATTTATATTCATATCTCTTTCTGTGTTATATGCACACATTTCCTGTGCATATTTGTCCATATTTCATGGCATTTAATGTATTAATTTATTTTAAATTTAAGTTTTTGATAAAGTGAAAGCGAAAATGACGAGACAGTTATATTGCCGTCCTCGCCACCCTTCGATGGGTACATGTGTGTGTATACACACACACACACGGCGAACTACATGACTATATCACTGTATAGATTTATGGGTGACTGTGTAGATAGATATCTGTATGTGCGATCGTGTGTGTGGAGCTATGCATGCGTGTGTAGTTATTTACAAATAAATGTAATGAATGTGTGTGCGTGTCTGTATGACTGAAGGTATGGGTGCTTTTTATCATCCGGATAAACATGTCGACACGCTTATTTCAATCACATCCATTTTTATTTAATTTCATTACACACACACACACACACACACACACATATATATATATATATAATGTATGTATAATCATATCAATTGCACGTGCCTAGTTCGAGTGTGTGTGTGTGTATTATAATTGATGTATTTTTCAGTTTTTGTTTTTAAATCTGTTTTATTGCCGCAGATGATGATGATGATGGCAACAAACAATTAGTATTTTGTTCTGTAATTAGATGGAAGTCAGTGGTTTTTTTGTAATATGGCTTAATCTGCCGCGAGGACGCTTCAGATAGAAACATTAATATGCTTTGCAAAACAAAACAATGGGTCCCCTCCGTGGTCACTAAATGTGCTAGAAAAAGCAACCAAGTCTCTAAAATCATAGCTTAGCGTCTTTTGAAAGGATGTAAGGAAGAAGAAGAGATTGGCCAATGTCATTCTAGATACATCTTGTTTATGGGAAACAAGCGAACGAGCAAAACAGATGGGGTGGTTATGGATGGAACGTCTTTGATTCTAGATGTGTATCTGTAATCGATGAAGGCTGACCTGGAAACTAAAGAAACAGCAATCATAATTGATTTTGATAATAACTTTAAAAAGCATTCTTTTCTTTTTTTTTTCTTTGGCCTGTATTTATTTGATAATGTTTACAAAGGCAACAAACAACGGAATCTCGTTGCGATAGTTTAGCTTCGTTGCTGGAGTTCAGATCCTGCTGTGAATTCCATTCACATCTAGAATTGTATTATGAAAAATATCTCCACTTCTTCACTGGTAGTACTTTATTTTAGCGACCCCGGAAGAATGAAAGATGAATTTGACTTCATTGCGATTTGAACTCAGATCGTAAAGGTATTTAAACAATGAATAAATCGCTTCTGGTGGCATTCTTCACCACCACCACCACTCCCATCAAAGTTGACCTTGTGTCTACTCAAATGCAAACGAATTATAGCCAATGTTCCGTTTAAAAATCGTAAAAGTATAGTTTTAAATGGTTTTTCTTGATTTTTAAGGGTTAACTAGAAGAAGAGTTGATGTGGTGAGATTCATGCTTGCTTTCATGAGCTTTAATGACGTAAATACAAAATGTAATGGCTACATTTTGAGACCCAGCTCACACTACTGGAGGCAATAATTATTAATTTCGTACATTTGTCACGAATGTTTCGTTGTATTTATAAAGGAATGTCTGTGATGACGGGTAAGGGGCTCTTTTTAATTAAACAAGTTCGTAAAAAGAGTCTAATGTTTCAGGAGACAGATAAGTACTTCGTAATGTTGCTGGATAAATAAAATGTAAGGACAAATATTACGATACCAAGCGAAGAATAAAGAGGAGAGGATAAGAAGGGGAACCTTGTAAATTTTACGTGGTGGGGACAACTGTTAAAACGAACAGGAAGTCAAAAGAAACGCCGGTAGATTAAAAAAAAAACACAAAAAAACGTTAAGGATAGCAAGAACGGGAAGTAGTGGGATCCACATCATAGAGCAAGGATTGGATTAAGATAATCCTTGGATCTTACTGGTATTTATTTTCTGCATTGCTCTCCAACTTCCATGCTAAAAGTTTAGAAGGAAATTTCCAATTGCTGAAAGCTTAAAAAGTATTTGTACTCCGTTAATCCCAAGTTCCTGTCAATCACAAGTGTATCATTGTTTATTTTGGTTGTATGTTATGCTTAATTCTGTGCTGCATTGCAATCAGTGACAAAAAATCTACTTTGTACTTCTCTCATCAACCACATCGAATAACAATTTTCTCTGCTTTTCTGGACTGGTTCAAAATATCACTGTTTTCACATAAACAGACATTGGCACAATCTTCTGGTCTGATAAAATGCCTTCAGATATTTAGTTACACCCATCTGTGTTCTGATTTCAAATGCTGTTGAAGTCAACTTTGAATCTGGTCTTTCTGGGGTTTGGTCAAATAAAGTAGCAGTCATATACTGTGGTCGCTTTATATTTCTGTAATCACATCCTAGATGTGAAGGGATCAATTTAACATGTCTTCCTCCTTACATAAATCTCACATAGTCTTCTCAGACTAGATTCAAAACACCTCCCCAGCTCCTCTCCACAACTTCATCTCTCTGGGATTATGTTAGTGTAACTTTGCCTACAATTAACGGGCACACAAACGTCAAACGGGACTTAAGAAATTAATCTCTGGAACAATGTTTTTCAACCCTATTTTGTCCCCCTCCCCACTTCAGCTTTTAAAACAAAAAAAAAAGTGTATACCAACACCATGTTTGAATAAAGTATATAGCACACACACACACACACACACACATACAGAGGAGAAATTAAAATGACAAGGTAATAAGAGATTATGAACTTCATTAGCTAAAAATATGGAACACTTCATGAATTTGCGTGTGATCCTTTATGCTACTCCACAGCCCTACAGATACTAAAATTGAAATGATACAGAGAAGATTAGCATGGCCCCTGTGCAAGGATGACATGCAAATTTGTGAAGCGTTCCTTATCTTTAGCTAATGATGTTCGCACCATAATTCCTTATTCCCTTGTCATTTCTTATTGCTTTGTCCTGAAGCATTTTGAGTTTTGACACTAGATTATTAGTATTGCTAAGTCAAATAATGAAATAAATATTCAAAATTAAAACTTTATTTTCTTACTTACTTTATCCCCTTCTGAAATATCCCACAACCTACGAAAATATGGCTGCTCTCCACGGGCTATTGCAAGCAAAATTAAATATTGAAAAAAAAAAAAAAAGCATTTGGTCAAATTTGGACATAAGGCAGTTTAACATAATAGCAACAATACACCCCCCCCCCCCCACACACACACTTGTGTTTGTGTCTACTCTTGTCTTGACATCATGTGATGGACCATCATCATTATAAAAGTGATGTTATTCATTTCCCATTTTCCCTGGTGAACTATTTATCTTGCTTGGAAACAGGCGATGGTTGGTGACTGGAACAGTATCCAGCTATTGAAATTCTGCTTCAATTCAATTCTGTATAACCAATGCTTGCATGGAAAAGTGGACTGTAAATGAGGATTTTATATCTGTGTGTGTATATATATACATATAATCTCATCATCATTTAGTGTCCATTTTCCATGCTGGCATGGGTTGGATAGTTTGACAGGAGCTGGAGATTTGCGTCAAGCTCCACTGTCTACTTTAGCATGGTTTCTACTGCTGGATGCCCTTCCTAATGCCATCTGCTTTGCAGAGTGGTCTAATAGAAATGTGTATCATCATATAGTGTCCATTTTCCATGCTGGCATGGGTTGGATGGTTTGACAGGGTTTGGTAAGCCCAGGAGCCATACCAGGTTCCAAAATCTGTTTTGGCTTTGTTTTCTACAGCTGGATCCCCTTCATAACACCTACTACCACACAGTGTGTACTGGGTGTTTTTTTACATGGCACCGTCACCAGTATGTTTTGGGTGTTGGTGGTGGAGATGCATGAAAACCACCAGTGATGGTGCCAGGCAAAAGATAAGACACATCAAGCTAAGTAAAACTGTGATCATCCATCCATACAAACTTGTCCTTTACAGGTGCTGGTGCTACATAATCACAGCCATGCTGGTAACATGTAAAGTGGTTGGCATTTGGAAGGGCATCCATGCCACAACAGACAATTGGAGTCTGAACAGCCGAGGCCAGCTCTTGTCAAACCATCCGTTCTATGCCAGAATGGAAAATTGACATCAAACGATGATGATATATATAGACATATTGATAGTCTGCCTTCCTCTGTTGCACCTAAAATCTTGTGAGTGAATTAGCAGACAGAAACTGAGATGAAACTCATCAAATCAATGTGTGTGTCCTTGACATCATTCACCAACTGATTGTAAACAAACTTTCCTGTCATACAAGCGGTAACATTTGTTTACAATCCTCAATGAAAGCATGTCCTGACTGAGGAAAAAAATCTTACTTTGCCTGGAAACAGGATTGGCCACAGGAAGGACATTCAGATAGAAGTCCTACTTCAACAAATTTAGATGTTGAAATGATGATATATTCTAAGAGTCCATGAAGTTCCTCTGAGTGAATCTGTTTTGAGTGGTTCAGGTACTACACAGCATTAAAACCAGTTTTCAGTGCAATCAGCTATAAGACAAGTGGCACAACAGAGGTTGAGACAACCAACTGCACACCTCAGGGTTTATTTTTATACCAGTTTACCTTCTAGAAGGAGATTCTAAAGAGAGCCAGGGTTCCTTCACTCTCAGTGGTTCACATGCAAGTTAATCCACAGCTGGAGCCCTCACAGGTGCTACTAAGAATCAGAGTAGATCTAAGAACAATTGTAGCTGAGAGATGATACCACACTCCTCATAACTCTGGGCCCCAGAACCGGATGTAATTTAAAGTCAGACCTTGGACAAACACACACACACACACACATACATACACGTGTGTGTGTATATGTGGTGGTTCTGGGATTGTGGGGAGTGTGGAGTTGCCCCTTAATTACCGTTATTCTCAAGTCTGTTCTGACCCAGAACAGTAGCATTTGTCAGGGTCCTATCTCTGAGTTAATTAGATTTTCCAAGGGTAGAGGAAGCTTCTGTTATTTTTGATAAAAATATGGAGAAGGCAGCTCTTCTCGGAGGAAGTGAAAATAGTTACCAGTCATCTTGTAATACTTGTCACTGGAACTTACTACCATCAACCGAGAGAGTAGCAAAAGGGTTGTACAAGCTTTTGTTACTTAAATCCAATGATGTACAGACGTCTCACTTTCATTTCATTCTTCTATTTTCTATTTTATGAAATCCTCTGATGATGGATGCATGTTATGAAAAGTCATATTTGTGCACATGTGAAGATGAAAGTAGATCAGAAACGGTCAGGCTGAATGTAAGATGGCCATCATCTGCTTGTATAAATGTTTCTCTACATAAAATAGGGCTCCAGTTTGCAGGAGAGATAACATAGATTTGAACTCCATACCCTTAGGTGTTTGGTAACATAGAATCCATCTGAACTTATCTACAACACTTGCTCTATAACAAACTACCTTCTTCCTATTTTGATGAATATGTTGGTGGGGGTGGGGGTGGGGCTGCAAAATTAAAAAAAATCTTTTGGTTTGAGGGGAATGAAGATGCATCTACCATTGTTTGTCACTTGATCTAGGACAACACTCAATTGGGAATTGGGTTAACACCATTTATCACGGATTGATCTGGATCTCATAGGTTGGCAATCAGGGATTCAGCTGCAGAACCATGCCCTGCCAACCATCCACAATGCTTCAGACAACTTGGGACCCTAATGAACCAAACATCCAAGAATAGGTGTATTTATGTTAATATAAACTAACCAGGTTCCAAACATGGAGGGGGAAAAAAACAGTATTTTTTTTTTTTTTGATTTTTAAAGATTGAATTTATTCTGTCTGTCTCTCCCCGACCCCACACACACACATACATCTCAAAATCATGACTTTTGTCAGGGGTGGGTGAAGTAACCAATCTTAAACAGTAAAACTTTTATCGTTTCACTCGCATTTACTTCTGTTGTTGCTCTCTCTCTCTCTCTCTCTCTCTCTCTCTCTCTCCGCTTGACCAACCCCCTCATCTCCTGGCTTCAATTTGTATTTTCATGCCTTCCTCCACTGGCTCTATTTATCTTTCTATTCAGATTCAAGAATGTTAATTTTATAAATCTCCTCTCACCAAACGTTTATAAATAACTGTTTCAACTTGCAGGTTGTTAGTTTGGGTTTTTTTTTTACTTGTTTTGTTTTTAATAAAGATGATATTTTGTTTTGAATAAGTAGCAATTAGTCAATATCTGGTTGAGCGTGCTCATGATGCATATATATATATATATATATATATATATATATATATATATATATATATATATATATATATATATATATATATATATATATATATATATATATATATATATATATATATATATATATAGAGAGAGAGAGAGAGAGAGAGAGAGAGAGAGAGAGAGAGAGAGAGAGAGAGAGAGAGAGAGAGAGAGAGAGAGAGAGAGAGATAGAGAGAGAGAGAGAGAGAGAGAGAGAGAGAGAGAGAGAGAGAGAGAGAGAGAGAGAAATTCAAGACAGTTTGACGTCACAGACTGACAAAATGTTTTAAGATCTTTCTCTCCACTTCCTCCTATCAACACTCCTACACAACTGTCTTTCTTTCTTCCTTTCCTTTTCACTACCAACACTGCTCTTAGTGTTTTACCGTCTCCTCCATTCACTCCTCGATATTTTTTTTTGCCAACAACACCTCAGACCTGTTTCCTTTTTTTTTTGACGGGGTGTGTGTGTGTGTTTTTGTTTATTTTTGGTCATGGTTTTTTTTCTAAACTCTGGTAAAGTTTCATTGAGAAATGTTCTTTCAAAGCAATCTTTCATGTTTATTATATAGAGACTGCAATACAGCTTTGCATGTTTGCTAGAGTATATTTTTATAACACTCTGTACAAGTATTGAGCGCTCTGTGTCCCATAGATACAAGAAAATTCTCCCTCTCTCTCTCTCTCTCTCTCTCTCTCTCTCTCTCTCTTCATTATATTTCACCAGTTCCTTTTAAGTTCTATAATTCTTGGGGTACCAATGTCCATTTTCAGGATGTTTCTCCGTTTTCTACATAATATTTTTAAAATTTTGTAGCTATAGGTCTGAAACAATTTGTGCTGGGGGTTTAATGTTTGTAAAGTCTTAGATGAAGTCAAGCATGGTATGATGTGAGATTAGCATTGTTGGAACACTTGGAGAATGGCTACACGACTAGATAGAAGTCAGGCAGTGGTGGCCAATGGAGTCACCTCTAAGGAAACACAAATAATGTCCTGGAGCCTCTGTTATTTGTATTAGCTCTCTCAGACAAGTGCTCAGATAGCTACCCTTGCTAGCTGTGCAGACAATACAAAAGCCTTTCAGAGGATATAGGACCCTGAAGATATTGCACATCTGCAACAGGTGTTGGACACAATATACAGGTAGATTGAGGACAATAACATGCAATTTAATGCTAGAGAATTCCAATTCCTGCTCTAGCAGCACACAAAGCTGAATGAAATGCAGACAAGATGCACTGAGCCAGGAAAGATTGCAATCTCTGAATCAAAATCGGTGCATGACCTGAACATTGACATGAGGAGTGGTGCATCTTTCCAGCTGCATATTACTAAGTTGGCAATAAAATGCAGACAGCCAACCAGATGGACTTCAGGTGGTGAAGGTGGTGAAGCATGACCTTCGAAAGTTGGGCCTCAGACCAGGACCTTTGGAGATATGCTATGATTGAGAAGACCCAGCAACTAAAGTGAGATCACAGGTATGTCCAATACCAGTGTTGCATGTCCAGCCCATTTAAGAGTACCCTCGATGCATCGAGCGATATAATATGCTTGAGAAGACCTGTTGAGTCGAGCACCCACTATACTCTCAGAGTTGTTGGTGTTAGGAATGGCATCCAGCTGTAGAAACTCTTCCAGACCAAACTGGAGCCTTGTGCAGCCGCTGCCTCTTTAGACCTCAGTCAAACTGTCTAACCTATGCCAGCTTGGAAAACGAATGTTAATCGATGATAATGTGTGTGTGTATATAAATATATATATATATATATATAAATATATATATATATAAATATCCAGGGTGAAAAACTAGAGGTAGTCGATAGCTTCCGCTATCTGGGCGACCAAGTTAGTAGTGGGGGTGGGTGCGCTGAAAGTGTAGCTGCTAGAATAAGAATAGCCTGGGCAAAGTTTAGAGAGCTCTTACCCCTGCTGGCGACAAAGGGACTCTCACTCAGAGTAAAAGGCAGACTGTATGACGCATGCGTACGAACAACCATGCTACATGGCAGTGAAACATGGGCTGTAACTGCTGAGGACATACGTAAGCTCGCAAGGAATGAAGCCAGTATGCTCCGTTGGATGTGTAATGTCAATGTGAATACCCGTCAGAGTGTAAGTATCTTGAGAGAAAAGCTGAACATTAGAAGCATCAGTTGTGGCGTGCAAGAGAGACGATTGCGCTGGTATGGACATGTGGTGAGAATGGAGGAGGATAGCTGCGTGAAAAAGTGCCACACCCTAACAGTTGAGGGAACCCGTGGAAGAGGTAGGCCCAGGAAGACCTGGGCTGAGGTGGTGAGGCAAGACCTTCGTACATTGGGCCTCACCGAGGCGATGACTACGGACCGAGACCTTTGGAAATGGGCTGTGCGTGAGAAGACCCGGCAAGTCAAGTAAGATCGTTGCCAGTGCCCCTGGACTGGTTCTTGTGCGGTTGGCACATGAGATGCACCATTTTGAGCGTGGCCGTTGCCAGTACCGCCTGACTGGCTCCTGTAGGATTTTCGAGCGAGATCGTTGCCAGTGCCCCTGGACTGGCTTGTGCGGGTGGCACATAAAAGACACCATTTCGAGCGTGGCCGTTTTCGTGCGGGTGACACGTAAAAGCACCCACTACACTCTCTGAGTGGTTGGCGTTAGGAAGGGCATCCAGCTGTAGAAACTCTGCCAAATCAGACTGGAGCCTGGTGTTGCCATCCGGTTTCACCAGTCCTCAGTCAAATCGTCCAACCCATGCTAGCATGGAAAGCGGACGTTAAACGATGATGATGATGATGATGATGATATATATATATATAAATATATATATATATATATATATATATATATATGTATATATGTATGACATTTGCAGTGTCAAGTACTGCATTTTTCTAGTTTGGTTCAGCTTGTTGCAAACATTATTATTATTATTATTATTGTTGTTGTTGTTATTAAATGATCACCTGAAATATTTACTGTGAAGAAATTTACTACATTTCTCTCCTATTTCATTGGCAGGGGCGGGGGTCTTTAAAGAGTAGAAGTAAAACAATACAAAACGAAAGGTAAAAATGCAAAGAAATAAATAAATACAGCTTTGTTTTTTTTTGTTATTTTCTTTACAATTTACTTTTTGTTGTAATTGTTACTCTTTATAATTAACCAACCAGTTTCTGCAGAAACCTAAGCTGGGTTTCTGCCAGACTTCTTTTTCTTTATTGTTATTATTGGTCAGCTGGGTGGACAAAATGCATATTGGCATTTTTTCTGGCTCTGAGTTCAAATACCACTGAGGCTTCTTTTGCCTTTCAGCCATTTGTGGTTGACAAAATAAACCTCAGTTCAGCCCTGGGGCCAATATAATCAACTTACCCCTCCCCTCTTAATTGGTGATCTTATGCCAATATTTGAAACCATTATTATTGTTGTTGCTTTTGTTGTAAAGGAGAATCCTTATCATTGCAAACAAACACTTAGCAGCATTTCTTCTGGTTTTACATTCTGAGTTCAAATCTTACCAAGGTCATCTTTGCTTTTCATTCTTTTGGAATTGATAAAAATAAGCCAAGTGAGACCACAATCCAAGGCCTCTGCCAGGGGTGTAGCCATCCTACCTATGCGTACCTTTCCTTCATTGGACACTAAACTCTGCTTGCGAAGACCTGTTGGGGCAAGTGAAATTGAAATCGTGATTGAACCAAATTCGATGACTGGCACCTGTGCCAGTGGAGTGCTAAGAGCACCATCCGAGTGTGATCATTGCCAGAGCAGCTGTCTGGCTTCCATGCCAGTGGTGCGTAAATAGCACTATTTGAGCATAATCATTACCAGCATCGCCTTACTGGCACTTGTGCTGGTGGCATGTGAAAAAACATTTGAGCGAGGTCATTGCCAGTGCCGCTGGACTGGCTCGTGTGCTGGTGGCACATAAAAAGCAGCATTTTGAGCGTGGCCGTTGCCAGTACCGCGTGACTGGCCCTCATGCTGGTGGCATGTAAAAGCACCCACTACATTCTCGGAGTGGTTAGCGTTCGGAAGGGCATCCAGCTGTAGAAGCTCTGTCAGATCAGATTGGAGTCTGGTGCAGCCATTTGGTTCACCAGTCCTCAGTCAAATCGTCCAACCCATGCTAGCAATCAAAATGAAGTGAACGGTGAGTGGGTGGAAACAGTGACAGTAATGTGGATGTGATAGAGAGAGGAAGAGACAGAAGTGAGACAATGTTCATGTTGATGGAATCTATTGAGGCAGAAACATACATACCCATGCTTGTCTTCTCATCACCAGACAATAGTCCTGTCCTTTTTTCCTTTGTAGCCCATCAGCTTTGGAGAATTCCTGGTTCTTGAGATTATTTCTTCCTCTCAATTGGCATTTGCAAATTATGACACATCTTCTAACAACAGAAATAATTCTAAATCAGGAATTCAAATTGTACGGTATTTGATGTACCTGTATTTGTTATTCAAATACGTACCACTGACCTGCTCTGAGATATTTCTCTTAGCTCAGTTTTTTGTTTATATATATGCACACACACATACACACACACACACACACACACACACACACACACACACACACACACACACACACACACATAGGCTCACACACAAGAGAGTGGTCAAACGAAAGACAGGCACTCAATACATTTATTCAGAGTTACATGTAGGGATCAAAACAGTTTGATTCAAATTCTGTGGTACTTCAAGTTTCAAAGCATGAGAAGCTTATCCTCAGCCACTGGAAATGGCTGAGGATAACCATCACGCTTTGAAACTTGAAGTACAACAGAATTTGAATCAAACTGTTTTGATCCATATATATACATACATATATGTATATATGTGTGTGTGAGAGAGTGACATACAGGCATAGATGTGTGGTTAAGAAGCTTGGTTCTGGATACAGTTCCATTATGTGGTACCTTAGCCATGTGGTACCTAGCCTTGCTAGTGTATTTGGTAAATGGAAAGTGAAAGACCCTCATATCTATGTGTGTGTCTCCTTGACTTGACATTGTTGTAGACAAGTATCACTGTCATCCAGGTAGTGTACTTCATTTCCAAATCTTCCATGAAAATATGTGAAAAGCCTTGGAAACAAATGAGGAATGGTAACAGGAAGGTTATCTAAATGTAGAAAATCTGTCTCAGCAAATTCCATCTAACCCATGCAGATATGGAAGAATGAACATTAACACAATGATGGATGGATGGCTAGATAGCTAGATAGATGGAATACTTAGATGTAGTTGACAGCTTCTGTTACTTAGGTAACCTAATAAGCAGTTGAAGCGAGTGTTCTGAAAGCATAGCAGCCAGAAGAATACAATAAGGTGGAACATGTTTAGGAAGCTATTACCTGTGCTGCCAACAAAGGAATTTTCTCTATGAATGGAAAGCAGATTGTATGATGGTTGTGTATGGAGTGCAATATTGATTGGGCATTCACTGTATGTATCTGTGTGTGTGTGTGTATGTATGTATGTATGTATGTATGTATGTATGTATGTATGTATGTATGTATATACATATATATAATGTATATATGCATGCTTGTGTTACATATGTGTATTTATGAATATATATACGTGTGCGCATGTATGTGTGTATATATATATGTATGTGTATGTAGACATGTGTTTACGTATACATGTGTGTGTACGTGTTTATATGTATGCTTATATATGACTATTTATGTTTGCTTGGTGTTATTTTTCAACATGTATGTGCATATATATGCATGTATGTGTTTGGATTGTTCTTCTGAAATATATGCGAGTTACTAATCTTTTGGTCATCTCTTTAACTTGCATCCATTTACTGCCAATTTGAAAGATTTACTCTCTCTTATTCACGACTTCCTTTGTGTAGATAAGCACAACTTTGTTGTTCATAAAACTGAAGATTTACAAATTCTCATGGATCATATTTCTGCATCTTGTAAGGCATAATTAGGCTGGACCAAACTGTTGTACTGTTCCAGCCTGCACCAGGAAACCCATGGATGAAGCCATCTATCATAGTGGAAGGGACAGTACTGAAAGTGGTGCAGAAGATTGTCTGTCCGGGTAGCATACTCAGCTGGTCTTGCTCCTTGGATTACGAAATATATTATAAGCTTCAGGAGGCAACTGATTCCTTCAGGGCTCTTGAGTTTCATGTCTGGTCCCAACGTGGTATCACAAAACAAACAAAAGTTGCTGTGTAACCATGTGTATGTGTGTGGGTCTGTGTGCTGACGTCGCTCTTTTACTCATTTGAGACAGGGACCCTTTATAGGCATCATGTAGGGGTCCTCGAACACGTCCATCAGAGGGGTCTGAGATACATTCTGAATATTGGCTGGTCTTTGTGGGTCGTCGACATCCTGAACATTGAGGCCATGATGCACAAGCACCGATTATGCTGGGCTCTTCGGATGAATTATGAAAGGATTCCCTCAGCAGATTTTATACGGCAAACTTATTTGTGGAAAGCAACCCCAGCAGAAAGCAAGCCTACAGTCCAAGGATTGTATAAAGTCATTCTTGAAGGCCTGTGAGAGACGGGAGGTCAGTTGGGAAAGCAATGCTTGTCATCGCCACTAGTGGAGGGAACAGGTAAGAGAAAGTGGGTATTTTTGGAAAAAAAACTCCCATTTTTCATGCTTAGCTCAACTGACCTGCTCAATAATGCGTTGTTGTTAAAATATTTATAATTGATATACACACACCTTCTACCCATTTTGGTTGTGATATCATTTTTGGAATTCTTAAATTTTATTTTTATACAACATAACAATATTGCTTATAAACATTCCCCCATGGTGCCCCTAATAAAATTTCCTCTGTATTGACATCTGCAAAGACCTGTTGGGGCAAGTGAAATCGAAATCGTAATTGAACCAAATTGAGGAACCCAGCCTGAAAGTTTAATGACATTTGCTTCTGATGGGATCCTAAAGAGGATGTATCTGAGGACACTACCCCCCACCACCACCACCAACAACAACAACAACTTTTCTTAGAATAGGGAGTAGCAAAGATTGATAGATATCCTCACAAAAAGAAATCAAAAATGGTCATACCAGATCCTGGAAGCTATTCAGAAAATTTTCTTCAGTGTCCCCTGCCCAGCATTCAACTAAATGCTCTTGTGATATTGGCACAATCAGGTGGGAAACCCAATCCTGTTGAAAAATATATGAGTCACTGTCAGATAATTAAGAACAGACTAGAATTATCTGTTAATATCTGGACATAATGGTCAGCAGTGCATGTGTCCTGAAAACAAGCCAGGTCTGATCATAGCAGAAGCTTGAGAAAACAATTCAGGTCTAGCAAGTTCTTTCTTTATAGTTTGATGAGGGTTTATTTTGCCGCATAAAAACAAGCAATTGGGTTGATTGATGATTCCATGATTCCATCCACCTGAAATGCTGCCTCATTTTAGCAAGTTATGTGATCAATAAAAAATGATTATTGCAAATGAATACCAGCATTTTCTCAGAGTTCAACAATCAAAATCCTCTTCGTTTGGTGTTTATACAAGTCTAAAAACAAAGTGATTCAATTTAAATCTTTTTACAGTATTGCAATGATGCTTGGCAGATATTCAGTTAGGAACCACAGTTATGAAAAACAAATGTCTGATGATGTTGTCCCTCCTGTTGGCTGATGATTTTTCTCTTCTGCCCTGATTGACAATGGCCAACCATAAACAAGGTACATCATTAATTCAACAACTACTCTCTCACTTATAAAACATCAATTTTTTTTTTCTACTGGTTTCTGAACTCCTTTCATTGTCATTGAAGTAAATATTTCTGCCTAACAAGCCAAGCAAATTCTGCAATGCTGTAACATAATTGATTCCTGTTTCTGAAAAGAAAACAAGTGCATATAAAATTATTTAAAAATAAATTGGTCATTATCATTCAGCTCTTTGGTCCTGTTGTCCCTTTCCATTTTATTTTCCCACCAATTTATGCAGTCAAGTATTATTACATGTTGATGTAGCAGTGCACCTCCTTGTAATCAGCTTTCCCCAATCTTCTGTCATCCTCCCACTAATCCTCTGATGCTACTGTTGCCCTATTAGACCCTCCCTATCTTTCTCTCTCTCTCTCTCTCTCTCTCTCTCTCCCTCCTACTACCCTCTCTCAACAATAAACCTTTGTAACCCCAAAATTAACTGTCTTAGACCCTGGCAAATCAGCTAATCCATGCCGGCAAGTGAATGACTTCCCCCATCACTGGGTCTGCCTATTCAACTCAGATCATCCACTTTGTATGGCTACAATGTGTTAAGCCTTTATAGATTTAGCTGCAAGAATATTCTGGAGATAGAAAACTCTCAGAAACAGCATTGAATCAACTGAAACCTGTTTCCTGCCAAGGTCAACTTAACCTTTCATTCTTTTGAGGTTGATAAAGAAAATACCAGTCATATACTGGGATCAATGGTATCTCCTAATCCCCCTCCTTTCTGACTGAACCATCAACTAATTGTCCAGTTGATGGAGCAACTGGAATATTCATCACTGAATCTAACAAAAGTCGTTTACTTGCTTTAAATTTATCTTCTTTTTTTGTATGACTGTGTGTATGAATAATGTGATGTGTGTATGTGTGTGTGTGTGTGTCCACCAGTGCTTAGCAACTGGTATTGGTTTGTTTACATCCCTGTAACCTGGTTCAGCAAATGAGACTGATGGAATAAGTCCCAGACTCAGGTTTAAATGTCCTTGTGTTGATTGGTTCAAGTAAACCCTTCAAGGCAAAGAGATTTTGTATCAAGCATTTGTAACAACTCCTGATTATATTTTAAAGATTTACACAAGATTCCCTATTAGCACTTTCAAGAGTTATCCATAGCTTCCCTCATTTAGTGCAGGGATCAGGGAAAACTTCACATCCTTTTCTCAGCTTATCTAGAAACTAAGGATGCAAATATCTTCAGGATACGAGGGCATAGTTGATAAACCCACTCCATACTTCAACAAGACATAAAACTGTTGGTTTTGTCCAACAACATTACAAGTATTTAAGCAGCTGGAGATATTCCTTCGCCAGAGGTTAGCACTGCTATTTCATTGTTGTCATTGGCAGAGGTGTCTTCCAGGCTCACTGATACAAATTAAAAGCCATTAGATTCAACAAGCTTCGTTAGGGTTGACACCTTTGACAATCATTAAATTACAAGAGTTGAATCAATTTTGATCTGCTAGATATTCAACCCTGGGTATTATGTAATCACCTAAATATACCATTCTCTGACATGCTATTGTCTACTTAACAGATGGATGGATGGATGGATGGATGCAACACAGATGTTGTTGCAGGTAACCATGTACCTCTCCTACAGCAAGATACCTGTCTCTGTCACACTCTAACCATTCATCATCTGACACAAGATCCCCTCCTCCTCCTCCAATGCCCCCCCCTCGCGTCTCAAAAGATGTTTGTCTTGCAAGTTATTTGGTGACCCTGCCCAGTGCTGGTGCCACTTCAAAAGTCTCCAGTCCACACTGTAATGTAGTTGGTGTTTGGAAGGTCATCCAGCTGTAAAACAAACCATACCAAAACTGACCTCACCTGTGTTGGTGCCACATAAAAAGCACTGAGTCCCACTCTACTGGGGGTGGTTGGTGTTAGAAAGGGCATCCAGCCATAATAACTGTGCCATAGCAGACACAGAAGTCTGGTACAGGCTCCTGCCTGGCCAACTCTTGTCAAACCATCCAACCCATACCAGCATGGAAAGTAGATGTTAAATTATGATGATATATAAATATATATATATATATATATATATATATATACACACACACACACACACATGTGTATGTATATATGTTACAACCGACCATGATATATGTGTATACATACACAAGTATACATATATCTACACACACACACACATCTACATACATCTATCTTACTATTCAACACAGACTTTAGATCCAACACTTTATTTTATGAACCAATTGTAAATATATTTATAAAATGTTTACAACGTATCGACAATTTCAAACACTTTGTATAAAGTATTTATACATCAAATAGTTGCTTCATTGATTACGAGACATAAATTAGAATATTTATCGGCTGTTTTGCCAGAAGTAGAGCATTCTAAAAATATTAACCACTAAGTTATTTATTTGAGAGAATTGCTAACCACACTTTTTCATGTCCATATTTTTTGATTAAGCATATTTTTCTTTCTTATGGTTTATTACAAGAGCTTTGTGCTGGCCTGGCTGTTCTATATAATGATAGTGTACTTAAATAATTCTTCTTCACATAAACTTCTGGTGAATTCTGCAAGGGAGACGTTGGGACCAATGTTGCAAGATTTTATGAAATACTATTTAACCCTTTAGCATTCAAATCGCTTATATCCAGCCAACATATTTTACCTGTTTTATGTTCAAACCATCCAGATCCAGCCTCTCATACCTTTCCTACAATGTTATTCTAAAAATTAACAATCACATCACCGTTAAAAGATAATACATGATTAAATTAAAACAATGTGAATAAATAGACGTAAGACATAGTAATCCGAATGCTTAATGGGCTAATGGTCTGTGAATGGTGTCGTTTCCCTCCAGCATACATATACCTGCACATAAATGCACACGCATACACATACACACAGTGTGTGTGGCCTTCTGGAATGCATTAATTATAAGGGTTGAGTTTCATTGGAAGGTTTGTTCACATTCTGTTCCAAGTTAGAGCTTGAGACAGAATGTAATATCTCATACCACACACACACATTCATACATATATATGATGGGCTTTTTTCCAGTTTCCATCTACCAAATCCAATGCTTTGGTTGGCCCAAGGCTATAGTAGGTGACACTTGCCTAAGGTGCCATGCAGTGGGACTGAATCCAGAGCCATGTGGTTTGGAAGCAAGCTCCTTACCACACCACTACACTTCTGCCTATATATATATATATATATATATATATATATATATATATATATATATGGGGGGAAAAAGTCAAGGTAGAAAATGCTAAAATAATTTTATAAAAAACATTTCAGTACCGGCTTCGGTCATTGAGACTTTTTCAACTGTATGTATAGGAAACAATTAAATTTTGGAAAAATTAAATGAAAAGTTTTTTAAAAGAATATTTGCATAGTATTCAAATAGAAGGGGCATTTTCCTTGTTTCTGCCTGTCTCTGCCTCTCTTGTTTACTCTTGTGGATTCAAGGTCGTTGGAATTTCTGTCTCTCTTTCTTTCTCACACACTCTTTTCTATTTGTATGTGTATATTTCTATATGCACACGCACGTGTGTTTGTGTGTGTCCCTCTAGTGCCAAACAGTATTGTTCCCAAAACAGGCTGAATGTCCAGTCAGCTGCACTAAATCATCAGCATCCAAATATATATACATTGTACTGGAGTCATGAAAAATGCCTCAAGTATAGGAAAGGCATGAAACTATGCCATGGCAGACATGGGAGCAAGATGCAACTCTTGAGGCCATCAGATCCTGTGAAACTGTCCAACCCCTGCCAGAATGGAACATGGGCATTAAATGGTGATGATGTGTGCTGTGGTGTGCATGCCTTTCAAATATCATATTTTTATTTTTGTTCTTTATTTTTTCAGGTTCTTCTGAGATGGATTATTTCAGGGAAAGGTAAAAACTCTTGAATATTTTTAGAATTGTCTTCTGGTATTTTCATGTCAGCTTTACTAAGATTTGAACTCTTTGCCTTGTTAAAAGCCAAAGTAAAACTCTTACCAATTATACAACCAGTTTCCTCAAGCTGCAAAGAAAGGAAACTTAATCATCCATTCTGGAATAAATGATTGAATTTTCTCCTCTCTTTTGATGTTTAGATGTAGCCTGTGAAAGTTTTCTCATCATTTTAGCATCTACTTTTCCATACTTCTTGCATGGCTCAGATAAAATTCATTGAGACAGGTTTTCTACAGCTGGATGCTTTTTTTTTTGTTGTTGTTTTCAACTCTCACCTGTTGCCAATCAAGCTAATATTTTCCCATGGCTGGACATGTTTTCATTAATGGTTGCAAATGAACACAGCTGGTATGATGAATGCTCAATGTCAGGTGGGAACATGTCACCAGCAGACACACGGACACTGTATTTTAATACATTGTTTTCTATAAATGGTTGCATTTAATGAAACTAGTTGAAAGGTTTTGTGTTCTTTGTAATTTATTTTGGTTTGGTGTGGAGAGATTTTGGCCCTGACACAGCTGGCACCATTGTTGCTATTTGTTTCTGTGACCAAATCTGATATCTGTGGCATTATTTTATGTCTTTAGTGTCTTGTATTTGTGTTGTCAGTATTGTGGAAGAATTGTACCTGCCAGTGTGTGTGCGTGTGTACGTGATTGGATAGAATCACTGGTTCTTTCAGATGTTCTTTAGTGCTACTGGTAGGAAGAGATACTGAGATTTGAAGAAGCTACTTTATAGGGTCCGAGGAGATGTTTTAATTCCAACCGTTTTCATGTCACTTCAACACTGAATTATTTGACATCAGATGTCTTAATGTTGCTCCTGTTCTCTCTCTCTCTCTCTCTCTCTAAATGTGGAAGTATGTTTGTGTGTGGTTGTTTAAAAATCAGGTGATTTAACCAGAGTTGGAGTGATACTGCAGCAACCGGGAAAATGGTGAGGAAATGAGAATGCAATGCTACACGAGATAAGTTTGCCTCTTTCGTGACAGTCTGGGAGTTTATTTTAGGCTAAAATGATTAAGAAGAGAGATTTCTGTGCTATTCCATTCTGGAAATGGTAGGTTGTGGAAGCATTGTCCTCTGTCTGGTTACTAATGTGCTATTTGAGTGTCAGGGTTTGAACTGTGATGGGATTTGAAAAAAATGATTCTCAAGATTAATGATGTTATGGATTAGGTTTTCTAGGATGTTTGAGAGCCTGCAGAGGGAGTGAAAGGCTTGTAGATGTTACTTCACTTGGGTTTTTGTAGTTTCCAGATAATTTAATTTGACAGTGTTGATACAAATAGTGATAGCAGATGGAGAATTGATGCCTTCAGACACCAAGTCCTTTTCGTGTAGGGTTGTGATTTTGTCTGTCCTTGAAATTTTTCAGTTTTTAGTTTGGGATCTGTTTACTTTGTGTGGATTTTGATGGTTGATATTTCGAGAAATGTTTGATCCAGCAGGTCTTTAATGAAAATTATTGTGCTGAAAACCAATAACCACATTCTCCAACACGACCCTTTCTAAGATGAGGGGAATGAATGGAGGAAGGTTTGGCTGCTATTTCTGGCAGGTTGAGTGACTACACTGAGACTCCATCATTGGATTGTTTTTATGTTTATGAAAGATGACGAAAACAGTGGAACAGAAACCATGATATTGTCTTTGCAGTGTTAAATGACTCGAGACAAACTAAGTCCCATCCACCATATTCTGTCAAACACACAGGCGGCTGTCTTGGACCATTGTCAGAAATTGCTTGTGTTTGCCTCTAATCTTAATCAATGCTATTGGAAAAGGCATGAATGCCTCCACTTCTTGTTCATCTCTGTCATCCCTTTTCACTCCACTCACATCCCTTACATATCAAAATATCTTGATTTTGAGTAAATGCGAGTCAGTGCTGCAGCATCCAGCATCTAGTCTTGTGTGGGTGGGGGTGGCAGTGGTGGAGGAAAGTTTAGTGTGGCGGAACTTCCATTGGAAGTAAGTGTGACGATATGAGAGAGAAGCTTCCAGAAGAATTGGAATAGCATTAGTCAGTGAGTGAGTGAGTCCGGGAATGGATTTGTTTAAAGAACATGATACAGGCATGCACTAAGTGCATACACACACACACACACACACAGATTGCAATGCTCATGATACAGGCATGCACTAAGTGCATACACACACACACATACACACAGATTGCAATGCCCATGCTCAGGCATAATCCCACACAGATTTACACACGTACACGTACACACATATACAAAAGCATGCACGCACACAGACACGTGTACAAACGCACTCATGCACACACTAAATAGCTGAAGCTACTAACATGGTTCTCTCAACCATTATCTTCTCTTCTCTCTTCTTTGATACCCACCACCACCACCACCACCACCACTCCACACTCCCTACTCCCTACCACCTCCTCATATTCCCCCTACTACCACCACTACCCCAGTTTCAATATGGCTGTAATGATCCTCTGATGTAGGCACAAAGCCACCAGTTTGAGGGGAGGGGTTAGTTGGATATCCCCCAGTACTTGACTGGTACTTTTTTTTTTATTGACTTTGCAAGGATGAAAGGTAAAATCAGCTCTGGTGAACTCGGGCATTTGAGCTTAGAATGTAAAAATCCCAGATTACCACAAAGCATTTTTGTCTGACGCTCCACCGCCCTCTGTGCTTGTGATTATGTTTAGTCTTATACTTTCAACTAACCTATTTGATATGACAGAATTTCTTGTATGTAGTCTCACCTTCATTATCATCATCATCATCATCATCATCATCATTATAGTTAAGGAAGGTATAAAGGGAGGAAGAGAGAGAGAGAGAGAGAGAGAGACACAAGGTAGTGATAGTAACTCTGTCATTGGATATGAGACGTTTTGGCATAGCTGTTTTGGCACTGCCTATTTGGCATCACTGATTCAATGTTGGCTCATTTAACAGCTGGTTTAAGGTTTCTCTTGTTCTTTCCCCCATTTCTCTCCATCTCTCATTCTATTTTTATGTGTGTCTGTCTGCCTCCAGCATCCGAAAGTGCTGTTGCCGCCAAAACAGCTTTCAAAGTCCGGCCAGCCGTGTCCTCCCTCCCTCTCTACATGACACTATTCAGCTGCGTCAAAGAGACAAGGTCATGGTGACAAAAACTCACTCACACACAGGGATACACCTCAGCTCAGAAACGGATGTGGGCCTTCACTGATACATCAGGTCACACTCACTAATACTTTGATGGTGATATGCAGACTGACAGAATAAAGACAGAGGGAGAGGAGGTGGGGAGGCAATGAGAGGTGGGGGGGGGGATGTTTCTTGATTCATAAACAATCTTCTGTGTGTTGGTTGCAGTGATGCAGTGGTGTTAATTATGGCTGTGTTTGGTTGGCAAAAAAAGGAGTTTTTTGTTTTGTGTTTCTTCTTTTGAAATTGTGATGACATTTGTTTATTTGATTTTGTTAAAAATAACCTTCATTAGATATTGTCGAGTAACTTTCTCATAAAATTATATTTATGGAGAATTGTGCATGTGAGAGAGAAAGAATACATTTATCTGTGTGCACGTAAATGTGAATACGTTTGTGTGCATGTGTCTATGCACCAACTGATTTCTATGACTTTGTATAGCTCTATGTGTTGATAGATCTTTATCTGTCTGTATGTATAGGTTTATATATGTGACTTTTTGCATAAACATTTTTGTCTGTCTCCAACACCACAAAATAAACTTCAAATCACAACTTCATTGCAACACCTCAACACTTCTTCCCACCACAACCATCTGCATGTGTTCCAAGATCAGACACACAATTCTAAATCACCTGAGCTCATCTAGCTCCAAAGAAACCACACAATAAAAAAAATATGTTTCTTTAGCCTCTAAATTACTTTTTAAGAACCAAATCTAGTTGAAGTCTCCTTCTGATGTTAGTCTTTCACAGATAAAATTCTGGTTCCTATTCTTGGTAGCCAGGTGATCTGGGATTTGAGGTTATTTGAAATAGTTTTTACTACAAAGACACAGTTGCATGTGAGAAACCATTTCCAGCAGCTATGACTAAATCAGCATCCTTTTAACATCTGTTTCCTATGCTGGCATGAGTTGGACAGTTCAAACGGAACCAGCAAGCCAGAAGATTGAACCCAAGAGCACCTGGTTGAAAAAGCAAGCCTCTTAACCACACAGCCACACCTGCACCCATAATCTTCTAATTGACAAATACAAAGATATACAACTTAAACGACTGCTTTTGTTTAGTCTTAAAGCTTTTTTTCATTCTAGATTTTTAGAGATTTCATCCAAATGAAATTGAGATTTTGTCTGCAAACATGAGACTCCCCACCCCTGAGATGTCAAGATACAGAGATTGGTCTAGCAACAATGTGGAACCATCACACTCTGTCAAGGGATATGCCTGTCTAATTATTAAGGGCCACAGCCTGTCATGGCTGCTGTAATAACAGGGATTTGTTATCATTTCATATTATCTTTGTAGAGGGATCTAGGATGGCATTATTTGATATGTCCTTCACATATTTTCAATGTTGAGATGTGATTTGCAGGAGGAGATGTGACTGTTATTTCTACCAGGTTGAGTAATCTCTCTACTTCAGTCACTCACCAGAAGGTGGCGTACCAGTGTTGCTCGAGTTGTTAGGCTTCAAATGTAATAATGTGGTGAATAATTACTTAACAATTAGCTTTTGTAATTACAATAGTAATTCTATTGATTACAGATTTGGACAGTAGACTACTACTACTACTGCATAAGAGGAAACTATTTTTAAAGTTCTTTTTGTGATCTTAATTTTATTTTTTCAAACTCACACAGACACACCTGTATTACACTTCACACCTGCTGGCATGTGCACACACACACACACACACACACTGATTATTGCATCCAAACACACATTTGCACATGCTTGCTATTGCATAGAAACACATATTCCTGCCTACATAAACATACCTGTATGGTGTGTGTGTGTGTGTGTGTGTGTGTGTGTGTGTGTGTACACATACACACACACATTCTTTTCCAAACAAACATTCATTTGCACTCTTTATTGAGCACAAATAATCGCCTACACACACACACACACATATTGACTGATTGCTTTCCGTACACATTTGCATGTGTAAGAAAAAGTTCTATCATCTCCTAATCCATATAGCGCAATAATCTACACTAATCCTATTAGCTAAATCTCCCAGCTGTAATTTGCAGTATTCTATTTCATAGAGCAACTTGCTTAAGCCTGTCCTCCTGCTGGTTCCAACTCTCACATTGCAGCCATTGAACTCTCAGACTCTCGGCTAAAACCAGTACATTTTATACTCATAGCTCTCATCTCCCTTTTCATTGTTTTCTTCTTGCCTTTCTGTTGGTCCCTGTCTGCCTCTCCCCTTCTCTCTCTCTCATGTAGGTATTTCTTTGTATGCAGTAATGTGTGTGTGTACATATGAATGTACATAGCACAGTGGTTAGGGTGTTGGGCTCATGATTGTTAGGTTTTGGGTTCGATTCCAAGACCAGGTAGCACATTGGATCCTTGAGGAAGGCATTTCACTGCATTAGAAGAATTCAGAAACTCTGCTGAGCAAACTTGATTCAATCCATTTTAACAGAGAAACTTAAAGTTAGAAATAATAGCATGTAAATATCAGTTTGAAAAATCCCTTGGATGGAAAAGGGTCAAAGGGCAACAGGTAAGGGGTGTTTTTAAATCCCCAATTCTACAACTTTATCTGCTTTGAGTGTTCCATTTATAAAAACCTAATTTCCTTCATTTCAAGTTTGCTCAGTTGTCTAGGAGTCCCAATAGCTGTTAGGTGTTTCACCTGGCAACAACAGACCAGCCTCCCATTTAGGAACGAGGGTGATGGGCTGGGGAGTCATTTATGTGTCTTAGAAACTGTAATTTCTGTCCTAACGAGCTTCTGAACACGAGACCGGCTTTTGTTGTGTGTGTGTGTGTGTGTGTTTTAACATAGACATGATCACTCTTTCAGCGTGTGTGTATGTGTGGTACATATAACTTATTTATGTGTGCATATTCTTTTACTGGTTTTGGATTGTGGCCATGCTGGGGCACTGCCTGCCATGGTTTCAGTCACCCACAGTATTTATTCCAATGTAATATTCTACCAGTCCTCGAATAACTGTTGCCTTTTCAACAAAACAGGATAGATTTACACCTCTCTGCTCATTGCCTTCTTTACACACACACACACATCTTGTGCAATAATTCTATAAGCATAAATGTATGCACTCCCCCCCCCTCTGCTTGCTTGTATACGTATCCATGTGTATACACACACACACACATACATTTAATTTAAATACCTTTTTATGTAATGAAATGTGATAATTGTGATTGCCTTGTTGTTGTTTTGTAGTGATTCACTCAAGTGTGAAATCTTTTCTATTTTCATGCGAAGCTAGAAATAGTCGTAAAAGGGGGGTGGGATGTCAGTGGGGCATGATTAGTTATGGTACTTGGTGGTGTGAGGAGGAGGAGGAGAAGAAGGAGGAGTAGCAGTAGTTATAGGAGTGGTGGTGGTGGTAGTTTGAAGTTAATATTTGTTTGGTTGTTTGTTTCGTCCCAGCTCAGTCCTGATTCAGCAGAGTGATGTTTGAGGTTCTGATTCCAGCCATGACCTTCTCAAATGTCTCTTCAAACATGGTGTACAATGGATCTGGTTACACATTATCCAAGGTGTCCTTGTGGGTTTAAGACAGTACAATGTAATTACAGGGTAATTTAACTTCTATTTCCAGCAAGCAAAGTGACCATATAGAAGCTGCTGCATTGCCTTGGAGTATTGGATGATGATGATGAAGTTTAGCCCCAGGTTAGCCCTGATCAAGCAAGCCTAGGATCAAAGGCAATCAAGCTGTGACCATCTCATCATTATTTGTTCCAGTCTACATTACCTCAATGTGTCCTTCTTTCCATGTCTGTGGTTTGAGGGAGATTTGGCTGCTATTTCCAGCAGGTTGAGCAACCACATATAGGGGCTCCCCTCATTTCCCATTGGTGATAATTGTTGAGTTAATGGTTGGTATGGGGGGAGGAGGGGGGCTAATGGGTGTTTGTTGCTGTGGGAAGGGAGTAATGGCGGTTATTCAGGGGAAGGGTGCTTCATAGTTCTTGATTAATGTTGCCATTACATTGGTGGAGGTGGGGGAATTAGGGGCCTGGCGTAATGTGAAAGACAATATTGATGTTTACAGGGGGAGCCTCTACACATGTTCGCTTTGCTAGAAGTGGCAGCTAATTTCCCTCAAAGCATTGTCTATCACCTTAAATATAAAAAAATGTAAATTTTGATCATGTAGGCACCGGCATGGCTGTGTAGTTGAGAAACTTCCCAGCCACATGGTTTCAGGTTCAGTCCCAGTCAAAGCACCTTGGACAAATGTCTTCTACTTTAGCCTTGAGCTGACCAATGTCTTGTGAGGGAATTTGGCAGATGGAAACCTTATGGCAACCTGTGTATGTGTGTGATCACTATCCCCCAATGTTTGACTACTGGTGTTGATTCATTTACATTCACAACACTTAGCAGTTTGATAAAACAGACTGATAGAATAAGTATAAGACTTAATTAAAAAAAAAATGTAAATCCTGGGTTCAGTTTGTTCAGCTCCACCCTTCACAGTGGTGTTCCAGTATGGCCATGGTTGAATGACTGAAACTAGTAAATGATAGCTGCCTACCTTGGGGTGTGTCCTCTCCAACTCAGTGTCCTACCATTTTTTTGTCATCTCCTTTGTGAGGTTCATTATTCTGTAACCAGACTTCACCATCTCTGCCCACACCTGCCTTGGGCCTTCCTCTTTCACTGTCCCCTTTTTTCACACGAATCTCTTTCCTGTCATCTGCCTTACAGCTGTTTCTCTTGCATGTTGTAACTCCTTCTTATGCCTAGTCTTTTCTTCAGCTCAATCCTGCTTTGCCATACACACACACACAGTAGCAGCAGCAGCAGAGTGTCAGACACATCAGAGATAAAAGTAGTCAACTGAAGTGATCGAACCTGGAGGGGGCAAGTCCACGCAGCACTCTGCCCTCCAGACAGTGTCATTGGGAGAAAACCAACCGTTGTATAGATTAGCAGAAGGTAGAAGTCACCATGGCCTGCAACATGTTATCAATGTCAACTAGGACAGTCTCTTCTGGATGAGTTTTGAGCTTTGGAGATGAGGGACATTTCTATCTTGGCCTGACACTGCTGCAGGGGTCACAACAACTGAACCTGTCCCAAGATGTGTATGAGATGATGAAAGCATTTCAATTACCGCATTCTGCTTTGTGGGCTTAACACAAATATCTGTGATTGCTTGTGGCACAGATTCAATTCTCAGCCAAATCCAAACCCCCCACCCCACCCCCACTTGATTTGGCAAAGAAAAGTCGGTGACCTTTCTCCCGTTCGTGGTGGCTGTGCCAAAGAAAGCTGTGAGGTAGATGGATGGTGTTGAAAGTTTTTGAGAACAGAGCTTTTCTCTCTGGCCAGGAACCTCACCAATCTTAGACTAGCATCAAGAATGGGAAGATGGCATTTGTCTTTGGTGTGTTAGTGTAACCCAGGGTTGTGTTGAGGGATGCCCCAAATCACCCTCTTGGTTCACACCCCCACCCCAATTTGGGGTTATTTTGTTGTTCTTATTCATTTATTTGTCTTTATTGTTTTATTGATTTCATGTTTTGCTCGAATATAAACTTCATTAGTTTCTTGTTTTCTTTTAGATTTTGCCTTTCTACCATCACCAACGTCTTGGGCCTTTGTGGGCAATAAAAGAATAATGAGATTATTATTATTATTATTATTATTATTATTAGTAGTAGTAGTATTCTCCCAATTCTCTCTAACTTTGAATTCCAAAGAGCTGAGTGAACAGGTTAATTGGATTAATGGCCAGTGCATGGACGTTCAAGCTTGCCATCATCATCATCATCATCTACACACTCACCAGCATCATCATCATTACCATCATCTACAACTACAGCACCATCAACAATAACATCATCATCAGACATAACACTACCATCTGTATGTTATTATCTCACATGCAACAGCCCCCTCACCCCCACCAGCAGCCTCCTACCTGTCCAATCATGTGTTCAGCAGTTTGCTATTTTACCACCAACTCTTGTTGACTTACTAACACATCACT
Organism: Octopus bimaculoides; assembly: GCF_046866305.1. Lineage (NCBI taxonomy): Eukaryota > Metazoa > Mollusca > Cephalopoda > Octopoda > Octopodidae > Octopus > Octopus bimaculoides. The sequence goes on along the minus strand of NC_142950.1, from coordinate 38,384,047 downwards.
GATTCTTGATTCCAAACTTAGAACACTCACACACACACATCTGTTTTGTTCCATTGTGGTCGCCTCTGGTTTTGTTTCACTTAATTTTCCTTCTCTTTGTTTTCATTTTTTTACCCTGCAACTATGTAAATGTATGACTTTTTTTTTTTATTTCACTAGTATTGTGTGTGTGTGTGTGTGTGTGTGTGTGTGTGTCTTTTTTACAAAATTTCTTTTCTTTTTTCCTCCCTCCCAGGAGAGAGGATTAGCAGTGTGGGTAGGAGTGTTTTCTGGCATTGGAACAAGACCAGAAATTTGAGGGGAGGGTTTTTTAAAAAAATCATTGACCCATGTACATAACTGGTACTTATATTTTATTGATCCTTAAAAGAAAAAGATGAAAAGCTGAAAGCTGATCCTGAACAGAATTTTATACTCAGAAAGACTAAACTGGAATACCGTATGACAGAGTATTTTTGTCTGATTTTTCAATTCTGTCAATACAAACAGCAACAACAACAAAATGAAGCAGATTTGAAATGAGTTTACAAATTTATTGGGCAAATCAAACGAACATCAGTTAGAAAAGTGAAAAATTGATAATTAAAATTTTTATACATTTATTATTAAAAAGAAATTAGAAGGAAGCAAATTTGAAACAAGTTTACTAATTTTATTGGTGAATCGAATGAAGATCAGCTACAAAAGCTGTTCTTGATAAGTCTAACTTGTCTTGTTGTCGATCACAACATAAAGTGTTGAGCACATACCAAAGTAACACCATATTAGGGTTGTAAACTAGCATCACCACCTTTATACAAACAATGTTGTTCAGCTCCAGTCATCCGTGAAAATTTGTTCAACCATGGAGAAAGATTGCCTTACTTGGAAACAGGTGAGGATCAGTAACAGGAAGGGTGCCTGACCAAAGAAAATTTGCCTCAATAAATTCTACCTGACCCATGCAAGCAAGAAAAAGTGGGCGTCAATTGACAATGATGGACAGAGGTCAACCAGCTACTCTAGTTGACCCTCATGTATTACTTGTAATGACTGGATTGGTTGAATTGGTTGAGCAACAGACAAAATTACTTGTGGTATTTAGCTACATGTCTTTACTTTCTGAGTTAGCTTTCTCTTTCATCCCTCCAGGGTCAATGAAATAAGTACCAGTTAAGTCAACTACATTTGGCCCCTAGTTTTGGTCCCCTGTGCTTTTATTAAAAATCTATATATTACTAGTGTTTATATTATTGACCTGGCTAAATTTTAACAACTAACCCTGACACCCAAAATATTATTCTAAATGAGATAATCTGAGACCATGTGAAGACCAGCCTCTGCCAACTCTTTTGTCCTCACAATGTACGATATTGATTGAGTTTTGTTTTTCTCCAATATTTGTATTTAGTCATTTTCTCACATGAATTGATTTCTGATTTTTTTGTTATTTAGTTTTATATTTTATTTAAATAACTTCCAGTTCCAGACTGACCCGGTGATAAATAAACCGTACAATTATGTTGGGAAAGATGAAAGGGTGTTTTTTTTCAAAGTGGATTATCATCGTCATCGTCATTATTGTTATTAGTTATTAATAAATTGTTAAAACTTTTTGATTTTGTGTTTGTTTAGAAATATTGGAATTCTGGAAGGTTTACCTATCTACTCTTCCCCCCCCCATCTCAAAGTTATAATCCAATTTCAATGAATGTGACATTTGTAATCTCTGTTGAGGAACTCATGAATGTCCGGTTTCCCTTCTCTGTTTGCCTTTAAATCAAAGTCCTTAGTAAAAAAAAAAAAAAAAAAGAATACAAAGAAAATATCCTTGCAAAAGTAAATAGCTTTTTGTTGATGATGAATGGTCGAGTTGATGTTTAACTGCAGGTGACCCATTATTGATCTCTGGCCGTGTGGCACACAAGTAGTCAGCCTGTCATAGATAACCAACAGGACCTGTAGATCCAACTCCATAACAGCACTGGAATCTGGAATGTTAGCTGAAGATCATAATGTCCTTCAGTATGTTGTAAATGTCAATGTTTAACCCTGGGTCAGCTCTGAGTGAGTATGATCAAAACATTCCACTTCTGACCATGCTGGAGTACCACCTTGAGGAGTTTGATTCAGCAAATCAACCCCAGTACTTATTCTATCAGTTTCTTCAGCTGAACTGCTAAGTTACGAAGGCCAACAAACCAACACTGGTTGTTAAGCAGTAGGGAGAAGACAGAACAAACACATTTATAAAGAATATGCTTCCATACAGTTTCTCTCACTCAAGGCATTTGTTGACCCAGGGCTATAGAACAACACACTTGCCTGAACTGGGATTGAACTTGAAACAACATGGTTGCAAGTTGATCTTCTTAACCATACAGCTATTCCTGCATCGAGATTAATTCTAGATTAATTTAAATTCATTCGCTAACGAGCAGATTAATTAAAATTCATTCGCTAACGAGCAGATTAATTAAAATTCATTCGCTAACGAGCAGATTAATTAAAATTCATTCGCTAACGAGCAGATTAATTAAAATTCATTCGCTAACGAGCAGATTCGATGCTTAAGTATTTCAGATGAGTCTTTAGTGTGAAGGAGAAATTTTCCCAAGTTTTAATCTGAAATTATGAATGGAAAATATTTTCATTTGGTTCTCTTTCTGACAATCATTAGTCCTCATTCATTCTTTCATTGGGATTGAGCTTTACAACTCTTTATTTCTAGTACTCTTATGTATTATGCTACAAACAACTACAAGAAAATGCTGTTGCTTCACTTGCTAAAAATAGCAGCCAAATCTTCATTAAATCTCACCTTTTCTTTTCTAAAAAGAAGGTCGTACTGTACAATTTAGTCACAGATTCAGTATTGGTGGTCACCGTCAGAATGGTTTTGATCATAAGTCTACTCACTCAGTGATAACCTGCTACAATGGCCATTTATTTGTCTTAGGTCTTTCCTAATCAAGATTTCTTCTCAAAGCTTGTGGTGACCATTCCTTTGTGTGTGTGTAAGTGATCGGCTTAGCTTTTAGCTTGAGTGGTAACAGCTGCATCCGGTGGAGGACAGGAAAAAGGAAGGGGTGCTACAATTTGAGACAACCCGGATCTTCCTTGGCAATATCAATGCCACTCACCACTGTCGGAAGGCTCCACATTTGGAGCAAAATCCAATCAACAACTGATCAATAAACATCTTGCAGTGTTGCTAAAAAATATAGAAGACTACATGATCCGATGGTCTTGTTTTTTAAGAATGGTAGGGTGTGATTTGAGGGAAATTTCTTTGCTATTTCTAGTAGGTTGAATGACCATACTTTGAAGTTCCCTTGTTGGATAATGGACAAGATGTTTTCTTTTCTTTTGCTGGGTCCAGAGAAAAGAGCAATGCTTGTGGCCCTTGTACCCCCCCCCCCCACCTTCTCCAAAAGTCTGTACTGGTGAGAGAGATTGATGCTGTTAAATGCCCCTCTTGAACCTTTGTAAGTCAACCCTTGCAGGAATGATGAGAAGAATAAAAATTCTAGGGGGAATGCTCAACCCTTTGCCTGTTTCCAAATGACTATTTCTCCAGGACCAAACATGGTTTTCATGGAAGACTGCAAATGAATATCTTCACTTGTATGATGGTAACATTTATAACAACCATCATGTGATGTCCAGACAAGGGCGTACACACACACACACACAACAGGCTTCTTTCAGTTTTCATCTACCAAATCTGCTGAGAAGGCTTTAATTGGCCTGGGGCTATAAAAGAAAACCTTTAGCCGAGGTGCTGTGTAGTATGACTGAACCGCAGAACACAGAAAGTAAGCTTCTTAACCACACAGCCACACCTGCACCTATACAGATCATCATCATCATCATCATCATCATCTTTTAGCATCCGTTGTCCATGCTGGCATGGGTTGGACGGTTTGGCTGGGCTGGTACGCCAGGATCCAGTCTGATTTGGCATGGTTTTCTATGGCTGGATGCCCTTTCTAACACCAACCACTCCGAGAGTGTAATGGTGCCATTTGTGTGACACCGGTATCTGCCACGACTGCAATTTTACTTGGCTTGAGGGGTCTTCTTCTTCTGAAGCACAACATAATGCCAAAGGTCTCAGTCATTGCCTCCATGAGGCCCAACGCTTGAAAGGAACTCAGCCATCTCGCCTCTGTGAGGCCCGTTATATCTAAAGATGGGATGGTCATACCTGGAACACCTTTGATTGTCTGAATTTGATTAAACAACCACACCAACAACTCTACTACAACCTCCATAAATAATAAAATACAACAACAGAAGGAAAGTAATCAGTAACCATATTAATTAAAAAGATAAAAACTCAGTTTAATTACCAAGTGGCTAGAGGAATTAATTAAACTGTTGGTGGGGTGGGGGGAATTTATTTTCAACCACATCTCATTACCTCTTTTATCCACCAACCTACTCCCCCTCCCCTAATAATTTGGTATGTTCTAACCGTCTTCATTTGCCTTCTCTCTCTCTCCCAATCAATTAACCAATCATACCATCTTAAAAACAGGTCATACAATTAGATAGATTGATCCAAGATGCAGTCTTTAAAAACAAAAGGGAGAGGTCATGGCTGGAATGCCATCTAATCCTAGGTCTGCTTGATCAGGACAGACCTGTGATTAAACAACATTACAACTAACAGCACTACTCAGCATTTATGCCTGAGATCCCTACTGTCTATTTATCTCAAGAGGAAACTGGATGATCTCAATGAGGCATTCTTGTCATCCCCATCCCCATACAAGAATGCCCAGCTGTTATGAAAAGGGAAAGAAAAAAATTATTGTTTAATATCACTTGTGATTGTTGCATATAAATCCAGGACCACAAATTTCTATATTACAGTTTAAAAAAATAAATAGTAAATTAAACTTTGGGAGATTGGTTCAAAAAGCGTCGAACGGTCATGCCTAACATGTGAGGTAACCTAGATATGCCCAAGCCTATCTCAGGGTATCCCTTCATTTATCAATTAACATATAGAGTTGAATTTTATGTAATTAAAATGCTTGTAGGTCAATGTAGGATAGGATAAAGGTAAATAATAACAGGTCCATGTCTAACACATCAAGAAATGTGATTTTTGGCAATATTGCCTAGAAATGTGGGATGTAGAAAACGACCTATTATTTTGAAAATAGGCCTGGTGTTGTGTCCAGCTTGTTTATACTGGAAGAATTTATGACTTATAACAAAATGAGAGGCTAATTATAGAGAATAAAAACTTTACAACATTGACACTTTGATAATTGTCACAGCAAAGCTTAATAGTCTAATTAAAGTCATTAAATTGTGCTGATATCTTCCTCCTGGTCAGCCTGGCGGACTCCACAGCACGTCAATCTCATGTCCTACATATAATTCAGACATACTTTCAACTCACTTGAGGCCAGAGTATTTGATCATTTGAACAATTTTGATTTGGAATATTTCTATAACCAGTCAAGGTTTCCTAATCTAGGCTCACCTTCCTCTTCACAGTCAGTGGCCAATAAGGATCAAATTGATATGGTGCAATGTGTTGGACAACTTCGTCATCATTGGTATTGTCAAAAGATGACTCTTCAAAAGACAAATGAAGGCCGATATCCACTGAAGAAATGGATGACATGTTCTCGTCACTTGTGTTAGCCATTTTGAAACTGATGTGTTGTGGCAACAATTTTGCTTTTTTATATTAAAACCAGAAGTTGTTGTTGATTGTTTTTGGCAAGTGCAAGAATTGTTAACTTTAACAACAAATATCTTGCTTATTGTCTTCATTAATGATAAAATATCATAGGTTACTACTCAGAAGGGGTTTGTTATAATAAATGAAAACACTTGAAAATGGTGCCCCAGCATGGCCACAGTCCAATGACTGAAACCTGTAACACAATAAGTAATATGCTATAAATTAATTGCTAACATTTTAGATAAACCTATCTTTTCATAATCATCATTGTTTAACGTCCGTTTTCCATGCTAGCATGGGTTGGATGGTTTGACTGAGGTCTGGAGAGCCAGCAGCTGCACCAGGCTCCAATCTGATCTGGCAATGTTTCTACAGTTGGATGCCCTTCCTAATGCCAACCACTCCAAGAGTGTGGTGGGTGCTTTTATGTGCACGGGAGCATGATCACTAATTTTGAGGTCAGCAACAGGTCAGACACCAGGTCCAAGCATTGTCAGGCAGAGAGTTTTTTTTTTTTCTTTATATTTTCTGTCTCAAACTCATATTTACAAAATGGATAAAAGGTAAAATTGATTTAGGTATGATTTGAACTCAAAATGTAAAGAACTAGCTGAAATAACACAAAGCATTTTTGTCTGACATTTTAACAATTGTGCCAAACCATCATCTTCAACATTAGAATGTGAGGAATCATAACTAAATACCACAAGGTATTCTGTCCAATGATCTGCCAATACAGCAGACCTCCCACCCAATCAACAACAATAATAATAATATTGTTATTATATTAGCACAAGGCTCTACATGTACAGGTAGTTCTTTAGTTTGCATGGCCCCTTAGATGAGTGTCTGCTACCCTTTCAATTGATCATTACCTTGTGAGTCAAATTTTGTTGACAGAAAACGGGCTGGAACCCCATCATTTGCACACACACACACGCGTGTGTGTGTGCACATGTGCTTTAAACAAATAGTGTTTATTTTCTTATACTTTTCTTATTCTACGTTTGATGAAGGGTTGTTTGCCCGAAACATCAGTTTTCTTGTTTTTTTTCCTTTCCCTTCTTTTCAGCATACAATTCACTGTAAAACAACTTTTTTTATTTTTTCTAGTGTTTATGATTTGTTAACCTGTTGTTACCACTCACATTGTCCTAACTCTCTCTCTCTCTCTCATTCACCTTGTTCCATTTGTGTTATTTCTCACACATACATACTTATACACACACACACACACACACACATATATATATATATATATATATATATAAGGAAAGGATGTAAAGAAGGGTTAACATTTTCAAATCAAACTATTGTTTTGTGATATTTGTCCTGCCAAGTTAGACTTTTTTTGTGTTGTCAACAAAAATGCAGCAAAGCCGTGACTGGTTTGCTGGAGACCTGTGACCAACCTTGTTGTTGTTCTCCAATTACAAAATAAACTAAATGTATTAATGTCCCCCATTCAGTAAAATAACGAAGTATTATGTGTTGCTATATTTGAAGTTTCTCTGTCATTAGTTTTTGATATTACTACTTGCCTACAAGTCCTTTGGACTACAATTATACTTTGTTTACTCAAATACACACACACATGTATACCTATAGATTCTTCTAGCAGTTTGCATTCGTCTGTCTGTAAGTATTGGCACAATCTTTTGAGTAGCAGGGAAAGAACTGGGTGCTTGCTTTTGGCTATTTCCCCAAACAAAGTTGAGACTAATGTATCCCAAGATTTTGGTCTCTTTTCTGGCCAACAAACAACAACAGCCTGATACTCTGTTACTCACTCCTACAAAACTATTTGGCTCAGTTTTGTGGCTTCTAAAATTTCTACACAGCTCAAGGGGTGGATTTTTGTTTTGTTTGTATAGTTTTACTTCTTTTATAACTAATATAGATCTGACTAGTTTGGTGCATGGATACACGGAATGACAGACAAATGGATGGACGAATAGAGAGAGAGGGACAGAAAAGAGAATTAGAAACAGAGATGGACAAATGGAGGGATGGCTCTGTAGTTAAAACAGACTAAAATCCTTTTGTTTTTCTTTATTGTAAAAGGGGTCAATAGCTTATCTTTTACTTGTTTCAGTCATTGGACTGTGACCATGCTGGAGCACCACTGTGAAGGGTTTGATTGAATAAATTGACCACAGTATTTATTCTGTCGATCTCTTTTGCCAAACTACTAAGTTACAGGGATGTAAACAAGCTGACACCAGTTGTTAAGCAGTGGGTGGAGTAAAGACAAAGACACATATACACACACACACATAGGATGGGCTTCCATGCAGTTTCTGTCTCCCAAATTTCCTTGCAAGGCATCGGTTGATCCAAGGATGTAGTAAAAGCTAATTGCCCAAAGTGCTGTGCACTGGGATGGAACCTCAAACCACATGGTTACAAAGTGAGTTTCTTCCCTGCCCAACCATGCCTGTTCGTCGAGTTCAAACTTCCCCATTGATGTTTAGTTGGTCCCACATCCAATAACACCCCCCCTCCAACTCGTCCTTGTTGTTGACTTTCGTCACCATCATCATCATCATCATCATCGTCATCATCATAATGGACCAACCTGGATTTGTTGGTCGGTTTGTTTTTTTTCCACCATTACATCTTGACTGTTGTTGTTTGCTAAACATTTAATTTGTTTCCTTTGTTGTAGGACCCTTGTACAAAGCAGACCCTTTATCTAGGTTGATGTCACTGTTGGAGCCCTCACCAAGTGCTGCATATCAGACACCTGCCTTGCCCATGTTCAGACCGACAGATGCTGCAGACCTTTTGGCTGCTTCATCCTCATAGATGTAAGCAATCAGTTTTTTGTTTTTGTATGGTTTATTGTTTAGCTTGAAAGAAAATAAGACTGGATGGTCACAGTTAGAATGTATTTGCTTATAAGTTGCTTTGATCAATCAATGACAACAGTAACAGAGTTCCAGTTGTGAACTTGGCAGTTTATTTATGTAGGGTTGATGAGGGACTTGGGATCAAATCCCTTGGCTCACTCTTGCTCAACTGCAACAATAATAATAATAATAATAATACTCCTTTCTTTATTGACCACAATCGTTTCATATATATAAAACATTACATACAAAACAGTCACAAAGCAACATCATCATCATCATCATTGCTTTAGGTTTTTCCATGTTCTCATAACTTGCACCCACTGGTCAACAATTTCATTAAAAGACATCTTACTCTCCATTTTGTTTTAAATAAAATTTTAAGTAATTGAGGAGGGTTTGGTCAGAGAAATAATGTTGTTTTCAACCCTTTCACACATACACACACACACACACACACCATTGATAATGATTTTTTTTTCTATTTTTTTTTTACTGCAAGGTCACATCACATAAAACACAAAATAACTGCAAACATTGTTGATTGTATAAACACAAGAGGATCAAAATGCAAACTGAAGGACAGAAATTAGCGTTACCAGACAGCACTTGATAGACTGAATTTGTCATGAGGAAAATTCAATAGAGCCTTTGTTCTGGGCAAAATTGACAGGAGAGACAGCATCTAAGTTGCAGCCAGTTGTTCTAAAAGGATGTAAAACTCTGCTGTTTCTCATTATTTTCTCTCTCAACTATTTCCTGAAGTGCAACTCAGTGTGAGGAGGAGTGGGGAAATCTAATGTTTCAGACAGAGTTCACTTTTTTTTTTTTTTTGCCAATTTTACTAAATGCTACATGTTTTGCCAAAATGGACCAACGTTTGTCTCTTTGAAATCTCTTTAATCATATTTACTATGCATGCAGTACTTTCTATACAATAGCAAAAAGACACTGTTTTGTCCCCAAACTACAAAGAATATTAGTCAGTTAATGAAAGAACACAAGAACTAGAAAACTACTGTAGTAATATTATTATTATTATTATTATTATTATTATTATAATAACCCAGCATTGAAAGTGAAATGCATTCATAGAGATTTGTAAAGTGAGCGTGATATCTTTCCTTGTCGATACATTTAGGACTGTCTCAAAGAAAGCAATATCCTGGCATGAAAAGTTGGCAGCAGCAATATTCAGAGCAACCCATGTTGAGGAAAGTGTTAGGGTTTCTTCTGCAAAGGAGCTGAGACATGACATAACTCGAAAACGAAGAATAGGAATAAAAATAATAAAATTTTTTCTACTATAGGTGCAAGGTCTGAATTGGTGGGGGGGAGCTAGTCGTTTGCATGGGTACCAGTGCACAGTTGGTACTTTATGTCATCAACCCCAACAGGATGAAAGGCATGATTGATCTCTGCAGAATTTGAACTCAGAATGTAAAGAACTGGAATAAATGTTGCAGTTTTGTCCAACATACTAATGATTATGTGAGCTCACCACCTTAATAATAATAATAATAATAATAATGCACAAGGCCTGAAATTTGAGGGGAGGAGGCTAGTTGATTACATCAACCCAGTGTTTTACTGGTACTTAATTTATCGATCCTGAAAAGATGAAAGGCAAAGTCAACCTTGGCAGAATTTGAATTCAGAGCGTAGCAGCAGACAAAATACCGCTAAGCATTTTGCCCGACATGCTAACCATTCTGCCAGCTCGCCACCTTAATAATAATAATAATAATAATAATAATAATAATAATAATAATAATAATAATGGAATCTTAATTCTCATTCTTTGATCACTTTTATAATAATATTGGAATTCTTAATTCTTTGATCACCTTTCCCTACAATACATAATTGCTACTCCTAAAATAGCAGCCATAGTAAAATATCCAACTTCCTGTTATTTGAGGTCTCTAGATGAGTCTTGGAGTAGCTTGGATAAAAATAAAATCAATAACAATGAAAATGATGACGATGATGATGATAACAAAACTGAAAGAAAATGAATTGTTGCTATTTAAAATCTCTTTTTACACCTTTTGTTTTTCAGATGTTCCACTACTTGTGCTGATAATTTTATTCGATCCAGATTCTTTAGAATGCACTTCTGGAGTCAGAGCTGCCACGGAAAAAGAGGTCTCCGAACTAGTTGACCGCGATTCATCTAAAATCTCTCATGAGCAGCAGGAGCCCCAAGAATTTCGCAGACAACCCCAGCACTCTCACCATCACCAAGCACACAAACAAGAGCAGCAACAGTCCTACACACAATACCTGTCATTGTCTACCAGGAAATTTACTGTTCCGTCCATGAAGCATTTGGCCACCCTTACTAGCCAGCATGCAGCCACAGCGAAAACTCTTCCAGCCAAAAGCAATAGCCAGAGGGATCCAAGTAGTTCAGGGCCAATGTTCAGATTGGAAAGTTTGTCAACACAACAGCCTTTAACCCTTTCATCTAATATCTCTGGCCAGAGGTCTGGGCCTTTGAGCCAGTCTCTGGAGTTTGTCCTGCAAAGAAAGCGAATACTTCGCAGAAATATAATCACGCCAAAGATTAGCAGCGCTTTGAGCCAGCCTCCTTCCTTTCATTCTTCTAACACTCAACTTCCAACGACGAAGACGACACGCACTCGCGCTCATCCACTCCTTCCACTGACGATTGCGATTGCCACAAAGTCAGCGGACAATGTGAGAAACATGCAAACTCACCAGAGTTCCACTTTGAGAAAGAAATTACTGAACTTTGAAGAATTCGTTGAGACAGGACAGTGTTGTGTTGTTGTGAAGCTCCGTTCAGCCCGAAGCGCAACATCATTGGCACCAATATCAACAACTCCAACATCAGTTAGAACTTGGTCACCATTTAGGGTCCAACAGACGACGACAGGGACAACAACAATACAACAAAGTACATTAGCAGCAGCAGCAGCAGAAATAGCAATGAATATCTCCCAGACTCACAGCAGCAACAGCAGCAGTAGCAGCAGTAGTGGTGGGAGTGGTGGGGGTAGCGGAGGAGGTAATAGTAGCAGCAGCAGCAGTGGCAGCCAGGTTGTGATAACGGTGAACAATGCCACCCAAACAGGGGGCGCTGCAACCACCACCACCACCACCACCACCACTACCCATCCTGATACTGGCATGTTGAACTCCTTCACATCGGGTCCGTCTACCGGTGGTGACAACCCTGCCCTCATTGCCAACGGCACACGGACACTTTCCACATTGGGTCCCCTCTCCAGTGACCATACCCGGGTGGCATCCAATTACTCCACAGATACCGGTTCCGGCACCCATGCCACGGACACATATCTTAGCACACCAGAAATAATTGGTATCTCATTTGGAGCAGCAATTATTATTTTGGGTATCAGTAAGTACGGCACATTTTCCATCACTTTTGACAGATTTGCTTTCTATCACTTCTCTGGATTAATCGACTCTTTTTGACTCTTTCTTCACTCCTTTTCTTGCATGTTTATATATACATCCACTCTTAATTAAAATAATTCCATTACACTTTTAATTGATCTCACACTGATGTCCCTAAAATAGCCAGCTAACTAATAACAAACTGACCATGTATATGAGTCCATGGCCAATCAAGTCAAAACATCTATCACATAGAAATAGCACCTCTAATAGCAGACTCCTGATTAAGTAGCTGTCATACCAAAATGCCAAACTCCATTCCCATTTAGAGCCTTCCAAAGCAAATTCCAAAGCACACACTCTAGTGAACTAGTGCGATTTCCACCCCAATATATCACATCACCTTCAACATTCATCTCTGGACACAACAGACCTTGTCCCCCACAAGAAATTGGACTTAGATATGCTGTCAGTGAATAGAGTATAAAATAAAAGAAGAAAAAAACCCCTTAATTGGTCTTAACTGTGTTTCTCTTTCTTCAGGCATTCCTTTGATCTGTTGGGTTCACCGGAAATACATGAATAGGGCAGCGAAACACTACAAGGAATACTGGGACGACAATGTGAACCTGAGTTACATCAATGGACACTTAGATGCACCGAGGGTAAGTAGACAAGGTGTGTGTGAGAGCTTATGATTAGTGATGACAAAATATGTACAGTGAGTAAATAAATGTAGGTTTGAATGAAACTAAAGTATTTGACTGATCACTGAGTAGGGTTGTTACAAGACTCATGACCTTTATTGCTCCTTTTACAGGTTTAAGATTCAGTTTAAATTTGTGTAGGTGAACATGGACAAAACAGGTGAACATGGACAGAAACTTCAGAGAGCACTGACACTGCAGATGAATGAGCCTAGCAAGAGAGTCATTATAAGGACATTTCACCAAAAGGAAAAGAAAATTGCAATGGTGAGTTGGGGTAAAGGTGAACTTAGTAGTTCAGAGGAGCAGAGATTGCAGTCTGTTTTTGCCAGTCAACTGGACCCAATGGAGCAGAGATTGCAGTGTTTTTTGCCAGTCAATTGGACCCAATGGAGCAGAGATTGCAGTCTGTTTTTTGGCAGTCAACTGGACCCAATGGAGCAGAGATTGCAGTCTGTTTTTTGCCAGTCAAATGGACCCAACGGAGCAGAGATTACAGTCTGTTTTTTGCCAGTCTATTGGACCTAATGGAGCAGAGATTGCAGTCTGTTTTTTGCCAGTCAACTGGACCCATCGCAGCAGAGATTGCAGTCTGCTTTTTGCCAGTCAACTGGACCCAACGGAGCAGAGATTGCAGTCTGTTTTTTGCCAGTCAATTGGACCCAATGGAGCAGAGATTGCAGTCTGTTTTTTTGCTAGTCAACTGGACCCATAGAAGCAGAGATTCCAGTCTGTTTTTGCCAGTAAACTGGATCCAATGGAGCAGAAATTGGAGTCTGTTTTTTGGCAGTCAATTGGACCCAACGGAGCAGAGATTGCAGTCTGTTTATTGCCAGTCAATTGGACCCAACGGAGCAGAGACTGCAGTCTGTTTTTTGCCAGTCAATTGGACCCAATGGAGCAGAGATTGCAGTCTGTATTTTCCAGTCAATTGGACCCAATGGAGCAGAGATTGCAGTCTGTTTTTCGCCAATCAATTGAACCCAAGGGAGCAGAGATTGCAGTCTGTTTTTTGGCAGTCAACTGGACCCAATGGAGCAGAGATTGCAGTCTGTTTTTTGCCAGTCAAATGGACCCAACGGAGCAGAGATTGCAGTCTGTTTTTTGCCAGTCTATTGGACCCAATGGAGCAGAGATTGCAGTCTGTTTTTTACCAGTCAACTGAACACAATGGAGCAGAGATTGCAGTCTGTTTTTTGCCAGTCAATTGGACCCAAAGGAGCAGAGATTGCAGTCCTTTTTTTGCCATTCAACTGGACCGCGATCTCTGCTCCGTCGCCGGGCTGAAAAACGGACCGCAGTCTCAGTTCCGTTGCCTGGTAGAAAAATGGACCGCGATCTCTGCTCCGTCGCCGAGCGGGAAAAAACCCCGCGATATCTGCTCCGTCGCCTGGCAGAAAAGAAACCGCGATCTCTGCTCCGTCGCCGGGCGGAAAAAAAGACGGCGATGTCTGCTCCGTCGCCGGGCGGAAAAAAAGACCATGATCTCTTCACCATCGTCGGGTGGAAAAACGGACCGCGATCTCTGCTCCATCGCTGGGCGGAAAAACGGACCGTGATATCTGCTCCGTCGCCGGGCGGAAAAACGGATCACGATCTCTGCTCCGGCGCCGGGCTGAAAAATGGACCACGATATCTGCTCCGTCGCCGGGCGGAAAAAAAGACCGCGGTCTCTGCTCCGTCGCCGGGCGGAAATAAAGACAGCGATCTCTTCTTCATCGCCGGGCGGAAAAACGGACCGCGATCTCTGCTTCGTCGCCGGGCGGACAGAAAGACCGTGATCTCTGCTCCGTCGCCGGGCGGACAAAAAGACCGCGATCTCTGCTTCGTCGCCGGGCGGACAGAAAGACCGCGATCTCTGCTCCTTCGCCGAACGGAAAAAAAAGACCGCGATATCTGCTCCGTCGTCGGGCGGGGGAGCGGACCGCGATCTCTGATCCGTCGCCGGGCGGAAAAAGGGAACGCGATCTTTGCTCCGTTGCCGGGTAGAAAAACGGACCGCGATCTCTGCTCCGTCACCGGTCCGAAAAAAAGACTGCGATCTCTGCTCCGTCGCCGAACGGAAAAACGCACCGCGATCTCTGCTCCGTCGCCGGGCGGAAAAAAAGACTGGGATCCCTGCTCTGTCGCTGGGCGGAAAAAAGGACCGCGATCTCTGCTCGGTCGCCGGGCGGAAAAAAAAAGTTCGCGATCTCTGCTCCGTCGCCGGGCGGAAGAAAAGACCGCGCCTTCTGCTCCGTCGCCGGGCGGAAAAACGGACCACAATGGCTGCCTCGTCGCCGGGCGGAAAAAAGACCGCGATCTTTGTTCTGTCGCCAGGCGGAAAAACGGACCGCGATCTCTTCTCCGTCGTCGGGCGGAAAAACGGACCGCGATCTCTGATTCGTCGCCGGGTGGAAAAACGGACCACAATCTCTGCTCCGTCACCGGGCAGAAAAAAAGACCGCGATATCTGCTCCGTCGCCGGGCGAAAAAAAAACACCGCGATCTCTGCTCCATCTCCTGGCGGAAAAAAAGACCGCGATCTCTGCTCTTTCGCCGGGAGGAAAAACGGACCGCGCTCTCTGCTCCGTCGCCTGGCGGACAAAAAGTTCGCGATCTCTGCTCCGTCACCGCGTGGAAAAACGGACCGCGATCTCTGCTCCGTCGCTGGACGGAAAAAAAAGACCGGGATCTCTGCTCCGTCGCCGGGCGGGAAAAAAGACCGCGATATCTGCTCCGTCGCCGGGCGGAAAAAAAGACAGCGATCTCCTCTCCGTAGCCGGGCGGAAAAACAGACCGCGATCTCTGCTTCGTTGCTGTGCGGAAAAACGGACCGCGATCTCTGATCCGTCGCCGGCGTAAAAAAAGTCCGCGATCTTTGCTCCGTCGCCGGGTGGACAATACGCCCGCGATCTCTGTCCTTCGCCGGAGGAACAAGACCGCGATCTTTGTTCCGTCGCCGGACGGTAAAACTGACCGCAATCTCTGCTCCGTCGTCGGGCGGAAAATACGGATCGCGATCTCTAATCCGTCGCCGGGCGGAGAAAAAAACGGCGATATCTTCTCCCTCGCCGGGCGGAAAAAGGTACAGCGATCTCTTCTCCGTAGCCGGGCGGAAAAATCGGACCGCGATCTCTGCTCCGTCGCTGGGCGTAGATACGGACCGCGATCTCTGCTCCGTCGCCGGGCGGAAAAACGCGCCGCGATCTCTGATCCATCGCTGGACGGACAAAAAGACCGCGATCTCTGATCCGTCGCTGGACGGACAACAAGACCGTGATCTCTGCTCCGTCGCTGGGCGGAAAAACGGACCGCGATCTCTGCTCAGTCGCCGGGCGGAAAAACGGACCGAGATCTTTGATCCGTCGTCGAGCGGAAAAACGGACCGCGGTCTCTGTTCCGTTGCCGGGTAGAAAAACGAACCGCGATCTCCGCTCCGTCGCCGGGCGGGAAAAAAGACCGCGATCTCTGCTCCGTCGCCGGCCGGAGAAAAAGACCTGGTTCATTGCTCCGTCGCCGGGCGGACAATAAGACCGCGATCTCTGTCCTTCGCCGGACGGACAAGACCGCGATCTTTGTTCCGTCGCCGGGCGGAAAAACTGACTCCGATCTCTGCTCCGTCGCCAGGCGGAAAAACGGACCGCAATTTCTACTCCGTCGCCGGGAGGAAAATACGGACCTTGATCTCTAATCCATCGCCGGGCGGAAAAACGGACAGCGATCTCTGCTCCGTCGCCGTGCGGAAAAATGACCGGGATCTCTGCTCCGACGCCGGGCGGAAGAAAAGATGGCGATCTCCTCTCCGTCGCCGGGCGAAAAAACGGACTGCGATAGCTGCTCCGTCGCTGGACGGACAAAAAGACCGCGATCTCCGTTCCGTCGCTGGGCGGAAAAACGGACCACGATCTCTGCTCCGTCGCCGGGCGGAAAATAAGACCGTGATCTCTGCACCGTCGTCGGGTGGAAAAACGGACCGCAATCACTGAACCGTCGCCGGGCTAAAAAACGGGCCGCGAACTCTGCTCCGTTGCCGGGCTGAGAGAAAGACCGAGATCTCTGCTCCGTTGCCGGGCGGACAATAAGTACGCGATCTCTGCTCTTTCGCCGGACGGACAAGACTGCGATCTTTGTTCTGTCGCCGGGCGGAAAAACGGACCGCGATCTCTGCTCCGTCGCCGGGCGGAAAAAAAAGATCGCGATCTCTGCTCCGTCGCTGGGCGGAAAAAAGACCGGGATCTCTGCTCTGTCGCCGGGTGGAAAAACGGTCCGCATTCTCTGCTCCGTCGCTGGGCGGAAAAAAACCCGCGATCTCTTTCTCGCCTGGCAACGGGTACAGAGTTCGCAATCTCATTTCCGCTTGGAACGGGACCCGACGGAGCAGAGATCGCAGTCTCTTTTCTGCCATCCAACGGGACCCGACGGAACAGAGATCGCAGTCTCTTTCTCGCCTGGAACGGGATCCAACGGAGAAGAGATCGTACTCTCTTTTCCGCCATCCTACGCGACCCGACGGAACAGAGATCGCAGTCTGTTTCTCGCCTGGAACGGGATCCGACGGAGCAGAGATCGTAGTCTCTTTTCCGCCATCCAACGGGATCCGATGGAACAGCGATCGTAGTCTCTTTTCCGCCACCCAACGGGATCCGACGGAACAGCGATCGTAGTCTCTTTTCCGCCATCCAACGGGATCCGACGGAACAGCGATCGTAGCCTCTTTTTCGCCATCCAACGGGATCCGACGGAACAGCGATCGTAGTCTCTTTTCCGCGATCCAACGGGATCCGACGGAACAGCGATCGTAGTCTCTTTACCGCCATCCAACGGGACCCGACGGAACAGAGATCGTAGTCTCTTTTCCGCCATCCAACGGGATCCGACGGAACAACGATCGTAGTCTCTTTTCCGTCATCCAACGGAACAGAGATCGTAGTCTCTTTTCCGCCATCCAACGAGACCCGACGGAACAGAGATCGTAGTCTCTTTTCCGCCATCCAACGGGACCCGACGGAACAGAGATCGTAGTCTCTTTTCCGCCATCCAACGAGATCTGATGGAACAGCGATCGTAGTCTCTTTTCCGTCATCCAACGGAACAGAGATCGTAGTCTCATTTCCGCCATCCAACGAGATCCGACGGAACAGAGATCGCAGTCTCTTTTCCGCCATCCAACGGGACCCGACGGAACAGAGATCGTAGTCTCTTTTCCGCCATCCAACGGGACCCGACGGAACAGATATCGTAGTCTCTTTTCCGCCATCCAACGGGACCCGAGGGAACAGAGATCGTAGTCTCTTTTCCGCCATCCAACGGGACCCGACGGAACAGAGATCGTAGTCTCTTTTCCGCCATCCAACGAGATCCTACGGAACAGAGATCGTAGTCTCTTTTCCGCCATCCAATGAGATCGGACGGAACAGAGATCGTAGTCTCTTTTCCGCCATCCAACGAGATCCGACGGAACAGCGATCGTAGTGTCTTTTCCGCCATCCAACGGGATCCGACGGAACAGAGATCGTAGTCTCTTTTACGGGATCCGACGGAACAGAGATCGTAGTCTCTTTCCGCCATCCAACGGGATCCGACGGAACAGCGATCGTAGTCTCTTTACCGCCATCCAACGGGATCCGACGGAACAGCGATCGTAGTCTCTTTACCGCCATCCAACGGGACCCGACGGAACAGAGATCGTAGTCTCTTTTCTGCCATCCAACGGGATCCGACGGAACAACGATCGTAGTCTCTTTTCCGTCATCCAACGGAACAGAGATCGTAGTCTCTTTTCCGCCATCCAACGAGACCCGACGGAACAGAGATCGTAGTCTCTTTTCCGCCATCCAACGGGACCCGACGGAACAGAGATCGTAGTCTCTTTTCCGCCATCCAACGAGACCCGACGGAACAGAGATCGTAGTCTCTTTTCCGCCATCCAACGGGACCCGACGGAACAGAGATCGTAGTCTCTTTTCCGCCATCCAACGAGATCTGACGGAACAGCGATCGTAGTCTCTTTTCCGTCATCCAACGGAACAGAGATCGTAGTCTCTTTTCCGCCATCCAACGAGACCCGACGGAACAGAGATCGTAGTCTCTTTTCCGCCATCCAACGAGATCCGACGGAACAGCGATCGTAGTCTCTTTTCCGCCATCCAACGGGACCCGACGGAACAGAGATCGTAGTCTCTTTTCCGCCATCCAACGAGATCTGACGGAACAGCGATCGTAGTCTCTTTTCCGTCATCCAACGGAACAGAGATCGTAGTCTATTTTCCGCCATCCAACGAGATCCGACGGAACAGAGATCGCAGTCTCTTTTCCGCCATCCAACGGGACCCGACGGAACAGAGATCGTAGTCTCTTTTCCGCCATCCAACGGGACCCGACGGAACAGAGATCGTAGTCTCTTTTCCGCCATCCAACGAGATCCGACGGAACAGCGATCGTAGTCTCTTTTCCGCCATCCAACGAGATCCGACGGAACAGCGATCGTAGTATCTTTTCCGCCATCCAACGAGATCCTACGGAACAGAGATCGTAGTCTCTTTTCCGCCATTCAACGAGATCCGACGGAACAGAGATCGTAGTCTCTTTTCCGCCATCCAACGAGATCCGACGGAACAGAGATCGCAGTCTCTTTTCCGCCATCCAACGGAACAGAGATCGCAGTCTCCTTTCCGCCATCCAACGGGATTCGACGGAACAGCGATCGCAGTCTCTTTCTCGCCTGGAACGGGATCCAACGGAGAAGAGATCGTACTCTCTTTTCCGCCATCCTACGCGACCCGACGGAACAGAGATCGCAGTCTGTTTCTCGCCTGGAACGGGATCCGACGGAGCAGAGATCGTAGTCTCTTTTCCGCCATCCAACGGGATCCGATGGAACAGCGATCGTAGTCTCTTTTCCGCCACCCAACGGGATCCGACGGAACAGCGATCGTAGTCTCTTTTCCGCCATCCAACGGGATCCGACGGAACAGCGATCGTAGCCTCTTTTTCGCCATCCAACGGGATCCGACGGAACAGCGATCGTAGTCTCTTTTCCGCGATCCAACGGGATCCGACGGAACAGCGATCGTAGTCTCTTTACCGCCATCCAACGGGACCCGACGGAACAGAGATCGTAGTCTCTTTTCCGCCATCCAACGGGATCCGACGGAACAACGATCGTAGTCTCTTTTCCGTCATCCAACGGAACAGAGATCGTAGTCTCTTTTCCGCCATCCAACGAGACCCGACGGAACAGAGATCGTAGTCTCTTTTCCGCCATCCAACGGGACCCGACGGAACAGAGATCGTAGTCTCTTTTCCGCCATCCAACGAGATCTGATGGAACAGCGATCGTAGTCTCTTTTCCGTCATCCAACGGAACAGAGATCGTAGTCTCATTTCCGCCATCCAACGAGATCCGACGGAACAGAGATCGCAGTCTCTTTTTCGCCATCCAACGGGACCCGACGGAACAGAGATCGTAGTCTCTTTTCCGCCATCCAACGGGACCCGACGGAACAGATATCGTAGTCTCTTTTCCGCCATCCAACGGGACCCGAGGGAACAGAGATCGTAGTCTCTTTTCCGCCATCCAACGGGACCCGACGGAACAGAGATCGTAGTCTCTTTTCCGCCATCCAACGAGATCCTACGGAACAGAGATCGTAGTCTCTTTTCCGCCATCCAATGAGATCGGACGGAACAGAGATCGTAGTCTCTTTTCCGCCATCCAACGAGATCCGACGGAACAGCGATCGTAGTGTCTTTTCCGCCATCCAACGGGATCCGACGGAACAGAGATCGTAGTCTCTTTTACGGGATCCGACGGAACAGAGATCGTAGTCTCTTTCCGCCATCCAACGGGATCCGACGGAACAGCGATCGTAGTCTCTTTACCGCCATCCAACGGGATCCGACGGAACAGCGATCGTAGTCTCTTTACCGCCATCCAACGGGACCCGACGGAACAGAGATCGTAGTCTCTTTTCTGCCATCCAACGGGATCCGACGGAACAACGATCGTAGTCTCTTTTCCGTCATCCAACGGAACAGAGATCGTAGTCTCTTTTCCGCCATCCAACGAGACCCGACGGAACAGAGATCGTAGTCTCTTTTCCGCCATCCAACGGGACCCGACGGAACAGAGATCGTAGTCTCTTTTCCGCCATCCAACGAGACCCGACGGAACAGAGATCGTAGTCTCTTTTCCGCCATCCAACGGGACCCGACGGAACAGAGATCGTAGTCTCTTTTCCGCCATCCAACGAGATCTGACGGAACAGCGATCGTAGTCTCTTTTCCGTCATCCAACGGAACAGAGATCGTAGTCTCTTTTCCGCCATCCAACGAGACCCGACGGAACAGAGATCGTAGTCTCTTTTCCGCCATCCAACGAGATCCGACGGAACAGCGATCGTAGTCTCTTTTCCGCCATCCAACGGGACCCGACGGAACAGAGATCGTAGTCTCTTTTCCGCCATCCAACGAGATCTGACGGAACAGCGATCGTAGTCTCTTTTCCGTCATCCAACGGAACAGAGATCGTAGTCTATTTTCCGCCATCCAACGAGATCCGACGGAACAGAGATCGCAGTCTCTTTTCCGCCATCCAACGGGACCCGACGGAACAGAGATCGTAGTCTCTTTTCCGCCATCCAACGGGACCCGACGGAACAGAGATCGTAGTCTCTTTTCCGCCATCCAACGAGATCCGACGGAACAGCGATCGTAGTCTCTTTTCCGCCATCCAACGAGATCCGACGGAACAGCGATCGTAGTATCTTTTCCGCCATCCAACGAGATCCTACGGAACAGAGATCGTAGTCTCTTTTCCGCCATTCAACGAGATCCGACGGAACAGAGATCGTAGTCTCTTTTCCGCCATCCAACGAGATCCGACGGAACAGAGATCGCAGTCTCTTTTCCGCCATCCAACGGAACAGAGATCGCAGTCTCCTTTCCGCCATCCAACGGGATTCGACGGAACAGCGATCGCAGTCTCTTTTCCGCCATCCAACGGGATCCGACGGAACAGCGATCGTAGTCTCTTTTCCGCCATCCAACGGGACCCGACGGAACAGAGATCGTAGTCTCTTTTCCGCCATCCAACGGGACCCGAGGGAACAGAGATCGTAGTCTCTTTTCCGCCATCCAACGGGACCCGACGGAACAGAGATCGTAGTCTCTTTTCCGCCATCCAACGAGATCCTACGGAACAGAGATCGTAGTCTCTTTTCCGCCATCCAATGAGATCGGACGGAACAGAGATCGTAGTCTCTTTTCCGCCATCCAACGAGATCCGACGGAACAGCGATCGTAGTGTCTTTTCCGCCATCCAACGGGATCCGACGGAACAGAGATCGTAGTCTCTTTCCGCCATCCAACGGGATCCGACGGAACAGCGATCGTAGTCTCTTTACCGCCATCCAACGGGATCCGACGGAACAGCGATCGTAGTCTCTTTACCGCCATCCAACGGGAGCCGACGGAACAGAGATCGTAGTCTCTTTTCTGCCATCCAACGGGATCCGACGGAACAACGATCGTAGTCTCTTTTCCGTCATCCAACGGAACAGAGATCGTAGTCTCTTTTCCGCCATCCAACGAGACCCGACGGAACAGAGATCGTAGTCTCTTTTCCGCCATCCAACGGGACCCGACGGAACAGAGATCGTAGTCTCTTTTCCGCCATCCAACGAAACCCGACGGAACAGAGATCGTAGTCTCTTTTCCGCCATCCAACGGGACCCGACGGAACAGAGATCGTAGTCTCTTTTCCGCCATCCAACGAGATCTAACGGAACAGCGATCGTAGTCTCTTTTCCGTCATCCAACGGAACAGAGATCGTAGTCTATTTTCCGCCATCCAACGAGATCCGACGGAACAGAGATCGCAGTCTCTTTTCCGCCATCCAACGGGACCCGACGGAACAGAGATCGTAGTCTCTTTTCCGCCATCCAACGGGACCCGACGGAACAGATCGTAGTCTCTTTTCCGCCATCCAACGAGATCCGACGGAACAGCGATCGTAGTCTCTTTTCCGCCATCCAACGAGATCCGACGGAACAGAGATCGTAGTCTCTTTTACGGGATCCGACGGAACAGAGATCGTAGTCTCTTTCCGCCATCCAACGGGATCCGACGGAACAGCGATCGTAGTCTCTTTACCGCCATCCAACGGGATCCGACGGAACAGCGATCGTAGTCTCTTTACCGCCATCCAACGGGAGCCGACGGAACAGAGATCGTAGTCTCTTTTCTGCCATCCAACGGGATCCGACGGAACAACGATCGTAGTCTCTTTTCCGTCATCCAACGGAACAGAGATCGTAGTCTCTTTTCCGCCATCCAACGAGACCCGACGGAACAGAGATCGTAGTCTCTTTTCCGCCATCCAACGGGACCCGACGGAACAGAGATCGTAGTCTCTTTTCCGCCATCCAACGAAACCCGACGGAACAGAGATCGTAGTCTCTTTTCCGCCATCCAACGGGACCCGACGGAACAGAGATCGTAGTCTCTTTTCCGCCATCCAACGAGATCTGACGGAACAGCGATCGTAGTCTCTTTTCCGTCATCCAACGGAACAGAGATCGTAGTCTATTTTCCGCCATCCAACGAGATCCGACGGAACAGAGATCGCAGTCTCTTTTCCGCCATCCAACGGGACCCGACGGAACAGAGATCGTAGTCTCTTTTCCGCCATCCAACGGGACCCGACGGAACAGATCGTAGTCTCTTTTCCGCCATCCAACGAGATCCGACGGAACAGCGATCGTAGTCTCTTTTCCGCCATCCAACGAGATCCGACGGAACAGCGATCGTAGTCTCTTTTCCGCCATCCAACGAGATCCTACGGAACAAAGATCGTAGTCTCTTTTCCGCCATTCAACGAGATCCGACGGAACAGAGATCGTAGTCTCTTTTCCGCCATCCAACGAGATCCGACGGAACAGAGATCGCAGTCTCTTTTCCGCCATCCAACGGAACAGAGATCGCAGTCTCCTTTCCGCCATCCAACGGGATTCGACGGAACAGCGATCGCAGTCTCTTTTCCGCCATCCAACGGGATCCGACGGAACAGCGATCGTAGTCTCTTTTCCGCCATTCAACGGGACCCGACGGAACAGAGATCGTAGTCTCTTTTCCGCCATCCAACGGGACCCGACGGAACAGAGATCGTAGTCTCTTTTCCGCCACCCAACGAGATCCTACAGAACAGAGATCGTAGTTTCTTTTCCGCCAGCAAACGAGATCGGACGGAACAGAGATCGTAGTCTCTTTTCCGCCATCCAACGGGACCCGACGGAACAGAGATCGTAGTCTCTTTTCCGCCATCCAACGAGATCTGATGGAACAGCGATCGTAGTCTCTTTTCCGTCATCCAACGGAACAGAGATCGTAGTCTCATCTCCGCCATCCAACGAGATCCGACGGAACAGAGATCGCAGTCTCTTTTCCGCCATCCAACGGGACCCGACGGAACAGAGATCGTAGTCTCTTTTCCGCCATCCAACGGGACCCGACGGAACAGAGATCGTAGTCTCTTTTCCGCCATCCAACGGGACCCGACGGAACAGAGATCGTAGTCTCTTTTCCGCCATCCAATGAGATCGGACGGAACAGAGATCGTAGTCTCTTTTCCGCCATCCAACGAGATCCGACGGAACAGCGATCGTAGTGTCTTTTCCGCCATCCAACGGGATCCGACGGAACAGAGATCGTAGTCTCTTTTCCGCCATCCAACGGGATCCGTCGGAACAGAGATCGTAGTCTCTTTCCGCCATCCAACGGGATCCGACGGAACAGAGATCGTAGTCTCTTTTCCGCCATCCAACGGGATCCGACGGAACAGAGATCGTAGTCTCTTTTCTGCCATCCAACGAAACAGAGACCGTAGTCTCCTTAAGCCATCCAACGAGATCCCACGGAACAGAGATCGTAGTCTCTTTTCCGCCATCCAACGGGACCCGACGGAACAGAGATCGTAGTCTCTTTTCCGCCATCCTCGAGATCCGACGGAACAGAGATCGTAGTCTCTTTTCCGCCATCCAACGAGATCCGACGGAACAGCGATCATAGTCTCTTTTCCGCCATCCAACGGGACCCGACGGAACAACGATCGTAGTCTATTTTCCGTCATCCAACGGAACAGAGATCGTAGTCTCTTTTCCGCCATCCAACGGGACCCGACGGAACAGAGATCGTAGTCTCTTTTCCGCCATCCAACGAGATCTGACGGAACAGAGATCGCAGTCTCTTTTCCGCCATCCAACGAGATCCGACGGAACAGAGATCGCAGTCTCTTTTCCGCCATCCAACGAGATCCGACGGAACAGAGACCGCAGTCTCTTTTCCGCCATCCAACGAGACCCGACGGAACAGCGATCGCAGTCTCTTTTCCGCCATCCAAAGGGACCCGACGGAACAGAGATCGCAGTCTCTTTTCCGCCATCCAACGAGACCCGACGGAACAGCGATCGCAGTCTCTTTTCCGCCATCCAACGAGATCCGACGGAACAGAGATCGCAGTCTCTTTTCCGCCATCCAACGAGATCCGACGGAACAGAGATCGCAGTCTCTTTTCCGCCATCCAACGAGACCCGACGGAACAGAGATCGCAGTCGCTTTTCCGCCATCCAACGAGACCCGACGGAACAGCGATCGCAGTCTCTTTTCCGCCATCCAACGAGACCCGACGGAACAGAGATCGCAGTCTCTTTTCCGCCATCCAAAGCGACCCGACGGAACAGAGATCGCAGTCTCTTTTCCGCCATCCAACGAGATCCGACGGAACAGAGATCGCAGTCTCTTTTCCCCCATCCAACGAGATCCGACGGAACAGAGATCGCAGTCTCTTTTCCGCCATCCAACGAGACCCGACGGAACAGCGATCGCAGTCTCTTTTCCGCCATCCAACGAGACCCGACGGAACAGAGATCGCAGTCTCTTTTCCGCCATCCAAAGGGACCCGACGGAACAGAGATCGCAGTCTCTTTTCCGCCACCAAACGAGATCCGACGGAACAGCGATCGCAGTCTCTTTACCGCCATCCAACGAAACCCGACGGAACAGAGATCGCAGTCTCTTTTCCGCCACCCAACGAGATCCGACGGAACAGCGATCGCAGTCTCTTTTCCGCCACCCAACGAGATCCGACGGAACAGCGATCGCAGTCTCTTTTCCGCCACCCAACGAGATCCGACGGAACAGCGATCGCAGTCTCTTTTCCGCCATCCAACGAGACCCGACGGAACAGAGATCGCAGTCTCTTTTCCGCCATCCAAAGGGACCCGACGGAACAGAGATCGCAGTCTCTTTTCCGCCACCCAACGAGATCCGACGGAACAGCGATCGCAGTCTCTTTTCCGCCATCCAACGAGACCCGACGGAACAGAGATCGCAGTCTCTTTTCCGCCATCCAAAGGGACCCGACGGAACAGAGATCGCAGTCTCTTTTCCGCCATCCAAAGGGACCCGACGGAACAGAGATCGCAGTCTCTTTTCCGCCACCCAACGAGATCCGACGGAACAGAGATCGCAGTCTCTTTTCCGCCATCCAACGAGACCCGACGGAACAGAGATCGCAGTCTCTTTTCCGCCATCCAAAGGGACCCGACGGAACAGAGATCGCAGTCTCTTTTCCGCCATCCAACGAGATCCGACGTTACAGAGATCGCAGTCTCTTTTCCGCCATCCAACGAGACCCGACGGAACAGCGATCGCAGTCTCTTTTCCGCCATCCAACGAGACCCGACGGAACAGAGATCGCAGTCTCTTTTCCGCCATCCAAAAGGACCCGACGGAACAGAGATCGCAGTCTCTTTTCCGCCACCCAACGAGATCCGACGGAACAGCGATCGCAGTCTCTTTTCCGCCATCCAACGAGACCCGACGGAACAGCGATCGCAGTCTCTTTTCCGCCACCCAACGAGATCCGACGGAACAGCGATCGCAGTCTCTTTTCCGCCACCCAACGAGATCCGACGGAACAGCGATCGCAGTCTCTTTTCCGCCATCCAACGAGACCCGACGGAACAGAGACCGCAGTCTCTTTTCCGCCATCCAACGAGACCCGACGGAACAGCGATCGCAGTCTCTTTTCCGCCATCCAAAGGGACCCGACGGAACAGAGATCGCAGTCTCTTTTCCGCCATCCAACGAGACCCGACGGAACAGCGATCGCAGTCTCTTTTCCGCCATCCAACGAGACCCGAAGGAACAGAGATCGCAGTCTCTTTTCCGCCATCCAAAGGGACCCGACGGAACAGAGATCGCAGTCTCTTTTCCGCCACCCAACGAGATCCCACGGAACAGCGATCGCAGTCTCTTTTCCGCCATCCAACGAGACCCGACGGAACAGCGATCGCAGTCTCTTTTCCGCCACCCAACGAGATCCGACGGAACAGCGATCGCAGTCTCTTTTCCGCCACCCAACGAGATCCGACGGAACAGCGTTGGCAGTCTCTTTTCCGCCACCCAACGAGATCCGACGGAACAGCGATCGCAGTCTCTTTTCCGCCACCCAACGAGATCCGACGGAACAGCGATCGCAGTCTCTTTTCCGCCATCCAACGAGACCCGACGGAACAGAGATTGCAGTCTCTTTTCCGCCATCCAAAGGGACCCGACGGAACAGAGATCGCAGTCTCTTTTCCGCCATCCAACGAGACCCGACGGAACAGAGATCGCTGTCTCTTTTCCGCCATCCAACGAGACCCGACGGAACAGCGATCGCTGTCTCTTTTCCGCCATCCAACGAGACCCGACGGAACAGAGATCGCAGTCTCTTTTCCGCCATCCAAAGGGACCCGACAGAACAGAGATCGCAGTCTCTTTTCCGCCATCCAACGAGACCCGACGGAACAGCGATCGCAGTCTCTTTTCCGCCATCCAACGAGACCCGACGGAACAGATCGCAGTCTCTTTTCCGCCATCCAAAGGGACCCGACGGATCAGAGATCGCAGTCTCTTTTCTGCCATCCAAAGGGACCCGACGGAACAGAGATCGCAGTCTCTTTTCCGCAATCCAACGAGATCCGACGGAACAGAGATCGCAGTCTCTTTTCCGCCATCCAACGAGACCCGACGGAACAGCGATCGCAGTCTCTTTTCCGCCATCCAACGAGATCCGACGGAACAGAGATCGCAGTCTCTTTTCCGCCATCCAACGAGATCCGACGGAACAGAGATCGCAGTCTCTTTTCCGCCATCCAACGAGACCCGACGGAACAGAGATCGCAGTCTCTTTTCCGCCATCCAACGAGACCCGACGGAACAGCGATCGCAGTCTCTTTTCCGCCATCCAACGAGACCCGACGGAACAGAGATCGCAGTCTCTTTTCCGCCATCCAAAGGGACCCGACGGAACAGAGATCGCAGTCTCTTTTCCGCCATCCAACGAGATCCGACGGAACAGAGATCGCAGTCTCTTTTCCGCCATCCAACGAGATCCGACGGAACAGAGATCGCAGTCTCTTTTCCGCCATCCAACGAGATCCGACGGAACAGAGATCGCAGTCTCTTTTCCGCCATCCAACGAGACCCGACGGAACAGCGATCGCAGTCTCTTTTCCGCCATCCAACGAGACCCGACGGAACAGAGATCGCAGTCTCTTTTCCGCCATCCAAAAGGACCCGACGGAACAGAGATCGCAGTCTCTTTTCCGCCACCCAACGAGATCCGACGGAACAGCGATCGCAGTCTCTTTTCCAGCCATCCAACGAGACCCGACGGAACAGCGATCGCAGTCTCTTTTCCGCCACCCAACGAGATCCGACGGAACAGCGATCGCAGTCTCTTTTCCGCCACCCAACGAGATCCGACGGAACAGCGATCGCAGTCTCTTTTCCGCCATCCAACGAGACCCGACGGAACAGAGATCGCAGTCTCTTTTCCGCCATCCAAAGGGACCCGACGGAACAGAGATCGCAGTCTCTTTTCCGCCACCCAACGAGATCCGACGGAACAGCGACCGCAGTCTCTTTTCCGCCATCCAACGAGACCCGACGGAACAGGTCGCAGTCTCTTTTCCGCCATCCAAAGGGACCCGACGGAACAGAGATCGCAGTCTCTTTTCCGCCATCCAAAGGGACCCGACGGAACAGAGATCGCAGTCTCTTTTCCGCCATCCAACGAGATCCGACGGAACAGAGATCGCAGTCTCTTTTCCGCCATCCAACGCGACCCGACGGAACAGCGATCGCAGTCTCTTTTCCGCCATCCAACGAGATCCGACGGAACAGAGATCGCAGTCTCTTTTCCGCCATCCAACGAGATCCGACGGAACAGAGATCGCAGTCTCTTTTCCGCCATCCAACGATACCCGACGGAACAGAGATCGCAGTCTCTTTTCCGCCATCCAACGAGACCCGACGGAACAGCGATCGCAGTCTCTTTTCCGCCATCCAACGAGATCCGACGGAACAGAGATCGCAGTCTCTTTTCCGCCATCCAACGAGATCCGACGGAACAGAGATCGCAGTCTCTTTTCCGCCATCCAACGATACCCGACGGAACAGAGATCGCAGTCTCTTCTCCGCCATCCAACGAGACCCCACGGAACAGCGATCGCAGTCTCTTTTCCGCCATTCAACGAGACCCGACGGAACAGATCGTAGTCTCTTTTCCGCCATCCAAAGGGACCCGACGGAACAGAGATCGCAGTCTCTTTTCCGCCATCCAAAGGGACCCGACGGAACAGAGATCGCAGTCTCTTTTCCGCCATCCAACGAGATCCGACGGAACAGAGATCGCAGTCTCTTTTCCGCCATCCAACGAGACCCGACGGAACAGCGATCGCAGTCTCTTTTCCGCCATCCAACGAGATCCGACGGAACAGAGATCGCAGTCTCTTTTCCGCCATCCAACGAGATCCGACGGAACAGAGATCGCAGTCTCTTTTCCGCCATCCAACGAGACCCGACGGAACAGAGATCGCAGTCGCTTTTCCGCCATCCAACGAGACCCGACGGAACAGCGATCGCAGTCTCTTTTCCGCCATCCAACGAGACCCGACGGAACAGAGATCGCAGTCTCTTTTCCGCCATCCAAAGCGACCCGACGGAACAGAGATCGCAGTCTCTTTTCCGCCATCCAACGAGATCCGACGGAACAGAGATCGCAGTCTCTTTTCCCCAATCCAACGAGATCCGACGGAACAGAGATCGCAGTCTCTTTTCCGCCATCCAACGAGACCCGACGGAACAGCGATCGCAGTCTCTTTTCCGCCATCTAACGAGACCCGACGGAACAGAGATCGCAGTCTCTTTTCCGCCATCCAAAAGGACCCGACGGAACAGAGATCGCAGTCTCTTTTCCGCCACCCAACGAGATCCGACGGAACAGCGATCGCAGTCTCTTTTCCGCCATCCAACGAGACCCGACGGAACAGCGATCGCAGTCTCTTTTCCGCCACCCAACGAGATCCGACGGAACAGCGATCGCAGTCTCTTTTCCGCCACCCAACGAGATTCGACGGAACAGCGATCGCAGTCTCTTTTCCGCCATCCAACGAGACCCGACGGAACAGAGATCGCAGTCTCTTTTCCGCCATCCAAAGCGACCCGACGGAACAGAGATCGCAGTCTCTTTTCCGCCATCCAACGAGATCCGACGGAACAGAGATCGCAGTCTCTTTTCCCCAATCCAACGAGATCCGACGGAACAGAGATCGCAGTCTCTTTTCCGCCATCCAACGAGACCCGACGGAACAGCGATCGCAGTCTCTTTTCCGCCATCCAACGAGACCCGACGGAACAGAGATCGCAGTCTCTTTTCCGCCATCCAAAGCGACCCGACGGAACAGAGATCGCAGTCTCTTTTCCGCCATCCAACGAGATCCGACGGAACAGAGATCGCAGTCTCTTTTCCCCAATCCAACGAGATCCGACGGAACAGAGATCGCAGTCTCTTTTCCGCCATCCAACGAGACCCGACGGAACAGCGATCGCAGTCTCTTTTCCGCCATCTAACGAGACCCGACGGAACAGAGATCGCAGTCTCTTTTCCGCCATCCAAAAGGACCCGACGGAACAGAGATCGCAGTCTCTTTTCCGCCACCCAACGAGATCCGACGGAACAGCGATCGCAGTCTCTTTTCCGCCATCCAACGAGACCCGACGGAACAGCGATCGCAGTCTCTTTTCCGCCACCCAACGAGATCCGACGGAACAGCGATCGCAGTCTCTTTTCCGCCACCCAACGAGATTCGACGGAACAGCGATCGCAGTCTCTTTTCCGCCATCCAACGAGACCCGACGGAACAGAGATCGCAGTCTCTTTTCCGCCATCCAAAGCGACCCGACGGAACAGAGATCGCAGTCTCTTTTCCGCCATCCAACGAGATCCGACGGAACAGAGATCGCAGTCTCTTTTCCCCAATCCAACGAGATCCGACGGAACAGAGATCGCAGTCTCTTTTCCGCCATCCAACGAGACCCGACGGAACAGCGATCGCAGTCTCTTTTCCGCCATCCAACGAGACCCGACGGAACAGAGATCGCAGTCTCTTTTCCGCCATCCAAAGCGACCCGACGGAACAGAGATCGCAGTCTCTTTTCCGCCATCCAACGAGATCCGACGGAACAGAGATCGCAGTCTCTTTTCCCCAATCCAACGAGATCCGACGGAACAGAGATCGCAGTCTCTTTTCCGCCATCCAACGAGACCCGACGGAACAGCGATCGCAGTCTCTTTTCCGCCATCTAACGAGACCCGACGGAACAGAGATCGCAGTCTCTTTTCCGCCATCCAAAAGGACCCGACGGAACAGAGATCGCAGTCTCTTTTCCGCCACCCAACGAGATCCGACGGAACAGCGATCGCAGTCTCTTTTCCGCCATCCAACGAGACCCGACGGAACAGCGATCGCAGTCTCTTTTCCGCCACCCAACGAGATCCGACGGAACAGCGATCGCAGTCTCTTTTCCGCCACCCAACGAGATTCGACGGAACAGCGATCGCAGTCTCTTTTCCGCCATCCAACGAGACCCGACGGAACAGAGATCGCAGTCTCTTTTCCGCCATCCAAAGGGACCCGACGGAACAGAGATCGCAGTCTCTTTTCCGCCACCCAACGAGATCCGACGGAACAGCGATCGCAGTCTCTTTTCCGCCATCCAACGAGACCCGACGGAACAGATCGCAGTCTCTTTTCCGCCATCGAAAGGGACCCGACGGAACAGAGATCGCAGTCTCTTTTCCGCCATCCAAAGGGACCCGACGGAACAGAGATCGCAGTCTCTTATCCGCCATCCAAAGGGACCCGACGGAACAGAGATCGCAGTCTCTTTTCCGCCATCCAACGAGACCCGACGGAACAGCGATCGCTGTCTCTTTTCCGCCATCCAACGAGACCCGACGGAACAGAGATCGCAGTCTCTTATCCGCCATCCAAAGGGACCCGACGGAACAGAGATCGCAGTCTCTTTTCCGCCATCCAACGAGATCCGACGTTACAGAGATCGCAGTCTCTTTTCCGCCATCCAACGAGATCCGACGGAACAGAGATCGCAGTCTCTTTTCCGCCATCCAACGAGACCCGACGGAACAGCGATCGCAGTCTCTTTTCCGCCATCCAACGAGACCCGACGGAACAGAGATCGCAGTCTCTTTTCCGCCATCCAAAAGGACCCGACGGAACAGAGATCGCAGTCTCTTTTCCGCCACCCAACGAGATCCGACGGAACAGCGATCGCAGTCTCTTTTCCGCCATCCAACGAGACCCGACGGAACAGATCGCAGTCTCTTTTCCGCCATCCAAAGGGACCCGACGGAACAGAGATCGCAGTCTCTTTTCCGCCATCCAAAGGGACCCGACGGAACAGAGATCGCAGTCTCTTTTCCGCCATCCAACGAGATCCGACGGAACAGAGATCGCAGTCTCTTTCCCGCCATCCAACGAGACCCGACGGAACAGCGATCGCAGTCTCTTTTCCGCCATCCAACGAGATCCGACGGAACAGAGATCGCAGTCTCTTTTCCGCCATCCAACGAGATCCGACGGAACAGAGATCGCAGTCTCTTTTCCGCCATCCAACGAGACCCGACGGAACAGAGATCGCAGTCTCTTTTCCGCCATCCAACGAGACCCGACGGAACAGCGATCGCAGTCTCTTTTCCGCCATCCAACGAGACCCGACGGAACAGAGATCGCAGTCTCTTTTCCGCCATCCAAAGGGACCCGACGGAACAGAGATCGCAGTCTCTTTTCCGCCATCCAACGAGATCCGACGGAACAGAGATCGCAGTCTCTTTTCCGCCATCCAACGAGATCCGACGGAACAGAGATCGCAGTCTCTTTTCCGCCATCCAACGAGACCCGACGGAACAGCGATCGCAGTCTCTTTTCCGCCATCTAACGAGACCCGACGGAACAGAGATCGCAGTCTCTTTTCCGCCATCCAAAAGGACCCGACGGAACAGAGATCGCAGTCTCTTTTCCGCCACCCAACGAGATCCGACGGAACAGCGATCACAGTCTCTTTTCCGCCATCCAACGAGACCCGACGGAACAGCGATCGCAGTCTCTTTTCCGCCATCCAACGAGACCCGACGGAACAGATCGCAGTCTCTTTTCCGCCATCGAAAGGGACCCGACGGAACAGAGATCGCAGTCTCTTTTCCGCCATCCATAGGGACCCGACGGAACAGAGATCGCAGTCTCTTTTCCGCCATCCAACGAGATCCGACGGAACAGAGATCGCAGTCTCTTTTCCGCCATCCAACGAGACCCGACGGAACAGCGTTCGCAGTCTCTTTTCCGCCATCCAACGAGATCCGACGGAACAGAGATCGCAGTCTCTTTTCCGCCATCCAACGAGATCCGACGGAACAGAGATCGCAGTCTCTTTTCCGCCATCCAACGAGACCCGACGGAACAGAGATCGCAGTCTCTTTTCCGCCATCCAACGAGACCCGACGGAACAGCGATCGCAGTCTCTTTTCCGCCATCCAACGAGACCCGACGGAACAGAGATCGCAGTCTCTTTTCCGCCATCCAAAGGGACCCGACGGAACAGAGATCGCAGTCTCTTTTCCGCCATCCAACGAGATCCGACGGAACAGAGATCGCAGTCTCTTTTCCGCCATCCAACGAGATCCGACGGAACAGCGATCGCAGTCTCTTTTCCGCCATCCAACGAGACCCGACGGAACAGAGATCGCAGTCACTTTTCCGCCATCCAAAGGGACCCGACGGAACAGAGATCGCAGTCTCTTTTCCGCCACCAAACGAGATCCGACGGAACAGCGATCGCAGTCTCTTTTCCGCCATCCAACGAAACCCGACGGAACAGCGATCGCAGTCTCTTTTCCGCCACCCAACGAGATCCGACGGAACAGCGATCGCAGTCTCTTTTCCGCCACCCAACGAGATCCGACGGAACAGCGATCGCAGTCTCTTTTCCGCCACCCAACGAGACCCGACGGAACAGCGATCGCAGTCTCTTTTCTGCCATCCAACGAGACCCGACGGAACAGAGATCGCAGTCTCTTTTCCGCCATCCAAAGGGACCCGACGGAACAGAGATCGCAGTCTCTTTTCCGCCACCCAACGAGATCCGACGGAACAGCGATCGCAGTCTCTTTTCCGCCATCCAACGAGACCCGACGGAACAGCGATCGCAGTCTCTTTTCCGCCACCCAACGAGATCCGACGGAACAGCGATCGCAGTCTCTTTTCCGCCACCCAACGAGATCCGACGGAACAGCGATCGCAGTCTCTTTTCCGCCACCCAACTAGATCCGACGGAACAGCGATCGCAGTCTCTTTTCCGCCACCCAACGAGATCCGACGGAACAGCGATCGCAGTCTCTTTTCCGCCATCCAACGAGACCCGACGGAACAGAGATCGCAGTCTCTTTTCCGCCATCCAAAGGGACCCGACGGAACAGAGATCGCAGTCTCTTTTCCGCCACCCAACGAGATCCGACGGAACAGCGATCGCAGTCTCTTTTCCGCCATCCAACGAGACCCGACGGAACAGAGATTGCAGTCTCTTTTCCGCCATCCAAAGGGACCCGACGGAACAGAGATCGCAGTCTCTTTTCCGCCATCCAACGAGACCCGACGGAACAGAGATCGCTGTCTCTTTTCCGCCATCCAACGAGACCCGACGGAACAGAGATCGCAGTCTCTTTTCCGCCATCCAAAGGGACCCGACGGAACAGAGATCGCAGTCTCTTTTCCGCCATCCAACGAGATCCGACGGAACAGAGATCGCAGTCTCTTTTCCGCCATCCAACGAGACCCGACGGAACAGAGATCGCAGTCTCTTTTCCGCCATCCAACGAGACCCGACGGAACAGAGATCGCAGTCTCTTTTCCGCCATCCAAAGGGACCCGACGGAACAGAGATCGCAGTCTCTTTTCCGCCACCCAACGAGATCCGACGGAACAGCGATCGCAGTCTCTTTTCCGCCATCCAACGAGACCCGACGGAACAGATCGCAGTCTCTTTTCCGCCATCCAAAGGGACCCGACGGAACAGAGATCGCAGTCTCTTTTCCGCCATCCAAAGGGACCCGACGGAACAGAGATCGCAGTCTCTTTTCCGCCATCCAACGAGATCCGACGGAACAGAGATCGCAGTCTCTTTTCCGCCATCCAACGAGACCCGACGGAACAGCGATCGCAGTCTCTCTTCCGCCATCCAACGAGATCCGACGGAACAGAGATCGCAGTCTCTTTTCCGCCATCCAACGAGATCCGACGGAACAGAGATCGCAGTCTCTTTTCCGCCATCCAACGAGACCCGACGGAACAGAGATCGCAGTCTATTTTCCGCCATCCAACGAGACCCGACGGAACAGCGATCGCAGTCTCTTTTCCGCCATCCAACGAGACCCGACGGAACAGAGATCGCAGTCTCTTTTCCGCCATCCAAAGGGACCCGACGGAACAGAGATCGCAGTCTCTTTTCCGCCATCCAACGAGATCCGACGGAACAGAGATCGCAGTCTCTTTTCCGCCATCCAACGAGATTCGACGGAACAGAGATCGGAGTCTCTTTTCCGCCATCCAACGAGATCCGACGGAACAGCGATCGCAGTCTCTTTTCCGCCATCCAACGAGACCCGACGGAACAGAGATCGCAGTCTCTTTTCCGTCATCCAAAGGGACCCGACGGAACAGAGATCGCAGTCTCTTTTCCGCCACCAAACGAGATCCGACGGAACAGCGATCGCAGTCTCTTTTCCGCCATCCAACGAAACCCGACGGAACAGCGATCGCAGTCTCTTTTCCGCCACCCAACGAGATCCGACGGAACAGCGATCGCAGTCTCTTTTCCGCCACCCAACGAGATCCGACGGAACAGCGATCGCAGTCTCTTTTCCGCCATCCAACGAGACCCGACGGAACAGAGATCGCAGTCTCTTTTCCGCCATCCAAAGGGACCCGACGGAACAGAGATCGCAGTCTCTTTTCCGCCACCCAACGAGATCCGACGGAACAGCGATCGCAGTCTCTTTTCCGCCATCCAACGAGACCCGACGGAACAGAGATCGCAGTCTCTTTTCCGCCATCCAACGAGACCCGACGGAACAGAGATCGCAGTCTCTATTCCGCCATCCAAAGGGACCCGACGGAACAGAGATCGCAGTCTCTTTTCCGCCATCCAACGAGATCCGACGGAACAGCGATCGCAGTCTCTTTTCCGCCATCTAACGAGACCCGACGGAACAGAGATCGCAGTCTCTTTTCCGCCATCCAAAAGGACCCGACGGAACAGAGATCGCAGTCTCTTTTCCGCCACCCAACGAGATCCGACGGAACAGCGATCGCAGTCTCTTTTCCGCCATCCAACGAGACCCGACGGAACAGCGATCACAGTCTCTTTTCCGCCACCCAACGAGATCCGACGGAACAGCGATCGCAGTCTCTTTTCCGCCATCCAACGAGACCCGACGGAACAGAGATCGCAGTCTCTTTTCCGCCATCCAAAGGGACCCGACGGAACAGAGATCGCAGTCTCTTTTCCGCCACCGAACGAGATCCGACGGAACAGCGATCGCAGTCTCTTTTCCGCCATCCAACGAGACCCGACGGAACAGATCGCAGTCTCTTTTCCGCCATCGAAAGGGACCCGACGGAACAGAGATCGCAGTCTCTTTTCCGCCATCCATAGGGACCCGACGGAACAGAGATCGCAGTCTCTTTTCCGCCATCCAACGAGATCCGACGGAACAGAGATCGCAGTCTCTTTTCCGCCATCCAACGAGACCCGACGGAACAGCGATCGCAGTCTCTTTTCCGCCATCCAACGAGATCCGACGGAACAGAGATCGCAGTCTCTTTTCCGCCATCCAACGAGATCCGACGGAACAGAGATCGCAGTCTCTTTTCCGCCATCCAACGAGACCCGACGGAACAGAGATCGCAGTCTCTTTTCCGCCATCCAACGAGACCCGACGGAACAGCGATCGCAGTCTCTTTTCCGCCATCCAACGAGACCCGACGGAACAGAGATCGCAGTCTCTTTTCCGCCATCCAAAGGGACCCGACGGAACAGAGATCGCAGTCTCTTTTCCGCCATCCAACGAGATCCGACGGAACAGAGATCGCAGTCTCTTTTCCGCCATCCAACGAGATCCGACGGAACAGCGATCGCAGTCTCTTTTCCGCCATCCAACGAGACCCGACGGAACAGAGATCGCAGTCACTTTTCCGCCATCCAAAGGGACCCGACGGAACAGAGATCGCAGTCACTTTTCCGCCATCCAAAGGGACCCGACGGAACAGAGATCGCAGTCTCTTTTCCGCCACCAAACGAGATCCGACGGAACAGCGATCGCAGTCTCTTTTCCGCCATCCAACGAAACCCGACGGAACAGCGATCGCAGTCTCTTTTCCGCCACCCAACGAGATCCGACGGAACAGCGATCGCAGTCTCTTTTCCGCCACCCAACGAGATCCGACGGAACAGCGATCGCAGTCTCTTTTCTGCCATCCAACGAGACCCGACGGAACAGAGATCGCAGTCTCTTTTCCGCCATCCAAAGGGACCCGACGGAACAGAGATCGCAGTCTCTTTTCCGCCACCCAACGAGATCCGAGGGAACAGCGATCGCAGTCTCTTTTCCGCCATCCAACGAGATCCGACGGAACAGCGATCGCAGTCTCTTTTCCGCCATCCAACGAGACCCGACGGAACAGAGATCGCAGTCTCTTTTCCGTCATCCAAAGGGACCCGACGGAACAGAGATCGCAGTCTCTTTTCCGCCACCAAACGAGATCCGACGGAACAGCGATCGCAGTCTCTTTTCCGCCATCCAACGAAACCCGACGGAACAGCGATCGCAGTCTCTTTTCCGCCACCCAACGAGATCCGACGGAACAGCGATCGCAGTCTCTTTTCCGCCACCCAACGAGATCCGACGGAACAGCGATCGCAGTCTCTTTTCCGCCATCCAACGAGACCCGACGGAACAGAGATCGCAGTCTCTTTTCCGCCATCCAAAGGGACCCGACGGAACAGAGATCGCAGTCTCTTTTCCGCCACCCAACGAGATCCGACGGAACAGCGATCGCAGTCTCTTTTCCGCCATCCAACGAGACCCGACGGAACAGAGATCGCAGTCTCTTTTCCGCCATCCAACGAGACCCGACGGAACAGAGATCGCAGTCTCTATTCCGCCATCCAAAGGGACCCGACGGAACAGAGATCGCAGTCTCTTTTCCGCCATCCAACGAGATCCGACGGAACAGCGATCGCAGTCTCTTTTCCGCCATCTAACGAGACCCGACGGAACAGAGATCGCAGTCTCTTTTCCGCCATCCAAAAGGACCCGACGGAACAGAGATCGCAGTCTCTTTTCCGCCACCCAACGAGATCCGACGGAACAGCGATCGCAGTCTCTTTTCCGCCATCCAACGAGACCCGACGGAACAGCGATCACAGTCTCTTTTCCGCCACCCAACGAGATCCGACGGAACAGCGATCGCAGTCTCTTTTCCGCCATCCAACGAGACCCGACGGAACAGAGATCGCAGTCTCTTTTCCGCCATCCAAAGGGACCCGACGGAACAGAGATCGCAGTCTCTTTTCCGCCACCGAACGAGATCCGACGGAACAGCGATCGCAGTCTCTTTTCCGCCATCCAACGAGACCCGACGGAACAGATCGCAGTCTCTTTTCCGCCATCGAAAGGGACCCGACGGAACAGAGATCGCAGTCTCTTTTCCGCCATCCATAGGGACCCGACGGAACAGAGATCGCAGTCTCTTTTCCGCCATCCAACGAGATCCGACGGAACAGAGATCGCAGTCTCTTTTCCGCCATCCAACGAGACCCGACGGAACAGCGATCGCAGTCTCTTTTCCGCCATCCAACGAGATCCGACGGAACAGAGATCGCAGTCTCTTTTCCGCCATCCAACGAGATCCGACGGAACAGAGATCGCAGTCTCTTTTCCGCCATCCAACGAGACCCGACGGAACAGAGATCGCAGTCTCTTTTC
The DNA here is from genome assembly GCF_046866305.1 of Octopus bimaculoides. NCBI lineage: Eukaryota > Metazoa > Mollusca > Cephalopoda > Octopoda > Octopodidae > Octopus > Octopus bimaculoides. Next base: position 38,344,983 of record NC_142950.1, on the reverse strand, counting down.
CGCCATCCAACGAGACCCGACGGAACAGCGATCGCAGTCTCTTTTCCGCCATCCAACGAGACCCGACGGAACAGAGATCGCAGTCTCTTTTCCGCCATCCAAAGGGACCCGACGGAACAGAGATCGCAGTCTCTTTTCCGCCATCCAACGAGATCCGACGGAACAGAGATCGCAGTCTCTTTTCCGCCATCCAACGAGATCCGACGGAACAGCGATCGCAGTCTCTTTTCCGCCATCCAACGAGACCCGACGGAACAGAGATCGCAGTCACTTTTCCGCCATCCAAAGGGACCCGACGGAACAGAGATCGCAGTCACTTTTCCGCCATCCAAAGGGACCCGACGGAACAGAGATCGCAGTCTCTTTTCCGCCACCAAACGAGATCCGACGGAACAGCGATCGCAGTCTCTTTTCCGCCATCCAACGAAACCCGACGGAACAGCGATCGCAGTCTCTTTTCCGCCACCCAACGAGATCCGACGGAACAGCGATCGCAGTCTCTTTTCCGCCACCCAACGAGATCCGACGGAACAGCGATCGCAGTCTCTTTTCTGCCATCCAACGAGACCCGACGGAACAGAGATCGCAGTCTCTTTTCCGCCATCCAAAGGGACCCGACGGAACAGAGATCGCAGTCTCTTTTCCGCCACCCAACGAGATCCGAGGGAACAGCGATCGCAGTCTCTTTTCCGCCATCCAACGAGACCCGACGGAACAGAGATCGCAGTCTCTTTTCCGCCATCCAAAGGGACCCGACGGAACAGAGATCGCAGTCTCTTTTCCGCCATCCAAAGGGACCCGACGGAACAGAGATCGCAGTCTCTTTTCCGCCATCCAACGAGACCCGACGGAACAGCGATCGCAGTCTCTTTTCCGCCATCCAACGAGACCCGACGGAACAGAGATCGCAGTCTCTTTTCCGCCATCCAAAGGAACCCGACGGAACAGAGATCGCAGTCTCTTTTCCGCCACCCAACGAGATCCGACGGAACAGCGATCGCAGTCTCTTTTCCGCCATCCAACGAGATCCGACGGAACAGCGATCGCAGTCTCTTTTCCGCCACCCAACGAGATCCGACGGAACAGCGATCGCAGTCTCTTTTCCGCCACCCAACGAGATCCGACGGAACAGCGATCGCAATCTCTTTTCCGCCACCCAACTAGATCCGACGGAACAGCGATCGCAGTCTCTTTTCCGCCACCCAACGAGATCCGACGGAACAGCGATCGCAGTCTCTTTTCCGCCATCCAACGAGACCCGACGGAACAGAGATCGCAGTCTCTTTTCCGCCACCCAACGAGATCCGACGGAACAGCGATCGCAGTCTCTTTTCCGCCATCCAACGAGACCCGACGGAACAGAGATTGCAGTCTCTTTTCCGCCATCCAAAGGGACCCGACGGAACAGAGATCGCAGTCTCTTTTCCGCCATCCAACGAGACCCGACGGAACAGAGATCGCTGTCTCTTTTCCGCCATCCAACGAGACCCGACGGAACAGAGATCGCAGTCTCTTTTCCACCATCCAAAGGGACCCGACGGAACAGAGATCGCAGTCTCTTTTCCGCCATCCAACGAGATCCGACGTTACAGAGATCGCAGTCTCTTTTCCGCCATCCAACGAGATCCGACGGAACAGAGATCGCAGTCTCTTTTCCGCCATCCAACGAGACCCGACGGAACAGAGATCGCAGTCTCTTTTCCGCCATCCAACGAGACCCGACGGAACAGAGATCGCAGTCTCTTTTCCGCCATCCAACGAGACCCGACGGAACAGAGATCGCAGTCTCTTTTCCGCCATCCAAAGGGACCCGACGGAACAGAGATCGCAGTCTCTTTTCCGCCACCCAACGAGATCCGACGGAACAGCGATCGCAGTCTCTTTTCCGCCATCCAACGAGACCCGACGGAACAGATCGCAGTCTCTTTTCCGCCATGCAAAGGGACCCGACGGAACAGAGATCGCAGTCTCTTTTCCGCCATCCAAAGGGACCCGACGGAACAGAGATCGCAGTCTCTTTTCCGCCATCCAACGAGACCCGACGGAACAGAGATCGCAGTCTCTTTTCCGCCATCCAACGAGACCCGACGGAACAGCGATCGCAGTCTCTCTTCCGCCATCCAACGAGATCCGACGGAACAGAGATCGCAGTCTCTTTTCCGCCATCCAACGAGATCCGACGGAACAGAGATCGCAGTCTCTTTTCCGCCATCCAACGAGACCCGACGGAACAGAGATCGCAGTCTCTTTTCCGCCATCCAACGAGACCCGACGGAACAGCGATCGCAGTCTCTTTTCCGCCATCCAACGAGAACCGACGGAACAGAGATCGCAGTCTCTTTTCCGCCATCCAAAGGGACCCGACGGAACAGAGATCGCAGTCTCTTTTCCGCCATCCAACGAGATCCGACGGAACAGAGATCGCAGTCTCTTTTCCGCCATCCAACGAGACCCGACGGAACAGAGATCGCAGTCTCTTTTCCGCCATCCAACGAGACCCGACGGAACAGCGATCGCAGTCTCTTTTCCGCCATCCAACGAGACCCGACGGAACAGAGATCGCAGTCTCTTTTCCGCCATCCAAAGGGACCCGACGGAACAGAGATCGCAGTCTCTTTTCCGCCACCAAACGAGATCCGACGGAACAGCGATCGCAGTCTCTTTACCGCCATCCAACGAAACCCGACGGAACAGAGATCGCAGTCTCTTTTCCGCCACCCAACGAGATCCGACGGAACAGCGATCGCAGTCTCTTTTCCGCCACCCAACGAGATCCGACGGAACAGCGATCGCAGTCTCTTTTCCGCCACCCAACGAGATCCGACGGAACAGCGATCGCAGTCTCTTTTCCGCCATCCAACGAGACCCGACGGAACAGAGATCGCAGTCTCTTTTCCGCCATCCAAAGGGACCCGACGGAACAGAGATCGCAGTCTCTTTTCCGCCACCCAACGAGATCCGACGGAACAGCGATCGCAGTCTCTTTTCCGCCATCCAACGAGACCCGACGGAACAGAGATCGCAGTCTCTTTTCCGCCATCCAAAGGGACCCGACGGAACAGAGATCGCAGTCTCTTTTCCGCCATCCAAAGGGACCCGACGGAACAGAGATCGCAGTCTCTTTTCCGCCACCCAACGAGATCCGACGGAACAGAGATCGCAGTCTCTTTTCCGCCATCCAACGAGACCCGACGGAACAGAGATCGCAGTCTCGTTTCCGCCATCCAAAGGGACCCGACGGAACAGAGATCGCAGTCTCTTTTCCGCCATCCAACGAGACCCGACGGAACAGCGATCGCAGTCTCTTTTCCGCCATCCAACGAGACCCGAAGGAACAGAGATCGCAGTCTCTTTTCCGCCATCCAAAGGGACCCGACGGAACAGAGATCGCAGTCTCTTTTCCGCCACCCAACGAGATCCCACGGAACAGCGATCGCAGTCTCTTTTCCGCCATCCAACGAGACCCGACGGAACAGCGATCGCAGTCTCTTTTCCGCCACCCAACGAGATCCGACGGAACAGCGATCGCAGTCTCTTTTCCGCCACCCAACGAGATCCGACGGAACAGCGTTGGCAGTCTCTTTTCCGCCACCCAACGAGATCCGACGGAACAGCGATCGCAGTCTCTTTTCCGCCACCCAACGAGATCCGACGGAACAGCGATCGCAGTCTCTTTTCCGCCATCCAACGAGACCCGACGGAACAGAGATTGCAGTCTCTTTTCCGCCATCCAAAGGGACCCGACGGAACAGAGATCGCAGTCTCTTTTCCGCCATCCAACGAGACCCGACGGAACAGAGATCGCTGTCTCTTTTCCGCCATCCAACGAGACCCGAAGGAACAGCGATCGCTGTCTCTTTTCCGCCATCCAACGAGACCCGACGGAACAGAGATCGCAGTCTCTTTTCCGCCATCCAAAGGGACCCGACAGAACAGAGATCGCAGTCTCTTTTCCGCCATCCAACGAGACCCGACGGAACAGCGATCGCAGTCTCTTTTCCGCCATCCAACGAGACCCGACGGAACAGATCGCAGTCTCTTTTCCGCCATCCAAAGGGACCCGACGGATCAGAGATCGCAGTCTCTTTTCCGCCATCCAAAGGGACCCGACGGAACAGAGATCGCAGTCTCTTTTCCGCAATCCAACGAGATCCGACGGAACAGAGATCGCAGTCTCTTTTCCGCCATCCAACGAGACCCGACGGAACAGAGATCGCTGTCTCTTTTCCGCCATCCAACGAGACCCGACGGAACAGCGATCGCTGTCTCTTTTCCGCCATCCAACGAGACCCGACGGAACAGAGATCGCAGTCTCTTTTCCGCCATCCAAAGGGACCCGACAGAACAGAGATCGCAGTCTCTTTTCCGCCATCCAACGAGACCCGACGGAACAGCGATCGCAGTCTCTTTTCCGCCATCCAACGAGACCCGACGGAACAGATCGCAGTCTCTTTTCCGCCATCCAAAGGGACCCGACGGATCAGAGATCGCAGTCTCTTTTCCGCCATCCAAAGGGACCCGACGGAACAGAGATCGCAGTCTCTTTTCCGCAATCCAACGAGATCCGACGGAACAGAGATCGCAGTCTCTTTTCCGCCATCCAACGAGACCCGACGGAACAGCGATCGCAGTCTCTTTTCCGCCATCCAACGAGATCCGACGGAACAGAGATCGCAGTCTCTTTTCCGCCATCCAACGAGATCCGACGGAACAGAGATCGCAGTCTCTTTTCCGCCATCCAACGAGACCCGACGGAACAGAGATCGCAGTCTCTTTTCCGCCATCCAACGAGACCCGACGGAACAGCGATCGCAGTCTCTTTTCCGCCATCCAACGAGACCCGACGGAACAGAGATCGCAGTCTCTTTTCCGCCATCCAAAGGGACCCGACGGAACAGAGATCGCAGTCTCTTTTCCGCCATCCAACGAGATCCGACGGAACAGAGATCGCAGTCTCTTTTCCGCCATCCAACGAGATCCGACGGAACAGAGATCGCAGTCTCTTTTCCGCCATCCAACGAGATCCGACGGAACAGAGATCGCAGTCTCTTTTCCGCCATCCAACGAGACCCGACGGAACAGCGATCGCAGTCTCTTTTCCGCCATCCAACGAGACCCGACGGAACAGAGATCGCAGTCTCTTTTCCGCCATCCAAAAGGACCCGACGGAACAGAGATCGCAGTCTCTTTTCCGCCACCCAACGAGATCCGACGGAACAGCGATCGCAGTCTCTTTTCCAGCCATCCAACGAGACCCGACGGAACAGCGATCGCAGTCTCTTTTCCGCCACCCAACGAGATCCGACGGAACAGCGATCGCAGTCTCTTTTCCGCCATCCAACGAGATCCGACGGAACAGAGATCGCAGTCTCTTTTCCGCCATCCAACGAGATCCGACGGAACAGAGATCGCAGTCTCTTTTCCGCCATCCAACGATACCCGACGGAACAGAGATCGCAGTCTCTTTTCCGCCATCCAACGAGACCCGACGGAACAGCGATCGCAGTCTCTTTTCCGCCATCCAACGAGATCCGACGGAACAGAGATCGCAGTCTCTTTTCCGCCATCCAACGAGATCCGACGGAACAGAGATCGCAGTCTCTTTTCCGCCATCCAACGATACCCGACGGAACAGAGATCGCAGTCTCTTCTCCGCCATCCAACGAGACCCGACGGAACAGTGATCGCAGTCTCTTTTCCGCCATTCAACGAGACCCGACGGAACAGATCGTAGTCTCTTTTCCGCCATCCAAAGGGACCCGACGGAACAGAGATCGCAGTCTCTTTTCCGCCATCCAAAGGGACCCGACGGAACAGAGATCGCAGTCTCTTTTCCGCCATCCAACGAGATCCGACGGAACAGAGATCGCAGTCTCTTTTCCGCCATCCAACGAGACCCGACGGAACAGCGATCGCAGTCTCTTTTCCGCCATCCAACGAGATCCGACGGAACAGAGATCGCAGTCTCTTTTCCGCCATCCAACGAGATCCGACGGAACAGAGATCGCAGTCTCTTTTCCGCCATCCAACGAGACCCGACGGAACAGAGATCGCAGTCGCTTTTCCGCCATCCAACGAGACCCGACGGAACAGCGATCGCAGTCTCTTTTCCGCCATCCAACGAGACCCGACGGAACAGAGATCGCAGTCTCTTTTCCGCCATCCAAAGCGACCCGACGGAACAGAGATCGCAGTCTCTTTTCCGCCATCCAACGAGATCCGACGGAACAGAGATCGCAGTCTCTTTTCCCCAATCCAACGAGATCCGACGGAACAGAGATCGCAGTCTCTTTTCCGCCATCCAACGAGACCCGACGGAACAGCGATCGCAGTCTCTTTTCCGCCATCCAACGAGACCCGACGGAACAGAGATCGCAGTCTCTTTTCCGCCATCCAAAGGGACCCGACGGAACAGAGATCGCAGTCTCTTTTCCGCCACCAAACGAGATCCGACGGAACAGCGATCGCAGTCTCTTTACCGCCATCCAACGAAACCCGACGGAACAGAGATCGCAGTCTCTTTTCCGCCACCCAACGAGATCCGACGGAACAGCGATCGCAGTCTCTTTTCCGCCACCCAACGAGATCCGACGGAACAGCGATCGCAGTCTCTTTTCCGCCACCCAACGAGATCCGACGGAACAGCGATCGCAGTCTCTTTTCCGCCATCCAACGAGACCCGACGGAACAGAGATCGCAGTCTCTTTTCCGCCATCCAAAGGGACCCGACGGAACAGAGATCGCAGTCTCTTTTCCGCCACCCAACGAGATCCGACGGAACAGCGATCGCAGTCTCTTTTCCGCCATCCAACGAGACCCGAAGGAACAGAGATCGCAGTCTCTTTTCCGCCATCCAAAGGGACCCGACGGAACAGAGATCGCAGTCTCTTTTCCGCCATCCAAAGGGACCCGACGGAACAGAGATCGCAGTCTCTTTTCCGCCACCCAACGAGATCCGACGGAACAGAGATCGCAGTCTCTTTTCCGCCATCCAACGAGACCCGACGGAACAGAGATCGCAGTCTCTTTTCCGCCATCCAAAGGGACCCGACGGAACAGAGATCGCAGTCTCTTTTCCGCCATCCAACGAGATCCGACGTTACAGAGATCGCAGTCTCTTTTCCGCCATCCAACGAGATCCGACGGAACAGAGATCGCAGTCTCTTTTCCGCCATCCAACGAGACCCGACGGAACAGCGATCGCAGTCTCTTTTCCGCCATCCAACGAGACCCGACGGAACAGAGATCGCAGTCTCTTTTCCGCCATCCAAAAGGACCCGACGGAACAGAGATCGCAGTCTCTTTTCCGCCACCCAACGAGATCCGACGGAACAGCGATCGCAGTCTCTTTTCCGCCATCCAACGAGACCCGACGGAACAGCGATCGCAGTCTCTTTTCCGCCACCCAACGAGATCCGACGGAACAGCGATCGCAGTCTCTTTTCCGCCATCCAACGAGACCCGACGGAACAGAGATCGCAGTCTCTTTTCCGCCATCCAAAGGGACCCGAGGGAACAGAGATCGCAGTCTCTTTTCCGCCACCCAACGAGATCCGACGGAACAGCGATCGCAGTCTCTTTTCCGCCATCCAACGAGACCCGACGGAACAGATCGCAGTCTCTTTTCCGCCATCCAAAGGGACCCGACGGAACAGAGATCGCAGTCTCTTTTCCGCCATCCAAAGGGACCCGACGGAACAGAGATCGCAGTCTCTTTTCCGCAATCCAACGAGATCCGACGGAACAGAGATCGCAGTCTCTTTTCCGCCATCCAACGAGACCCGACGGAACAGCGATCGCAGTCTCTTTTCCGCCATCCAACGAGATCCGACGGAACAGAGATCGCAGTCTCTTTTCCGCCATCCAACGAGATCCGACGGAACAGAGATCGCAGTCTCTTTTCCGCCATCCAACGAGACCCGACGGAACAGAGATCGCAGTCTCTTTTCCGCCATCCAACGAGACCCGACGGAACAGCGATCGCAGTCTCTTTTCCGCCATCCAACGAGACCCGACGGAACAGAGATCGCAGTCTCTTTTCCGCCATCCAAAGGGACCCGACGGAACAGAGATCGCAGTCTCTTTTCCGCCATCCAACGAGATCCGACGGAACAGAGATCGCAGTCTCTTTTCCGCCATCCAACGAGATCCGACGGAACAGAGATCGCAGTCTCTTTTCCGCCATCCAACGAGATCCGACGGAACAGAGATCGCAGTCTCTTTTCCGCCATCCAACGAGACCCGACGGAACAGCGATCGCAGTCTCTTTTCCGCCATCCAACGAGACCCGACGGAACAGAGATCGCAGTCTCTTTTCCGCCATCCAAAAGGACCCGACGGAACAGAGATCGCAGTCTCTTTTCCGCCACCCAACGAGATCCGACGGAACAGCGATCGCAGTCTCTTTTCCAGCCATCCAACGAGACCCGACGGAACAGCGATCGCAGTCTCTTTTCCGCCACCCAACGAGATCCGACGGAACAGCGATCGCAGTCTCTTTTCCGCCACCCAACGAGATCCGACGGAACAGCGATCGCAGTCTCTTTTCCGCCATCCAACGAGACCCGACGGAACAGAGATCGCAGTCTCTTTTCCGCCATCCAAAGGGACCCGACGGAACAGAGATCGCAGTCTCTTTTCCGCCACCCAACGAGATCCGACGGAACAGCGACCGCAGTCTCTTTTCCGCCATCCAACGAGACCCGACGGAACAGGTCGCAGTCTCTTTTCCGCCATCCAAAGGGACCCGACGGAACAGAGATCGCAGTCTCTTTTCCGCCATCCAAAGGGACCCGACGGAACAGAGATCGCAGTCTCTTTTCCGCCATCCAACGAGATCCGACGGAACAGCGATCGCAGTCTCTTTTCCGCCACCCAACGAGATCCGACGGAACAGCGATCGCAGTCTCTTTTCCGCCACCCAACGAGACCCGACGGAACAGCGATCGCAGTCTCTTTTCTGCCATCCAACGAGACCCGACGGAACAGAGATCGCAGTCTCTTTTCCGCCATCCAAAGGGACCCGACGGAACAGAGATCGCAGTCTCTTTTCCGCCACCCAACGAGATCCGACGGAACAGCGATCGCAGTCTCTTTTCCGCCTTCCAACGAGACCCGACGGAACAGCGATCGCAGTCTCTTTTCCGCCACCCAACGAGATCCGACGGAACAGCGATCGCAGTCTCTTTTCCGCCACCCAACGAGATCCGACGGAACAGCGATCGCAGTCTCTTTTCCGCCACCCAACTAGATCCGACGGAACAGCGATCGCAGTCTCTTTTCCGCCACCCAACGAGATCCGACGGAACAGCGATCGCAGTCTCTTTTCCGCCATCCAACGAGACCCGACGGAACAGAGATCGCAGTCTCTTTTCCGCCATCCAAAGGGACCCGACGGAACAGAGATCGCAGTCTCTTTTCCGCCACCCAACGAGATCCGACGGAACAGCGATCGCAGTCTCTTTTCCGCCATCCAACGAGACCCGACGGAACAGAGATTGCAGTCTCTTTTCCGCCATCCAAAGGGACCCGACGGAACAGAGATCGCAGTCTCTTTTCCGCCATCCAACGAGACCCGACGGAACAGAGATCGCTGTCTCTTTTCCGCCATCCAACGAGACCCGACGGAACAGAGATCGCAGTCTCTTTTCCGCCATCCAAAGGGACCCGACGGAACAGAGATCGCAGTCTCTTTTCCGCCATCCAACGAGATCCGACGGAACAGAGATCGCAGTCTCTTTTCCGCCATCCAACGAGACCCGACGGAACAGAGATCGCAGTCTCTTTTCCGCCATCCAACGAGACCCGACGGAACAGAGATCGCAGTCTCTTTTCCGCCATCCAAAGGGACCCGACGGAACAGAGATCGCAGTCTCTTTTCCGCCACCCAACGAGATCCGACGGAACAGCGATCGCAGTCTCTTTTCCGCCATCCAACGAGACCCGACGGAACAGATCGCAGTCTCTTTTCCGCCATCCAAAGGGACCCGACGGAACAGAGATCGCAGTCTCTTTTCCGCCATCCAAAGGGACTCGACGGAACAGAGATCGCAGTCTCTTTTCCGCCATCCAACGAGATCCGACGGAACAGAGATCGCAGTCTCTTTTCCGCCATCCAACGAGACCCGACGGAACAGCGATCGCAGTCTCTCTTCCGCCATCCAACGAGATCCGACGGAACAGAGATCGCAGTCTCTTTTCCGCCATCCAACGAGATCCGACGGAACAGAGATCGCAGTCTCTTTTCCGCCATCCAACGAGACCCGACGGAACAGAGATCGCAGTCTATTTTCCGCCATCCAACGAGACCCGACGGAACAGCGATCGCAGTCTCTTTTCCGCCATCCAACGAGACCCGACGGAACAGAGATCGCAGTCTCTTTTCCGCCATCCAAAGGGACCCGACGGAACAGAGATCGCAGTCTCTTTTCCGCCATCCAACGAGATCCGACGGAACAGAGATCGCAGTCTCTTTTCCGCCATCCAACGAGATTCGACGGAACAGAGATCGGAGTCTCTTTTCCGCCATCCAACGAGATCCGACGGAACAGCGATCGCAGTCTCTTTTCCGCCATCCAACGAGACCCGACGGAACAGAGATCGCAGTCTCTTTTCCGTCATCCAAAGGGACCCGACGGAACAGAGATCGCAGTCTCTTTTCCGCCACCAAACGAGATCCGACGGAACAGCGATCGCAGTCTCTTTTCCGCCATCCAACGAAACCCGACGGAACAGCGATCGCAGTCTCTTTTCCGCCACCCAACGAGATCCGACGGAACAGCGATCGCAGTCTCTTTTCCGCCACCCAACGAGATCCGACGGAACAGCGATCGCAGTCTCTTTTCCGCCATCCAACGAGACCCGACGGAACAGAGATCGCAGTCTCTTTTCCGCCATCCAAAGGGACCCGACGGAACAGAGATCGCAGTCTCTTTTCCGCCACCCAACGAGATCCGACGGAACAGCGATCGCAGTCTCTTTTCCGCCATCCAACGAGACCCGACGGAACAGAGATCGCAGTCTCTTTTCCGCCATCCAACGAGACCCGACGGAACAGAGATCGCAGTCTCTTTTCCGCCATCCAAAGGGACCCGACGGAACAGAGATCGCAGTCTCTTTTCCGCCATCCAACGAGATCCGACGGAACAGCGATCGCAGTCTCTTTTCCGCCATCTAACGAGACCCGACGGAACAGAGATCGCAGTCTCTTTTCCGCCATCCAAAAGGACCCGACGGAACAGAGATCGCAGTCTCTTTTCCGCCACCCAACGAGATCCGACGGAACAGCGATCGCAGTCTCTTTTCCGCCATCCAACGAGACCCGACGGAACAGCGATCGCAGTCTCTTTTCCGCCACCCAACGAGATCCGACGGAACAGCGATCGCAGTCTCTTTTCCGCCATCCAACGAGACCCGACGGAACAGAGATCGCAGTCTCTTTTCCGCCATCCAAAGGGACCCGACGGAACAGAGATCGCAGTCTCTTTTCCGCCACCGAACGAGATCCGACGGAACAGCGATCGCAGTCTCTTTTCCGCCATCCAACGAGACCCGACGGAACAGATCGCAGTCTCTTTTCCGCCATCGAAAGGGACCCGACGGAACAGAGATCGCAGTCTCTTTTCCGCCATCCATAGGGACCCGACGGAACAGAGATCGCAGTCTCTTTTCCGCCATCCAACGAGATCCGACGGAACAGAGATCGCAGTCTCTTTTCCGCCATCCAACGAGACCCGACGGAACAGCGATCGCAGTCTCTTTTCCGCCATCCAACGAGATCCGACGGAACAGAGATCGCAGTCTCTTTTCCGCCATCCAACGAGATCCGACGGAACAGAGATCGCAGTCTCTTTTCCGCCATCCAACGAGACCCGACGGAACAGAGATCGCAGTCTCTTTTCCGCCATCCAACGAGACCCGACGGAACAGCGATCGCAGTCTCTTTTCCGCCATCCAACGAGACCCGACGGAACAGAGATCGCAGTCTCTTTTCCGCCATCCAAAGGGACCCGACGGAACAGAGATCGCAGTCTCTTTTCCGCCATCCAACGAGATCCGACGGAACAGAGATCGCAGTCTCTTTTCCGCCATCCAACGAGATCCGACGGAACAGCGATCGCAGTCTCTTTTCCGCCATCCAACGAGACCCGACGGAACAGAGATCGCAGTCACTTTTCCGCCATCCAAAGGGACCCGACGGAACAGAGATCGCAGTCACTTTTCCGCCATCCAAAGGGACCCGACGGAACAGAGATCGCAGTCTCTTTTCCGCCACCAAACGAGATCCGACGGAACAGCGATCGCAGTCTCTTTTCCGCCATCCAACGAAACCCGACGGAACAGCGATCGCAGTCTCTTTTCCGCCACCCAACGAGATCCGACGGAACAGCGATCGCAGTCTCTTTTCCGCCACCCAACGAGATCCGACGGAACAGCGATCGCAGTCTCTTTTCTGCCATCCAACGAGACCCGACGGAACAGAGATCGCAGTCTCTTTTCCGCCATCCAAAGGGACCCGACGGAACAGAGATCGCAGTCTCTTTTCCGCCACCCAACGAGATCCGACGGAACAGCGATCGCAGTCTCTTTTCCGCCATCCAACGAGACCCGACGGAACAGAGATCGCAGTCTCTTTTCCGCCATCCAAAGGGACCCGACGGAACAGAGATCGCAGTCTCTTTTCCGCCATCCAAAGGGACCCGACGGAACAGAGATCGCAGTCTCTTTTCCGCCATCCAACGAGACCCGACGGAACAGCGATCGCAGTCTCTTTTCCGCCATCCAACGAGACCCGACGGAACAGAGATCGCAGTCTCTTTTCCGCCATCCAAAGGAACCCGACGGAACAGAGATCGCAGTCTCTTTTCCGCCACCCAACGAGATCCGACGGAACAGCGATCGCAGTCTCTTTTCCGCCATCCAACGAGACCCGACGGAACAGCGATCGCAGTCTCTTTTCCGCCACCCAACGAGATCCGACGGAACAGCGATCGCAGTCTCTTTTCCGCCACCCAACGAGATCCGACGGAACAGCGATCGCAATCTCTTTTCCGCCACCCAACTAGATCCGACGGAACAGCGATCGCAGTCTCTTTTCCGCCACCCAACGAGATCCGACGGAACAGCGATCGCAGTCTCTTTTCCGCCATCCAACGAGACCCGACGGAACAGAGATCGCAGTCTCTTTTCCGCCACCCAACGAGATCCGACGGAACAGCGATCGCAGTCTCTTTTCCGCCATCCAACGAGACCCGACGGAACAGAGATTGCAGTCTCTTTTCCGCCATCCAAAGGGACCCGACGGAACAGAGATCGCAGTCTCTTTTCCGCCATCCAACGAGACCCGACGGAACAGAGATCGCTGTCTCTTTTCCGCCATCCAACGAGACCCGACGGAACAGAGATCGCAGTCTCTTTTCCACCATCCAAAGGGACCCGACGGAACAGAGATCGCAGTCTCTTTTCCGCCATCCAACGAGATCCGACGTTACAGAGATCGCAGTCTCTTTTCCGCCATCCAACGAGATCCGACGGAACAGAGATCGCAGTCTCTTTTCCGCCATCCAACGAGACCCGACGGAACAGAGATCGCAGTCTCTTTTCCGCCATCCAACGAGACCCGACGGAACAGAGATCGCAGTCTCTTTTCCGCCATCCAACGAGACCCGACGGAACAGAGATCGCAGTCTCTTTTCCGCCATCCAAAGGGACCCGACGGAACAGAGATCGCAGTCTCTTTTCCGCCATCCAACGAGACCCGACGGAACAGAGATCGCAGTCTCTTTTCCGCCATCCAACGAGACCCGACGGAACAGCGATCGCAGTCTCTCTTCCGCCATCCAACGAGATCCGACGGAACAGAGATCGCAGTCTCTTTTCCGCCATCCAACGAGATCCGACGGAACAGAGATCGCAGTCTCTTTTCCGCCATCCAACGAGACCCGACGGAACAGAGATCGCAGTCTCTTTTCCGCCATCCAACGAGACCCGACGGAACAGCGATCGCAGTCTCTTTTCCGCCATCCAACGAGAACCGACGGAACAGAGATCGCAGTCTCTTTTCCGCCATCCAAAGGGACCCGACGGAACAGAGATCGCAGTCTCTTTTCCGCCATCCAACGAGATCCGACGAAACAGAGATCGCAGTCTCTTTTCCGCCATCCAACGAGATCCGACGGAACAGAGATCGCAGTCTCTTTTCCGCCATCCAACGAGATCCGACGGAACAGCGATCGCAGTCTCTTTTCCGCCATCCAACGAGACCCGACGGAACAGAGATCGCAGTCTCTTTTCCGTCATCCAAAGGGACCCGACGGAACAGAGATCGCAGTCTCTTTTCCGCCACCAAACGAGATCCGACGGAACAGCGATCGCAGTCTCTTTTCCGCCATCCAACGAAACCCGAAGGAACAGCGATCGCAGTCTCTTTTCCGCCACCCAACGAGATCCGACGGAACAGCGATCGCAGTCTCTTTTCCGCCACCCAACGAGATCCGACGGAACAGCGATCGCAGTCTCTTTTCCGCCACCCAACGAGATCCGACGGAACAGCGATCGCAGTCTCTTTTCCGCCATCCAACGAGACCCGACGGAACAGAGATCGCAGTCTCTTTTCCGCTATCCAAAGGGACCCGACGGAACAGAGATCGCAGTCTCTTTTCCGCCATCCAACGAGACCCGACGGAACAGAGATCGCAGTCTCTTTTCCACCATCCAAAGGGACCCGACGGAACAGAGATCGCAGTCTCTTTTCCGCCATCCAAAGGGACCCGACGGAACAGAGATCGCAGTCTCTTTTCCGCCACCCAACGAGATCCGACGGAACAGAGATCGCAGTCTCTTTTCCGCCATCCAACGAGACCCGACGGAACAGAGATCGCAGTCTCTTTTCCGCCATCCAAAGGGACCCGACGGAACAGAGATCGCAGTCTCTTTTCCGCCACCCAACGAGATCCGACGGAACAGCGATCGCAGTCTCTTTTCCGCCATCCAACGAGACCCGACGGAACAGAGATTGCAGTCTCTTTTCCGCCACCCAAAGGGACCCGACGGAACAGAGATCGCAGTCTCTTTTCCGCCATCCAACGAGACCCGACGGAACAGAGATCGCAGTCTCTTTTCCGCCATCCAACGAGAACCGACGGAACAGCGATCGCAGTCTCTTTTCCGCCATCCAACGAGACCCGACGGAACAGAGATCGCAGTCTCTTTTCCGCCATCCAAAGGGACCCGACGGAACAGAGATCGCAGTCTCTTTTCCGCCATCCAACGAGATCCGACGTTACAGAGATCGCAGTCTCTTTTCCGCCATCCAACGAGATCCGACGGAACAGAGATCGCAGTCTCTTTTCCGCCATCCAACGAGACCCGACGGAACAGCGATCGCAGTCTCTTTTCCGCCATCCAACGAGACCCGACGGAACAGAGATCGCAGTCTCTTTTCCGCCATCCAAAAGGACCCGACGGAACAGAGATCGCAGTCTCTTTTCCGCCACCCAACGAGATTCGACGGAACAGCGATCGCAGTCTCTTTTCCGCCATCCAACGAGACCCGACGGAACAGCGATCGGAGTCTCTTTTCCGCCACCCAACGAGATCCGACGGAACAGCGATCGCAGTCTCTTTTCCGCCATCCAACGAGACCCGACGGAACAGAGATCGCAGTCTCTTTTCCGCCATCCAAAGGGACCCGACAGAACAGAGATCGCAGTCTCTTTTCCGCCAACCAACGAGATCCGACGGAACAGCGATCGCAGTCTCTTTTCCGCCATCCAACGAGACCCGACGGAACAGATCGCAGTCTCTTTTCCGCCATCCAAAGGGACCCGACGGAACAGAGATCGCAGTCTCTTTTCCGCCATCCAAAGGGACCCGACGGAACAGAGATCGCAGTCTCTTTTCCGCCATCCAACGAGATCCGACGGAACAGAGATCGCAGTCTCTTTTTCGCCATCCAACGAGACCCGACGGAACAGCGATCGCAGTCTCTTTTCCGCCATCCAACGAGATCCGACGGAACAGAGATCGCAGTCTCTTTTCCGCCATCCAACGAGATCCGACGGAACAGAGATCGCAGTCTCTTTTCCGCCATCCAACGAGACCCGACGGAACAGCGATCGCAGTCTCTTTTCCGCCATCCAAAGGGACCCGACGGAACAGAGATCGCAGTCTCTTTTCCGCCATCCAACGAGATCCGACGGAACAGAGATCGCAGTCTCTTTTCCGCCATCCAAAGAGACCCGACGGAACAGAGATCGCAGTCTCTTTTCCGCCATCCAACGAGACCCGACGGAACAGAGATCGCAGTCTCTTTTCCGCCATCCAAAGGGACCCGACGGAACAGAGATCGCAGTCTCTTTTCCGCCATCCAACGAGATCCGACGGAACAGAGATCGCAGTCTCTTTTCCGCCATCCAACGAGATCCGACGGAACAGAGATCGCAGTCTCTTTTCCGCCATCCAACGAGACCCGACGGAACAGCGATCGCAGTCTCTTTTCCGCCATCCAAAGGGACCCGACGGAACAGAGATCGCAGTCTCTTTTCCGCCACAAAACGAGATCCGACGGAACAGCGATCGTAGTCTCTTTTCCGCCATCCAACGAAACCCGACGGAACAGCGATCGCAGTCTCTTTTCCGCCACCCAACGAGATCCGACGGAACAGCGATCGCAGTCTCTTTTCCGCCACCCAACGAGATCCGACGGAACAGCGATCGCAGTCTCTTTTCCGCCACCCAACGAGATCCGACGGAACAGCGATCGCAGTCTCTTTTCCGCCATCCAACGAGACCCGACGGAACAGAGATCGCAGTCTCTTTTCCGCCATCCAAAGGGACCCGACGGAACAGAGATCGCAGTCTCTTTTCCGCCACCCAACGAGATCCGACGGAACAGCGATCGCAGTCTCTTTTCCGCCATCCAACGAGATCCGACGGAACAGAGATCGCAGTCTCTTTTCCGCCATCCAACGAGACCCGACGGAACAGAGATCGCAGTCTCTTTTCCGCCATCCAAAGGGACCCGACGGAACAGAGATCGCAGTCTCTTTTCCGCCACCCAACGAGATCCGACGGAACAGCGATCGCAGTCTCTTTTCCGCCATCCAACGAGACCCGACGGAACAGAGATCGCAGTCTCTTTTCCGCCATCCAAAGGGACCCGACGGAACAGAGATCGCAGTCTCTTTTCCGCCATCCAAAGGGACCCGACGGAACAGAGATCGCAGTCTCTTTTCTGCCACCCAACGAGATCCGACGGAACAGCGATCGCAGTCTCTTTTCTGCCATCCAACGAGATCCGACGGAACAGAGATCGCAGTCTCTTTTCCGCCATCCGACGGAACAGCGATCGCAGTCTCTTTTCCGCCATCCAACGAGACCCGACGGAACAGCGATCGCAGTCTCTTTTCCGCCATCCAACGAGATCCGACGGAACAGAGATCGCAGTCTCTTTTCCGCCATCCAACGAGATCCGACGGAACAGAGATCGCAGTCTCTTTTCCGCCACCCAACGAGATCCGACGGAACAGAGATCGCAGTCTCTTTTCCGCCATCCAACGAGACCCGACGGAACAGAGATCGCAGTCTCTTTTCCGCCATCCAAAGGGACCCGACGGAACAGAGATCGCAGTCTCTTTTCCGCCATCCAACGAGACCCGACGGAACAGAGATCGCAGTCTCTTTTCCGCCATCCAAAGGGACCCGACGGAACAGAGATCGCAGTCTCTTTTCCGCCACCCAACGAGATCCGACGGAACAGCGATCGCAGTCTCTTTTCCGCCATCCAAAGGGACCCGACGGAACAGAGATCGCAGTCTCTTTTCCGCCATCCAACGAGATCCGACGGAACAGAGATCGCAGTCTCTTTTCCGCCATCCAAAGGGAGCCGACGGAACAGAGATCGCAGTCTCTTTTCCGCCACCCAACGAGATCCGACGGAACAGAGATCGCAGTCTCTTTTCCGCCATCCAATGAGATCCGACGGAACAGCGATCGCAGTCTCTTTTCCGCCATCCAACGAGATCCGACGGAACAGAGATCGCAGTCTCTTTTCCGCCATCCAACGAGATCCGACGGAACAGAGATCGCAGTCTCTTTTCTGCCACCCAACGAGATCCGACGGAGCAGAGATCGCAGTCTCTTTTCCGCCATCCAACGAGACCCGACGGAACAGAGATCGCAGTCTCTTTTCCGCCATCCAAAGGGACCCGACGGAACAGAGATCGCAGTCTCTTTTCCGCCATCCAACGAGACCCGACGGAACAGAGATCGCAGTCTCTTTTCCGCCATCCAAAGGGACCCGACGGAACAGAGATCGCAGTCTCTTTTCCGCCACCCAACGAGATCCGACGGAACAGCGATCGCAGTCTCTTTTCCGCCATCCAAAGGGACCCGACGGAACAGAGATCGCAGTCTCTTTTCCGCCATCCAACGAGATGCGACGGAACAGAGATCGCAGTCTCTTTTCCGCCATCCAAAGGGAGCCGACGGAACAGAGATCGCAGTCTCTTTTCCGCCACCCAACGAGATCCGACGGAACAGAGATCGCAGTCTCTTTTCCGCCATCCAATGAGATCCGACGGAACAGCGATCGCAGTCTCTTTTCCGCCATCCAACGAGATCCGACGGAACAGAGATCGCAGTCTCTTTTCCGCCATCTAACGAGACCCGGCGGAACAGCGATCGCAGTCTCTTTTCCGCCATCCAACGAAACCCGACGGAACAGAGATCGCAGTCTCTTTTCCGCCATCCAAAGGGACCCGACGGAACAGAGATCGCAGTCTCTTTTCCGCCACCCAACGAGATCCGACGGAACAGAGATCGCAGTCTCTTTTCCGCCATCCAACGAGATCCGACGGAACAGAGATCGCAGTCTCTTTTCCGCCATCCGACGGAACAGAGATCGCAGTCTCTTTTCCGCCATCCAACGAGATCCGACGGAACAGAGATCGCAGTCTCTTTTCCGCCATCCAACGAGATCCGACGGAACAGAGATCGCAGTCTCTTTTCCGCCATCCAACGAGATCCGACGGAACAGAGATCGCAATCTCTTTTCCGCTATCTAACGAGATCCGACGGAATAGCGATCGTAGTCTCTTTCTTGTCTGGAACGGGATCCGACGGAGCAGAGATCGTAGTCTCTTTTCCGCCATCGAACGGGACCCGACGGAACAGAGTTCGTAGTCTCTTTTCCGCCGTCCAACGGCACCCGACGGAACAGAGATCGTAGTCTCTTTTCCGCCATCCAACGGAACAGAGATCGTAGTCTCTTTTCCGCCATCCAACGAGACCCGACGGAACAGCGATCGCAGTCTCTTTTCCGCCATCCAACGAGACCCGACGGAACAGCGATCGCAGTCTCTTTTCCGCCATCCAACGGGCCCCGACGGAACAGAGATCGCCGTCTCTTTTCCGCCATCCAAAGGGACCCGACGAAACAGAGATCGCAGTCTCTTTTCCGCCATCCAACGAGATCCGACGGAACAGAGATCGCAGTCTATTTTCCGCCATCCAACGAGATCCGACGGAACAGAGATCGCAGTCTCTTTTCCGCCATCCAACGAGACCCGACGGAACAGAGATCGCAGTCTCTTTTCCGCCATCCAAAGGGACCCGACGGAGCAGAGATCGCAGTCTCTTTTCCGCCACCCAACGAGATCCGAAGGAACATAGATCGCAGTCTCTTTTCCGCCATCCAACGAGATCCGACGGAACAGCGATCGCAGTCTCTTTTCCGCCATCCAACGAGACCCGACGGAACAGCGATCGCAGTCTCTTTTCCGCCATCCAACGAGACCCGACGGAACAGCGATCGCAGTCTCTTTTCCGCCACCCAACGAGATCGGACGGAACAGCGATCGCAGTCTCTTTTCCGCCATCCAACGAAACCCGACGGAACAGAGATCGCAGTCTCTTTTCCGCCATCCAAAGGGACCCGACGGAACAGAGATCGCAGTCTCTTTTCCGCCACCCAACGAGATCCGACGGAACAGAGATCGCAGTCTCTTTTCCGCCATCCAACGAGATCCGACGGAACAGAGATCGCAGTCTCTTTTCCGCCATCCGACGGAACAGAGATCGCAGTCTCTTTTCCGCCATCCAACGAGATCCGACGGAACAGAGATCGCAGTCTCTTTTCCGCCATCCAACGAGATCCGACGGAACAGAGATCGCAGTCTCTTTTCCGCCATCCAACGAGATCCGACGGAACAGAGATCGCAATCTCTTTTCCGCTATCTAACGAGATCCGACGGAATAGCGATCGTAGTCTCTTTCTTGTCTGGAACGGGATCCGACGGAGCAGAGATCGTAGTCTCTTTTCCGCCATCGAACGGGACCCGACGGAACAGAGTTCGTAGTCTCTTTTCCGCCGTCCAACGGCACCCGACGGAACAGAGATCGTAGTCTCTTTTCCGCCATCCAACGGAACAGAGATCGTAGTCTCTTTTCCGCCATCCAACGAGACCCGACGGAACAGCGATCGCAGTCTCTTTTCCGCCATCCAACGAGACCCGACGGAACAGCGATCGCAGTCTCTTTTCCGCCATCCAACGGGCCCCGACGGAACAGAGATCGCCGTCTCTTTTCCGCCATCCAAAGGGACCCGACGAAACAGAGATCGCAGTCTCTTTTCCGCCATCCAACGAGATCCGACGGAACAGAGATCGCAGTCTATTTTCCGCCATCCAACGAGATCCGACGGAACAGAGATCGCAGTCTCTTTTCCGCCATCCAACGAGACCCGACGGAACAGAGATCGCAGTCTCTTTTCCGCCATCCAAAGGGACCCGACGGAGCAGAGATCGCAGTCTCTTTTCCGCCACCCAACGAGATCCGAAGGAACATAGATCGCAGTCTCTTTTCCGCCATCCAACGAGATCCGACGGAACAGCGATCGCAGTCTCTTTTCCGCCATCCAACGAGACCCGACGGAACAGCGATCGCAGTCTCTTTTCCGCCATCCAACGAGACCCGACGGAACAGCGATCGCAGTCTCTTTTCCGCCACCCAACGAGATCGGACGGAACAGCGATCGCAGTCTCTTTTCCGCCACCCAACGAGATCCGACGGAAGAGCGATCGCTGTCTCTTTTCCGCCACCCAACGAGATCCGACGGAACAGCGATCGCAGTCTCTTTTCCGCCATCCAACGAGACCCGACGGAACAGAGATCGCAGTCTCTTTTCCGCCATCCAAAGGGACCCGACGGAACAGAGATCGCAGTCTCTTTTCCGCCACCCAACGAGATCCGACGGAACAGCGATCGCAGTCTCTTTTCCGCCATCCAAAGGGACCCGATGGAACAGAGATCGCAGTCTCTTTTCCGCCATCCAACGAGATCCGACGGAACAGAGATCGCAGTCTCTTTTCCGCCATCCAAAGGGAGCCGACGGAACAGAGATCGCAGTCTCTTTTCCGCCACCCAACGAGATCCGAAGGAACATAGATCGCAGTCTCTTTTCCGCCATCCGACGAGACCCGGCGGAACAGCGATCGCAGTCTCTTTTCCGCCACCCAACGAGATCCGACGGAACAGCGATCGCAGTCTCTTTTCCGCCATCCAACGAGACCCGACGGAACAGAGATTGCAGTCTCTTTTCCGCCACCCAAAGGGACCCGACGGAACAGAGATCGCAGTCTCTTTTCCGCCATCCAACGAGACCCGACGGAACAGAGATCGCAGTCTCTTTTCCGCCATCCAACGAGAACCGACGGAACAGCGATCGCAGTCTCTTTTCCGCCATCCAACGAGACCCGACGGAACAGAGATCGCAGTCTCTTTTCCGCCATCCAAAGGGACCCGACGGAACAGAGATCGCAGTCTCTTTTCCGCCATCCAACGAGATCCGACGTTACAGAGATCGCAGTCTCTTTTCCGCCATCCAACGAGATCCGACGGAACAGAGATCGCAGTCTCTTTTCCGCCATCCAACGAGACCCGACGGAACAGCGATCGCAGTCTCTTTTCCGCCATCCAACGAGACCCGACGGAACAGAGATCGCAGTCTCTTTTCCGCCATCCAAAAGGACCCGACGGAACAGAGATCGCAGTCTCTTTTCCGCCACCCAACGAGATTCGACGGAACAGCGATCGCAGTCTCTTTTCCGCCATCCAACGAGACCCGACGGAACAGCGATCGGAGTCTCTTTTCCGCCACCCAACGAGATCCGACGGAACAGCGATCGCAGTCTCTTTTCCGCCATCCAACGAGACCCGACGGAACAGAGATCGCAGTCTCTTTTCCGCCATCCAAAGGGACCCGACAGAACAGAGATCGCAGTCTCTTTTCCGCCAACCAACGAGATCCGACGGAACAGCGATCGCAGTCTCTTTTCCGCCATCCAACGAGACCCGACGGAACAGATCGCAGTCTCTTTTCCGCCATCCAAAGGGACCCGACGGAACAGAGATCGCAGTCTCTTTTCCGCCATCCAAAGGGACCCGACGGAACAGAGATCGCAGTCTCTTTTCCGCCATCCAACGAGATCCGACGGAACAGAGATCGCAGTCTCTTTTTCGCCATCCAACGAGACCCGACGGAACAGCGATCGCAGTCTCTTTTCCGCCATCCAACGAGATCCGACGGAACAGAGATCGCAGTCTCTTTTCCGCCATCCAACGAGATCCGACGGAACAGAGATCGCAGTCTCTTTTCCGCCATCCAACGAGACCCGACGGAACAGCGATCGCAGTCTCTTTTCCGCCATCCAAAGGGACCCGACGGAACAGAGATCGCAGTCTCTTTTCCGCCATCCAACGAGATCCGACGGAACAGAGATCGCAGTCTCTTTTCCGCCATCCAAAGAGACCCGACGGAACAGAGATCGCAGTCTCTTTTCCGCCATCCAACGAGACCCGACGGAACAGAGATCGCAGTCTCTTTTCCGCCATCCAAAGGGACCCGACGGAACAGAGATCGCAGTCTCTTTTCCGCCATCCAACGAGATCCGACGGAACAGAGATCGCAGTCTCTTTTCCGCCATCCAACGAGATCCGACGGAACAGAGATCGCAGTCTCTTTTCCGCCATCCAACGAGACCCGACGGAACAGCGATCGCAGTCTCTTTTCCGCCATCCAAAGGGACCCGACGGAACAGAGATCGCAGTCTCTTTTCCGCCACAAAACGAGATCCGACGGAACAGCGATCGTAGTCTCTTTTCCGCCATCCAACGAAACCCGACGGAACAGCGATCGCAGTCTCTTTTCCGCCACCCAACGAGATCCGACGGAACAGCGATCGCAGTCTCTTTTCCGCCACCCAACGAGATCCGACGGAACAGCGATCGCAGTCTCTTTTCCGCCACCCAACGAGATCCGACGGAACAGCGATCGCAGTCTCTTTTCCGCCATCCAACGAGACCCGACGGAACAGAGATCGCAGTCTCTTTTCCGCCATCCAAAGGGACCCGACGGAACAGAGATCGCAGTCTCTTTTCCGCCACCCAACGAGATCCGACGGAACAGCGATCGCAGTCTCTTTTCCGCCATCCAACGAGATCCGACGGAACAGAGATCGCAGTCTCTTTTCCGCCATCCAACGAGACCCGACGGAACAGAGATCGCAGTCTCTTTTCCGCCATCCAAAGGGACCCGACGGAACAGAGATCGCAGTCTCTTTTCCGCCACCCAACGAGATCCGACGGAACAGCGATCGCAGTCTCTTTTCCGCCATCCAACGAGACCCGACGGAACAGAGATCGCAGTCTCTTTTCCGCCATCCAAAGGGACCCGACGGAACAGAGATCGCAGTCTCTTTTCCGCCATCCAAAGGGACCCGACGGAACAGAGATCGCAGTCTCTTTTCTGCCACCCAACGAGATCCGACGGAACAGCGATCGCAGTCTCTTTTCTGCCATCCAACGAGATCCGACGGAACAGAGATCGCAGTCTCTTTTCCGCCATCCGACGGAACAGCGATCGCAGTCTCTTTTCCGCCATCCAACGAGACCCGACGGAACAGCGATCGCAGTCTCTTTTCCGCCATCCAACGAGATCCGACGGAACAGAGATCGCAGTCTCTTTTCCGCCATCCAACGAGATCCGACGGAACAGAGATCGCAGTCTCTTTTCCGCCACCCAACGAGATCCGACGGAACAGAGATCGCAGTCTCTTTTCCGCCATCCAACGAGACCCGACGGAACAGAGATCGCAGTCTCTTTTCCGCCATCCAAAGGGACCCGACGGAACAGAGATCGCAGTCTCTTTTCCGCCATCCAACGAGACCCGACGGAACAGAGATCGCAGTCTCTTTTCCGCCATCCAAAGGGACCCGACGGAACAGAGATCGCAGTCTCTTTTCCGCCACCCAACGAGATCCGACGGAACAGCGATCGCAGTCTCTTTTCCGCCATCCAAAGGGACCCGACGGAACAGAGATCGCAGTCTCTTTTCCGCCATCCAACGAGATCCGACGGAACAGAGATCGCAGTCTCTTTTCCGCCATCCAAAGGGAGCCGACGGAACAGAGATCGCAGTCTCTTTTCCGCCACCCAACGAGATCCGACGGAACAGAGATCGCAGTCTCTTTTCCGCCATCCAATGAGATCCGACGGAACAGCGATCGCAGTCTCTTTTCCGCCATCCAACGAGATCCGACGGAACAGAGATCGCAGTCTCTTTTCCGCCATCCAACGAGATCCGACGGAACAGAGATCGCAGTCTCTTTTCTGCCACCCAACGAGATCCGACGGAGCAGAGATCGCAGTCTCTTTTCCGCCATCCAACGAGACCCGACGGAACAGAGATCGCAGTCTCTTTTCCGCCATCCAAAGGGACCCGACGGAACAGAGATCGCAGTCTCTTTTCCGCCATCCAACGAGACCCGACGGAACAGAGATCGCAGTCTCTTTTCCGCCATCCAAAGGGACCCGACGGAACAGAGATCGCAGTCTCTTTTCCGCCACCCAACGAGATCCGACGGAACAGCGATCGCAGTCTCTTTTCCGCCATCCAAAGGGACCCGACGGAACAGAGATCGCAGTCTCTTTTCCGCCATCCAACGAGATGCGACGGAACAGAGATCGCAGTCTCTTTTCCGCCATCCAAAGGGAGCCGACGGAACAGAGATCGCAGTCTCTTTTCCGCCACCCAACGAGATCCGACGGAACAGAGATCGCAGTCTCTTTTCCGCCATCCAATGAGATCCGACGGAACAGCGATCGCAGTCTCTTTTCCGCCATCCAACGAGATCCGACGGAACAGAGATCGCAGTCTCTTTTCCGCCATCTAACGAGACCCGGCGGAACAGCGATCGCAGTCTCTTTTCCGCCATCCAACGAAACCCGACGGAACAGAGATCGCAGTCTCTTTTCCGCCATCCAAAGGGACCCGACGGAACAGAGATCGCAGTCTCTTTTCCGCCACCCAACGAGATCCGACGGAACAGAGATCGCAGTCTCTTTTCCGCCATCCAACGAGATCCGACGGAACAGAGATCGCAGTCTCTTTTCCGCCATCCGACGGAACAGAGATCGCAGTCTCTTTTCCGCCATCCAACGAGATCCGACGGAACAGAGATCGCAGTCTCTTTTCCGCCATCCAACGAGATCCGACGGAACAGAGATCGCAGTCTCTTTTCCGCCATCCAACGAGATCCGACGGAACAGAGATCGCAATCTCTTTTCCGCTATCTAACGAGATCCGACGGAATAGCGATCGTAGTCTCTTTCTTGTCTGGAACGGGATCCGACGGAGCAGAGATCGTAGTCTCTTTTCCGCCATCGAACGGGACCCGACGGAACAGAGTTCGTAGTCTCTTTTCCGCCGTCCAACGGCACCCGACGGAACAGAGATCGTAGTCTCTTTTCCGCCATCCAACGGAACAGAGATCGTAGTCTCTTTTCCGCCATCCAACGAGACCCGACGGAACAGCGATCGCAGTCTCTTTTCCGCCATCCAACGAGACCCGACGGAACAGCGATCGCAGTCTCTTTTCCGCCATCCAACGGGCCCCGACGGAACAGAGATCGCCGTCTCTTTTCCGCCATCCAAAGGGACCCGACGAAACAGAGATCGCAGTCTCTTTTCCGCCATCCAACGAGATCCGACGGAACAGAGATCGCAGTCTATTTTCCGCCATCCAACGAGATCCGACGGAACAGAGATCGCAGTCTCTTTTCCGCCATCCAACGAGACCCGACGGAACAGAGATCGCAGTCTCTTTTCCGCCATCCAAAGGGACCCGACGGAGCAGAGATCGCAGTCTCTTTTCCGCCACCCAACGAGATCCGAAGGAACATAGATCGCAGTCTCTTTTCCGCCATCCAACGAGATCCGACGGAACAGCGATCGCAGTCTCTTTTCCGCCATCCAACGAGACCCGACGGAACAGCGATCGCAGTCTCTTTTCCGCCATCCAACGAGACCCGACGGAACAGCGATCGCAGTCTCTTTTCCGCCACCCAACGAGATCGGACGGAACAGCGATCGCAGTCTCTTTTCCGCCATCCAACGAAACCCGACGGAACAGAGATCGCAGTCTCTTTTCCGCCATCCAAAGGGACCCGACGGAACAGAGATCGCAGTCTCTTTTCCGCCACCCAACGAGATCCGACGGAACAGAGATCGCAGTCTCTTTTCCGCCATCCAACGAGATCCGACGGAACAGAGATCGCAGTCTCTTTTCCGCCATCCGACGGAACAGAGATCGCAGTCTCTTTTCCGCCATCCAACGAGATCCGACGGAACAGAGATCGCAGTCTCTTTTCCGCCATCCAACGAGATCCGACGGAACAGAGATCGCAGTCTCTTTTCCGCCATCCAACGAGATCCGACGGAACAGAGATCGCAATCTCTTTTCCGCTATCTAACGAGATCCGACGGAATAGCGATCGTAGTCTCTTTCTTGTCTGGAACGGGATCCGACGGAGCAGAGATCGTAGTCTCTTTTCCGCCATCGAACGGGACCCGACGGAACAGAGTTCGTAGTCTCTTTTCCGCCGTCCAACGGCACCCGACGGAACAGAGATCGTAGTCTCTTTTCCGCCATCCAACGGAACAGAGATCGTAGTCTCTTTTCCGCCATCCAACGAGACCCGACGGAACAGCGATCGCAGTCTCTTTTCCGCCATCCAACGAGACCCGACGGAACAGCGATCGCAGTCTCTTTTCCGCCATCCAACGGGCCCCGACGGAACAGAGATCGCCGTCTCTTTTCCGCCATCCAAAGGGACCCGACGAAACAGAGATCGCAGTCTCTTTTCCGCCATCCAACGAGATCCGACGGAACAGAGATCGCAGTCTATTTTCCGCCATCCAACGAGATCCGACGGAACAGAGATCGCAGTCTCTTTTCCGCCATCCAACGAGACCCGACGGAACAGAGATCGCAGTCTCTTTTCCGCCATCCAAAGGGACCCGACGGAGCAGAGATCGCAGTCTCTTTTCCGCCACCCAACGAGATCCGAAGGAACATAGATCGCAGTCTCTTTTCCGCCATCCAACGAGATCCGACGGAACAGCGATCGCAGTCTCTTTTCCGCCATCCAACGAGACCCGACGGAACAGCGATCGCAGTCTCTTTTCCGCCATCCAACGAGACCCGACGGAACAGCGATCGCAGTCTCTTTTCCGCCACCCAACGAGATCGGACGGAACAGCGATCGCAGTCTCTTTTCCGCCACCCAACGAGATCCGACGGAAGAGCGATCGCTGTCTCTTTTCCGCCACCCAACGAGATCCGACGGAACAGCGATCGCAGTCTCTTTTCCGCCATCCAACGAGACCCGACGGAACAGAGATCGCAGTCTCTTTTCCGCCATCCAAAGGGACCCGACGGAACAGAGATCGCAGTCTCTTTTCCGCCACCCAACGAGATCCGACGGAACAGCGATCGCAGTCTCTTTTCCGCCATCCAAAGGGACCCGATGGAACAGAGATCGCAGTCTCTTTTCCGCCATCCAACGAGATCCGACGGAACAGAGATCGCAGTCTCTTTTCCGCCATCCAAAGGGAGCCGACGGAACAGAGATCGCAGTCTCTTTTCCGCCACCCAACGAGATCCGAAGGAACATAGATCGCAGTCTCTTTTCCGCCATCCGACGAGACCCGGCGGAACAGCGATCGCAGTCTCTTTTCCGCCATCCAACGAAACCCGACGGAACAGAGATCGCAGTCTCTTTTCCGCCATCCAAAGGGACCCGACGGAACAGAGATCGCAGTCTCTTTTCCGCCATCCAACGGGACCCGGCGGGACAGAGATCGCAGTCTCTTTTCCGCCATCCAACGGGACCCGACGGAACAGAGATCGCAGTCTCTTTTCCGCCATCCAACGGGACCCGACGGAACAGAGATCGCAGTCTCTTTTCCGCCACCCAACGAGATCCGACGGAACAGCGATCGCAGTCTCTTTTCCGCCATCCAACGAGATCCGACGGAACAGAGATCGCAGTCTCTTTTCCGCCATCCAACAAGATCCGACGGAACAGAGATCGCAGTCTCTTTTCCGCCATCCAACGAGATCCGACGGAACAGAGATCGCAATCTCTTTTCCGCCATCCAACGAGATCCGACAGAATAGCGATCGTAGTCTCTTTCTTGTCTGGAACGGGATCCGACGGAGCAGAGATCGTAGTCTCTTTTCCGCCATCGAACGGGACCCGACGGAACAGAGTTCGTAGTGTCTTTTCCGCCGTCCAACGGGACCCGACGGAACAGAGATCGTAGTCTCTTTTCCGCCATCCAACGAGATCTGACGGAACAGCGATCGTAGTCTCTTTTCCGTCATCCAACGGAACAGAGATCGTAGTCTCTTTTCCGCCATCCAACGAGATCCGACGGAATAGCGATCGTAGTCTCTTTCTTGTCTGGAACGGGATCCGACGGAGCAGAGATCGTAGTCTCTTTTCCGCCATCGAACGGGACCCGACGGAACAGAGTTCGTAGTCTCTTTTCCGCCGTCCAACAGGACCCGACGGAACAGAGATCGTAGTCTCTATTCCGCCATCCAACGAGATCTGACGGAACAGCGATCGTAGTCTCTTTTCCGTCATCCAACGGAACAGAGATCGTAGTCTCTTTTCCGCCATCCAAAGAGATCCGACGGAACAGAGATCGTAGTCTCTTTTCCGCCATCCGACAAAACCCGACGGAACAGAGATCGTAGTCTCTTTTCCGCCATCCGACGGAACAGAGATCAAAACTCTCTTTTCCGCCATCCAACGAGATCCGACGGAACAGAGATCGCAGTCTCTTTTCCGCCACCCAACGAGATCCGACGGAACAGCGATCGCAGTCTCTTTTCCGCCATCCAACGAGACCCGACGGAACAGAGATCACAGTCTCTTTTTCGCCATCCAAAGGGACCCGACGGAACAGAGATCGCAGTCTCTTTTCCGCCACCCAACGAGATCCGACGGAACAGCGATCGCAGTCTCTTTCCGCCATCCAACGAGACCCGACGGAACAGCGATCGCAGTCTCTTTTCCGCCACCCAACGAGATCCGACGGAACAGCGATCGCAGTCTCTTTTCCGCCACCCAACGAGATCCGACGGCAGAGCGATCGCTGTCTCTTTTCCGCCACCCAACGAGATCCGACGGAACAGCGATCGCAGTCTCTTTTCCGCCATCCAACGAGACCCGACGGAACAGAGATCGCAGTCTCTTTTCCGCCATCCAAAGGGACCCGACGGAACAGAGATCGCAGTCTCTTTTCCGACACCCAACGAGATCCGACGGAACAGCGATCGCAGTCTCTTTTCCGCCATCCAAAGGGACCCGACGGAACAGAGATCGCAGTCTCTTTTCCGCCATCCAACGAGATCCGACGGAACAGAGATCGCAGTCTCTTTTCCGCCATCCAAAGGGAGCCGACGGAACAGAGATCGCAGTCTCTTTTCCGCCACCCAACGAGATCCGACGGAACAGAGATCGCAGTCTCTTTTCCGCCATCCAATGAGATCCGACGGAACAGCGATCGCAGTCTCTTTTCCGCCATCCAACGAGATCGGACGGAACAGAGATCGCAGTCTCTTTTCCGCCATCTAACGAGACCCGGCGGAACAGCGATCGCAGTCTCTTTTCCGCCATCCAACGAAACCCGACGGAACAGAGATCGCAGTCTCTTTTCCGCCATCCAAAGGGACCCGACGGAACAGAGATCGCAGTCTCTTTTCCGCCACCCAACGAGATCCGACGGAACAGAGATCGCAGTCTCTTTTCCGCCATCCAACGGGACACGGCGGAACAGAGATCGCAGTCTCTTTTCCGCCATCCAACGGGACCCGACGGAACAGAGATCGCAGTCTCTTTTCCGCCATCCAACGGGACCCGACGGAACAGAGATCGCAGTCTCTTTTCCGCCATCGAACGAGATCCGACGGAACAGAGATCGCAGTCTCTTTTCCGCCATCCAACGAGATCCGACGGAACAGAGATCGCAGTCTCTTTTCCGCCACCCAACGAGATCCGACGGAAGAGCGATCGCTGTCTCTTTTCCGCCACCCAACGAGATCCGACGGAAGAGCGATCGCAGTCTTTTCCGTCATCCAACGAGACCCGACGGAACAGAGATCGCAGTCTCTTTTCCGCCATCCAAAGGGACCCGACGGAACAGAGATCGCAGTCTCTTTTCCGCCACCCAACGAGATCCGACGGAACAGCGATCGCAGTCTCTTTTCCGCCATCCAAAGGGACCCGACGGAACAGAGATCGCAGTCTCTTTTCCGCCATCCAACGAGATCCGACGGAACAGAGATCGCAGTCTCTTTTCCGCCATCCAAAGGGAGCCGACGGAACAGAGATCGCAGTCTCTTTTCCGCCACCCAACGAGATCCGACGGAACAGAGATCGCAGTCTCTTTTCCGCCATCCAATGAGATCCGACGGAACAGCGATCGCAGTCTCTTTTCCGCCATCCAACGAGATCCGACGGAACAGAGATCGCAGTCTCTTTTCCGCCATCTAACGAGACCCGGCGGAACAGCGATCGCAGTCTCTTTTCCGCCATCCAACGAAACCCGACGGAACAGAGATCGCAGTCTCTTTTCCGCCATCCAAAGGGACCCGACGGAACAGAGATCGCAGTCTCTTTTCCGCCACCCAACGAGATCCGACGGAACAGAGATCGCAGTCTCTTTTCCGCCATCCAACGGGACCCGACGGAACAGAGATCGTAGTCTCTTTTCCGCCATCCAACGGGACCCGGCGGAACAGAGATCGCAGTCTCTTTTCCGCCATCCAACGGGACCCGACGGAACAGAGATCGCAGTCTCTTTTCCGCCATCCAACGGGACCCGACGGAACAGAGATCGCAGTCTCTTTTCCGCCATCCAACGAGATCCGACGGAACAGAGATCGCAGTCTCTTTTCCGCCATCCAACGAGATCCGACGGAACAGAGATCGCAGTCTCTTTTCCGCCATCCAACGAGATCCGACGGAACAGAGATCGCAATCTCTTTTCCGCCATCCAACGAGATCCGACGGAATAGCGATCGTAGTCTCTTTCTTGTCTGGAACGGGATCCGACGGAGCAGAGATCGTAGTCTCTTTTCCGCCATCGAACGGGACCCGACGGAACAGAGTTCGTAGTCTCTTTTCCGCCGTCCAACGGGACCCGACGGAACAGAGATCGCAGTCTCTTTTGCGCCATCCAACGAGATCCGACGGAACAGAGATCGCAGTCTCTTTTCTGCCACCCAACGAGATCCGACGGAACAGAGATCGCAGTCTCTTTTCCGCCATCCAACGAGACCCGACGGAACAGAGATCGCAGTCTCTTTTCCGCCATCCAAAGGGACCCGACGGAACAGAGATCGCAGTCTCTTTTCCGCCATCCAACGAGACCCGACGGAACAGAGATCGCAGTCTCTTTTCCGCCATCCAAAGGGACCCGACGGAACAGAGATCGCAGTCTCTTTTCCGCCACCCAACGAGATCCGACGGAACAGCGATCGCAGTCTCTTTTCCGCCATCCAAAGGGACCCGACGGAACAGAGATCGCAGTCTCTTTTCCGCCATCCAACGAGATGCGACGGAACAGAGATCGCAGTCTCTTTTCCGCCATCCAAAGGGAGCCGACGGAACAGAGATCGCAGTCTCTTTTCCGCCACCCAACGAGATCCGACGGAACAGAGATCGCAGTCTCTTTTCCGCCATCCAATGAGATCCGACGGAACAGCGATCGCAGTCTCTTTTCCGCCATCCAACGAGATCCGACGGAACAGAGATCGCAGTCTCTTTTCCGCCATCTAACGAGACCCGGCGGAACAGCGATCGCAGTCTCTTTTCCGCCATCCAACGAAACCCGACGGAACAGAGATCGCAGTCTCTTTTCCGCCATCCAAAGGGACCCGACGGAACAGAGATCGCAGTCTCTTTTCCGCCACCCAACGAGATCCGACGGAACAGAGATCGCAGTCTCTTTTCCGCCATCCAACGAGATCCGACGGAACAGAGATCGCAGTCTCTTTTCCGCCATCCAACGGGACCCGACGGAACAGAGATCGCAGTCTCTTTTCCGCCATCCAACGAGATCCGACGGAACAGAGATCGCAGTCTCTTTTCCGCCATCCAACGAGATCCGACGGAACAGAGATCGCAGTCTCTTTTCCGCCACCCAACGAGATCCGACGGAACAGAGATCGCAGTCTCTTTTCCGCCATCCAACGGGACACGGCGGAACAGAGATCGTAGTCTCTTTTCCGCCATCCAACGGGACCCGACGGAACAGAGATCGCAGTCTCTTTTCCGCCATCCAACGGGACCCGACGGAACAGAGATCGCAGTCTCTTTTCCGCCATCCAACGAGATCCGACGGAACAGAGATCGCAGTCTCTTTTCCGCCATCCAACGAGATCCGACGGAACAGAGATCGCAGTCTCTTTTCCGCCACCCAACGAGATCCGACGGAAGAGCGATCGCTGTCTCTTTTCCGCCACCCAACGAGATCCGACGGAACAGCGATCGCAGTCTTTTCCGTCATCCAACGAGACCCGACGGAACAGAGATCGCAGTCTCTTTTCCGCCATCCAAAGGGACCCGACGGAACAGAGATCGCAGTCTCTTTTCCGCCACCCAACGAGATCCGACGGAACAGCGATCGCAGTCTCTTTTCCGCCATCCAAAGGGACCCGACGGAACAGAGATCGCAGTCTCTTTTCCGCCATCCAACGAGATCCGACGGAACAGAGATCGCAGTCTCTTTTCCGCCATCCAAAGGGAGCCGACGGAACAGAGATCGCAGTCTCTTTTCCGCCACCCAACGAGATCCGACGGAACAGAGATCGCAGTCTCTTTTCCGCCATCCAATGAGATCCGACGGAACAGCGATCGCAGTCTCTTTTCCGCCATCCAACGAGATCCGACGGAACAGAGATCGCAGTCTCTTTTCCGCCATCTAACGAGACCCGGCGGAACAGCGATCGCAGTCTCTTTTCCGCCATCCAACGAAACCCGACGGAA
Organism: Octopus bimaculoides; assembly: GCF_046866305.1. Taxonomy (NCBI): domain Eukaryota; kingdom Metazoa; phylum Mollusca; class Cephalopoda; order Octopoda; family Octopodidae; genus Octopus; species Octopus bimaculoides. Next base: position 38,311,583 of record NC_142950.1, on the reverse strand, counting down.
CAGAGATCGCAGTCTCTTTTCCGCCATCCAAAGGGACCCGACGTAACAGAGATCGCAGTCTCTTTTCCGCCACCCAACGAGATCCGACGGAACAGAGATCGCAGTCTCTTTTCCGCCATCCAACGGGACCCGACGGAACAGAGATCGTAGTCTCTTTTCCGCCATCCAACGGGACCCGGCGGAACAGAGATCGCAGTCTCTTTTCCGCCATCCAACGGGACCCGACGGAACAGAGATCGCAGTCTCTTTTCCGCCATCCAACGGGACCCGACGGAACAGAGATCGCAGTCTCTTTTCCGCCATCCAACGAGATCCGACGGAACAGAGATCGCAGTCTCTTTTCCGCCATCCAACGAGATCCGACGGAACAGCGATCGCAGTCTCTTTTCCGCCATCCAAAGGGACCCGACGGAACAGAGATCGCAGTCTCTTTTCCGCCATCCAACGAGATGCGACGGAACAGAGATCGCAGTCTCTTTTCCGCCATCCAAAGGGAGCCGACGGAACAGAGATCGCAGTCTCTTTTCCGCCACCCAACGAGATCCGACGGAACAGAGATCGCAGTCTCTTTTCCGCCATCCAATGAGATCCGACGGAACAGCGATCGCAGTCTCTTTTCCGCCATCCAACGAGATCCGACGGAACAGAGATCGCAGTCTCTTTTCCGCCATCTAACGAGACCCGGCGGAACAGCGATCGCAGTCTCTTTTCCGCCATCCAACGAAACCCGACGGAACAGAGATCGCAGTCTCTTTTCCGCCATCCAAAGGGACCCGACGGAACAGAGATCGCAGTCTCTTTTCCGCCACCCAACGAGATCCGACGGAACAGAGATCGCAGTCTCTTTTCCGCCATCCAACGAGATCCGACGGAACAGATCGCAGTCTCTTTTCCGCCATCCAACGGGACCCGACGGAACAGAGATCGCAGTCTCTTTTCCGCCATCCAACGAGATCCGACGGAACAGAGATCGCAGTCTCTTTTCCGCCATCCAACGAGATCCGACGGAACAGAGATCGCAGTCTCTTTTCCGCCATCCAACGAGATCCGACGGAACAGAGATCGCAATCTCTTTTCCGCCATCCAACGAGATCCGACGGAATAGCGATCGTAGTCTCTTTCTTGTCTGGAACGGGATCCGACGGAGCAGAGATCGTAGTCTCTTTTCCGCCATCGAACGGGACCCGACGGAACAGAGTTCGTAGTCTCTTTTCCGCCGTCCAACGGGACCCGACGGAACAGAGATCGCAGTCTCTTTTCCGCCATCCAACGAGATCCGACGGAACAGAGATCGCAGTCTCTTTTCTGCCACCCAACGAGATCCGACGGAACAGAGATCGCAGTCTCTTTTCCGCCATCCAACGAGACCCGACGGAACAGAGATCGCAGTCTCTTTTCCGCCATCCAAAGGGACCCGACGGAACAGAGATCGCAGTCTCTTTTCCGCCATCCAACGAGACCCGACGGAACAGAGATCGCAGTCTCTTTTCCGCCATCCAAAGGGACCCGACGGAACAGAGATCGCAGTCTCTTTTCCGCCACCCAACGAGATCCGACGGAACAGCGATCGCAGTCTCTTTTCCGCCATCCAAAGGGACCCGACGGAACAGAGATCGCAGTCTCTTTTCCGCCATCCAACGAGATGCGACGGAACAGAGATCGCAGTCTCTTTTCCGCCATCCAAAGGGAGCCGACGGAACAGAGATCGCAGTCTCTTTTCCGCCACCCAACGAGATCCGACGGAACAGAGATCGCAGTCTCTTTTCCGCCATCCAATGAGATCCGACGGAACAGCGATCGCAGTCTCTTTTCCGCCATCCAACGAGATCCGACGGAACAGAGATCGCAGTCTCTTTTCCGCCATCTAACGAGACCCGGCGGAACAGCGATCGCAGTCTCTTTTCCGCCATCCAACGAAACCCGACGGAACAGAGATCGCAGTCTCTTTTCCGCCATCCAAAGGGACCCGACGGAACAGAGATCGCAGTCTCTTTTCCGCCACCCAACGAGATCCGACGGAACAGAGATCGCAGTCTCTTTTCCGCCATCCAACGAGATCCGACGGAACAGAGATCGCAGTCTCTTTTCCGCCATCCAACGGGACCCGACGGAACAGAGATCGCAGTCTCTTTTCCGCCATCCAACGAGATCCGACGGAACAGAGATCGCAGTCTCTTTTCCGCCATCCAACGAGATCCGACGGAACAGAGATCGCAGTCTCTTTTCCGCCACCCAACGAGATCCGACGGAACAGAGATCGCAGTCTCTTTTCCGCCATCCAACGGGACACGGCGGAACAGAGATCGTAGTCTCTTTTCCGCCATCCAACGGGACCCGACGGAACAGAGATCGCAGTCTCTTTTCCGCCATCCAACGGGACCCGACGGAACAGAGATCGCAGTCTCTTTTCCGCCATCCAACGAGATCCGACGGAACAGAGATCGCAGTCTCTTTTCCGCCATCCAACGAGATCCGACGGAACAGAGATCGCAGTCTCTTTTCCGCCACCCAACGAGATCCGACGGAAGAGCGATCGCTGTCTCTTTTCCGCCACCCAACGAGATCCGACGGAACAGCGATCGCAGTCTTTTCCGTCATCCAACGAGACCCGACGGAACAGAGATCGCAGTCTCTTTTCCGCCATCCAAAGGGACCCGACGGAACAGAGATCGCAGTCTCTTTTCCGCCACCCAACGAGATCCGACGGAACAGCGATCGCAGTCTCTTTTCCGCCATCCAAAGGGACCCGACGGAACAGAGATCGCAGTCTCTTTTCCGCCATCCAACGAGATCCGACGGAACAGAGATCGCAGTCTCTTTTCCGCCATCCAAAGGGAGCCGACGGAACAGAGATCGCAGTCTCTTTTCCGCCACCCAACGAGATCCGACGGAACAGAGATCGCAGTCTCTTTTCCGCCATCCAATGAGATCCGACGGAACAGCGATCGCAGTCTCTTTTCCGCCATCCAACGAGATCCGACGGAACAGAGATCGCAGTCTCTTTTCCGCCATCTAACGAGACCCGGCGGAACAGCGATCGCAGTCTCTTTTCCGCCATCCAACGAAACCCGACGGAACAGAGATCGCAGTCTCTTTTCCGCCATCCAAAGGGACCCGACGGAACAGAGATCGCAGTCTCTTTTCCGCCACCCAACGAGATCCGACGGAACAGAGATCGCAGTCTCTTTTCCGCCATCCAACGGGACCCGACGGAACAGAGATCGTAGTCTCTTTTCCGCCATCCAACGGGACCCGGCGGAACAGAGATCGCAGTCTCTTTTCCGCCATCCAACGGGACCCGACGGAACAGAGATCGCAGTCTCTTTTCCGCCATCCAACGGGACCCGACGGAACAGAGATCGCAGTCTCTTTTCCGCCATCCAACGAGATCCGACGGAACAGAGATCGCAGTCTCTTTTCCGCCATCCAACGAGATCCGACGGAACAGCGATCGCAGTCTCTTTTCCGCCATCCAAAGGGACCCGACGGAACAGAGATCGCAGTCTCTTTGCCGCCATCCAACGAGATGCGACGGAACAGAGATCGCAGTCTCTTTTCCGCCATCCAAAGGGAGCCGACGGAACAGAGATCGCAGTCTCTTTTCCGCCATCCAATGAGATCCGACGGAACAGCGATCGCAGTCTCTTTTCCGCCATCCAACGAGATCCGACGGAACAGAGATCGCAGTCTCTTTTCCGCCATCTAACGAGACCCGGCGGAACAGCGATCGCAGTCTCTTTTCCGCCATCCAACGAAACCCGACGGAACAGAGATCGCAGTCTCTTTTCCGCCATCCAAAGGGACCCGACGGAACAGAGATCGCAGTCTCTTTTCCGCCACCCAACGAGATCCGACGGAACAGAGATCGCAGTCTCTTTTCCGCCATCCAACGAGATCCGACGGAACAGATCGCAGTCTCTTTTCCGCCATCCAACGGGACCCGACGGAACAGAGATCGCAGTCTCTTTTCCGCCATCCAACGAGATCCGACGGAACAGAGATCGCAGTCTCTTTTCCGCCATCCAACGAGATCCGACGGAACAGAGATCGCAGTCTCTTTTCCGCCATCCAACGAGATCCGACGGAACAGAGATCGCAATCTCTTTTCCGCCATCCAACGAGATCCGACGGAATAGCGATCGTAGTCTCTTTCTTGTCTGGAACGGGATCCGACGGAGCAGAGATCGTAGTCTCTTTTCCGCCATCGAACGGGACCCGACGGAACAGAGTTCGTAGTCTCTTTTCCGCCGTCCAACGGCACCCGACGGAACAGAGATCGCAGTCTCTTTTCCGCCATCCAAAGGGACCCGACGGAACAGAGATCGCAGTCTCTTTTCCGCCACCCAACGAGATCCGACGGAACAGCGATCGCAGTCTCTTTTCCGCCATCCAAAGGGACCCGACGGAACAGAGATCGCAGTCTCTTTTCTGCCACCCAACGAGATCCGACGGAACAGCGATCGCAGTCTCTTTTCTGCCATCCAACGAGATCCGACGGAACAGAGATCGCAGTCTCTTTTCCGCCATCCGACGGAACAGCGATCGCAGTCTCTTTTCCGCCATCCAACGAGACCCGACGGAACAGCGATCGCAGTCTCTTTTCCGCCATCCAACGAGATCCGACGGAACAGAGATCGCAGTCTCTTTTCCGCCATCCAACGAGATCCGACGGAACAGAGATCGCAGTCTCTTTTCCGCCACCCAACGAGATCCGACGGAACAGAGATCGCAGTCTCTTTTCCGCCACCCAACGAGATCCGACGGAAGAGCGATCGCTGTCTCTTTTCCGCCACCCAACGAGATCCGACGGAACAGCGATCGCAGTCTTTTCCGTCATCCAACGAGACCCGACGGAACAGAGATCGCAGTCTCTTTTCCGCCATCCAAAGGGACCCGACGGAACAGAGATCGCAGTCTCTTTTCCGCCACCCAACGAGATCCGACGGAACAGCGATCGCAGTCTCTTTTCCGCCATCCAAAGGGACCCGACGGAACAGAGATCGCAGTCTCTTTTCCGCCATCCAACGAGATCCGACGGAACAGAGATCGCAGTCTCTTTTCCGCCATCCAAAGGGAGCCGACGGAACAGAGATCGCAGTCTCTTTTCCGCCACCCAACGAGATCCGACGGAACAGAGATCGCAGTCTCTTTTCCGCCATCCAATGAGATCCGACGGAACAGCGATCGCAGTCTCTTTTCCGCCATCCAACGAGATCCGACGGAACAGAGATCGCAGTCTCTTTTCCGCCATCTAACGAGACCCGGCGGAACAGCGATCGCAGTCTCTTTTCCGCCATCCAACGAAACCCGACGGAACAGAGATCGCAGTCTCTTTTCCGCCATCCAAAGGGACCCGACGGAACAGAGATCGCAGTCTCTTTTCCGCCACCCAACGAGATCCGACGGAACAGAGATCGCAGTCTCTTTTCCGCCATCCAACGGGACCCGACGGAACAGAGATCGTAGTCTCTTTTCCGCCATCCAACGGGACCCGGCGGAACAGAGATCGCAGTCTCTTTTCCGCCATCCAACGGGACCCGACGGAACAGAGATCGCAGTCTCTTTTCCGCCATCCAACGGGACCCGACGGAACAGAGATCGCAGTCTCTTTTCCGCCATCCAACGAGATCCGACGGAACAGAGATCGCAGTCTCTTTTCCGCCATCCAACGAGATCCGACGGAACAGCGATCGCAGTCTCTTTTCCGCCATCCAAAGGGACCCGACGGAACAGAGATCGCAGTCTCTTTTCCGCCATCCAACGAGATGCGACGGAACAGAGATCGCAGTCTCTTTTCCGCCATCCAAAGGGAGCCGACGGAACAGAGATCGCAGTCTCTTTTCCGCCACCCAACGAGATCCGACGGAACAGAGATCGCAGTCTCTTTTCCGCCATCCAATGAGATCCGACGGAACAGCGATCGCAGTCTCTTTTCCGCCATCCAACGAGATCCGACGGAACAGAGATCGCAGTCTCTTTTCCGCCATCTAACGAGACCCGGCGGAACAGCGATCGCAGTCTCTTTTCCGCCATCCAACGAAACCCGACGGAACAGAGATCGCAGTCTCTTTTCCGCCATCCAAAGGGACCCGACGGAACAGAGATCGCAGTCTCTTTTCCGCCACCCAACGAGATCCGACGGAACAGAGATCGCAGTCTCTTTTCCGCCATCCAACGAGATCCGACGGAACAGATCGCAGTCTCTTTTCCGCCATCCAACGGGACCCGACGGAACAGAGATCGCAGTCTCTTTTCCGCCATCCAACGAGATCCGACGGAACAGAGATCGCAGTCTCTTTTCCGCCATCCAACGAGATCCGACGGAACAGAGATCGCAGTCTCTTTTCCGCCATCCAACGAGATCCGACGGAACAGAGATCGCAATCTCTTTTCCGCCATCCAACGAGATCCGACGGAATAGCGATCGTAGTCTCTTTCTTGTCTGGAACGGGATCCGACGGAGCAGAGATCGTAGTCTCTTTTCCGCCATCGAACGGGACCCGACGGAACAGAGTTCGTAGTCTCTTTTCCGCCGTCCAACGGCACCCGACGGAACAGAGATCGCAGTCTCTTTTCCGCCATCCAAAGGGACCCGACGGAACAGAGATCGCAGTCTCTTTTCCGCCACCCAACGAGATCCGACGGAACAGCGATCGCAGTCTCTTTTCCGCCATCCAAAGGGACCCGACGGAACAGAGATCGCAGTCTCTTTTCTGCCACCCAACGAGATCCGACGGAACAGCGATCGCAGTCTCTTTTCTGCCATCCAACGAGATCCGACGGAACAGAGATCGCAGTCTCTTTTCCGCCATCCGACGGAACAGCGATCGCAGTCTCTTTTCCGCCATCCAACGAGACCCGACGGAACAGCGATCGCAGTCTCTTTTCCGCCATCCAACGAGATCCGACGGAACAGAGATCGCAGTCTCTTTTCCGCCATCCAACGAGATCCGACGGAACAGAGATCGCAGTCTCTTTTCCGCCACCCAACGAGATCCGACGGAACAGAGATCGCAGTCTCTTTTCCGCCATCCAACGAGACCCGACGGAACAGAGATCGCAGTCTCTTTTCCGCCATCCAAAGGGACCCGACGGAACAGAGATCGCAGTCTCTTTTCCGCCATCCAACGAGACCCGACGGAACAGAGATCGCAGTCTCTTTTCCGCCATCCAAAGGGACCCGACGGAACAGAGATCGCAGTCTCTTTTCCGCCACCCAACGAGATCCGACGGAACAGCGATCGCAGTCTCTTTTCCGCCATCCAAAGGGACCCGACGGAACAGAGATCGCAGTCTCTTTTCCGCCATCCAACGAGATCCGACGGAACAGAGATCGCAGTCTCTTTTCCGCCATCCAAAGGGAGCCGACGGAACAGAGATCGCAGTCTCTTTTCCGCCACCCAACGAGATCCGACGGAACAGAGATCGCAGTCTCTTTTCCGCCATCCAATGAGATCCGACGGAACAGCGATCGCAGTCTCTTTTCCGCCATCCAACGAGATCCGACGGAACAGAGATCGCAGTCTCTTTTCCGCCATCCAACGAGATCCGACGGAACAGAGATCGCAGTCTCTTTTCTGCCACCCAACGAGATCCGACGGAACAGAGATCGCAGTCTCTTCTCCGCCATCCAACGAGACCCGACGGAACAGAGATCGCAGTCTCTTTTCCGCCATCCAAAGGGACCCGACGGAACAGAGATCGCAGTCTCTTTTCCGCCATCCAACGAGACCCGACGGAACAGAGATCGCAGTCTCTTTTCCGCCATCCAAAGGGACCCGACGGAACAGAGATCGCAGTCTCTTTTCCGCCACCCAACGAGATCCGACGGAACAGCGATCGCAGTCTCTTTTCCGCCATCCAAAGGGACCCGACGGAACAGAGATCGCAGTCTCTTTTCCGCCATCCAACGAGATGCGACGGAACAGAGATCGCAGTCTCTTTTCCGCCACCCAACGAGATCCGACGGAACAGAGATCGCAGTCTCTTTTCCGCCATCCAATGAGATCCGACGGAACAGCGATCGCAGTCTCTTTTCCGCCATCCAACGAGATCCGACGGAACAGAGATCGCAGTCTCTTTTCCGCCATCTAACGAGACCCGGCGGAACAGCGATCGCAGTCTCTTTTCCGCCATCCAACGAAACCCGACGGAACAGAGATCGCAGTCTCTTTTCCGCCATCCAAAGGGACCCGACGGAACAGAGATCGCAGTCTCTTTTCCGCCATCCAAAGGGACCCGACGGAACAGAGATCGCAGTCTCTTTTCCGCCATCCAAAGGGACCCGACGGAACAGAGATCGCAGTCTCTTTTCCGCCACCCAACGAGATCCGACGGAACAGAGATCGCAGTCTCTTTTCCGCCATCCAACGAGATCCGACGGAACAGAGATCGCAGTCTCTTTTCCGCCATCCAACGGGACCCGACGGAACAGAGATCGCAGTCTCTTTTCCGCCATCCAACGAGATCCGACGGAACAGAGATCGCAGTCTCTTTTCTGCCATCCAACGAGATCCGACGGAACAGAGATCGCAGTCTCTTTTCCGCCATCCAACGAGATCCGACGGAACAGAGATCGCAATCTCTTTTCCGCTATCCAACGAGATCCGACGGAATAGCGATCGTAGTCTCTTTCTTGTCTGGAACGGGATCCGACGGAGCAGAGATCGTAGTCTCTTTTCCGCCATCGAACGGGACCCGACGGAACAGAGTTCGTAGTCTCTTTTCCGCCGTCCAACGGCACCCGACGGAACAGAGATCGTAGTCTCTTTTCCGCCATCCAACGGAACAGAGATCGTAGTCTCTTTTCCGCCATCCAACGAGACCCGACGGAACAGCGATCGCAGTCTCTTTTCCGCCATCCAACGAGACCCGACGGAACAGCGATCGCAGTCTCTTTTCCGCCATCCAACGGGCCCCGACGGAACAGAGATCGCCGTCTCTTTTCCGCCATCCAAAGGGACCCGACGAAACAGAGATCGCAGTCTCTTTTCCGCCATCCAACGAGATCCGACGGAACAGAGATCGCAGTCTATTTTCCGCCATCCAACGAGATCCGACGGAACAGAGATCGCAGTCTCTTTTCCGCCATCCAACGAGACCCGACGGAACAGAGATCGCAGTCTCTTTTCCGCCATCCAAAGGGACCCGACGGAGCAGAGATCGCAGTCTCTTTTCCGCCACCCAACGAGATCCGAAGGAACATAGATCGCAGTCTCTTTTCCGCCATCCAACGAGATCCGACGGAACAGCGATCGCAGTCTCTTTTCCGCCATCCAACGAGACCCGACGGAACAGCGATCGCAGTCTCTTTTCCGCCATCCAACGAGACCCGACGGAACAGCGACCGCAGTCTCTTTTCCGCCACCCAACGAGATCCGACGGAACAGCGATCGCAGTCTCTTTTCCGCCACCCAACGAGATCCGACGGAAGAGCGATCGCTGTCTCTTTTCCGCCACCCAACGAGATCCGACGGAACAGCGATCGCAGTCTCTTTTCCGCCATCCAACGAGACCCGACGGAACAGAGATCGCAGTCTCTTTTCCGCCATCCAAAGGGACCCGACGGAACAGAGATCGCAGTCTCTTTTCCGCCACCCAACGAGATCCGACGGAACAGCGATCGCAGTCTCTTTTCCGCCATCCAAAGGGACCCGATGGAACAGAGATCGCAGTCTCTTTTCCGCCATCCAACGAGATCCGACGGAACAGAGATCGCAGTCTCTTTTCCGCCATCCAAAGGGAGCCGACGGAACAGAGATCGCAGTCTCTTTTCCGCCACCCAACGAGATCCGAAGGAACATAGATCGCAGTCTCTTTTCCGCCATCCGACGGAACAGCGACCGCAGTCTCTTTTCCGCCATCCAACGAGATCCGACGGAACAGAGATCGCAGTCTCTTTTCCGCCATCCAACGAGACCCGGCGGAACAGCGATCGCAGTCTCTTTTCCGCCATCCAACGAAACCCGACGGAACAGAGATCGCAGTCTCTTTTCCGCCATCCAAAGGGACCCGACGGAACAGAGATCGCAGTCTCTTTTCCGCCATCCAAGGGGACCCGGCGGAACAGAGATCGCTGTCTCTTTTCCGCCATCCAACGGGACCCGACGGAACAGAGATCGCAGTCTCTTTTCCGCCACCCAACGAGATCCGACGGAACAGCGATCGCAGTCTCTTTCCGCCATCCAACGAGACCCGACGGAACAGCGATCGCAGTCTCTTTTCCGCCACCCAACGAGATCCGACGGAACAGCGATCGCAGTCTCTTTTCCGCCACCCAACGAGATCCGACGGAAGAGCGATCGCTGTCTCTTTTCCGCCACCCAACGAGATCCGACGGAACAGCGATCGCAGTCTCTTTTCCGCCATCCAACGAGACCCGACGGAACAGAGATCGCAGTCTCTTTTCCGCCATCCAAAGGGACCCGACGGAACAGAGATCGCAGTCTCTTTTCCGCCACCCAACGAGATCCGACGGAACAGCGATCGCAGTCTCTTTTCCGCCACCCAACGAGATCCGACGGAACAGCGATCGCAGTCTCTTTTCCGCCATCCAAAGGGACCCGACGGAACAGAGATCGCAGTCTCTTTTCCGCCATCCAACGAGATCCGACGGAACAGAGATCGCAGTCTCTTTTCCGCCATCCAAAGGGAGCCGACGGAACAGAGATCGCAGTCTCTTTTCCGCCACCCAACGAGATCCGACGGAACAGAGATCGCAGTCTCTTTTCCGCCATCCAATGAGATCCGACGGAACAGCGATCGCAGTCTCTTTTCCGCCATCCAACGAGATCCGACGGAACAGAGATCGCAGTCTCTTTTCCGCCATCTAACGAGACCCGGCGGAACAGCGATCGCAGTCTCTTTTCCGCCATCCAACGAAACCCGACGGAACAGAGATCGCAGTCTCTTTTCCGCCATCCAAAGGGACCCGACGGAACAGAGATCGCAGTCTCTTTTCCGCCACCCAACGAGATCCTACGGAACAGCGATCGTAGTCTCTTTTCCGTCATCCAACGGAACAGAGATCGTAGTCTCTTTTCCGCCATCCAAAGGGACCCGACGGAACAGAGATCGTAGTCTCTTTTCCGCTATCCAACGAGATCCTACGGAACAGAGATCGTAGTCTCTTTTCCGCCATCAAACGAGATCGGACGGAACAGAGATCGTAGTCTCTTTTCCGCCATCCAACGAGATCCGACGGAACAGCGATCGTAGTCTTTTTTCCGCCATCCAACGGGATCCGACGGAACAGAGATCGTAGTCTCTTTTCCGCCATTCAACGGGATCCGACGGAACAGCGATCGTAGTCTCTTTTCCGCCATCCAACGGGATCCGACGGAACAGAGATCGTAGTCTCTTTTCCGCCATCCAACGAGATCCGACGGAACAGCGATCGTAGTCTCTTTTCCGCCATCCAACGGGACCCGACGGAACAGAGATCGTAGTCTCTTTTCCGCCATCCAACGGGACCCGACGGAACAGAGATCGTAGTCTCTTTTCCGCCATCCAACGAGACCCGACGGAACAGCGATCGCAGTCTCTTTTCCGCCATCCAACGGATCAGAGATCGCAGTCTCTTTTCCGCCATCCAACGGGACCCGACAGAACAGAGATCGCAGTCTCTTTTCCGCCATCCAACGGGACCCGACGGAACAGAGATCGCAGTCTCTTTTCCGCCACCCAACGAGATCCGACGGAACAGCGATCGCAGTCTCTTTTCCGCCATCCAACGAGATCCGACGGAACAGAGATCGCAGTCTCTTTTCCGCCATCCAACGAGTTCCGACGGAACAGAGATCGCAGTCTCTTTTCCGCCATCCAACGAGATCCGACGGAATAGCGATCGTAGTCTCTTTTCCGCCATCGAACGGGACCCGACGGAATACAGATAGCAGTCTCTTTCTTGTCTGGAACGGGATCCGACGGAGCAGAGATCGTAGTCTCTTTTCCGCCATCGAACGGGACCCGACGGAACAGAGTTCGTAGTCTCTTTTCCGCCGTCCAACGGGACCCGACGGAACAGAGATCGTAGTCTCTTTTCCGCCATCCAACGGGACCCGACGGAACAGAGTTCGTAGTCTCTTTTCCGCCATCGAACGGGACCTGACGGAACTGAGATTGTAGTCTCTTTTCCGCCATCTAACGGAACAGAGATCGTAGTCTCTTTTCCACCATCCAATGGGATCAGACGGAACAGAGATCGTAGTCTCTTTTCCGCCATCCAACGAGATCCGACGGAACAGCGATCGTAGTCTCTTTTCCGCCATCCAACGGGACCCGACAGAACAGAGATCGTAGTCTCTTTTCCGCCATCCAACGGGATCCGACGGAACAGCGATCGTAGTCTCTTTTCCGTCATCCAACGGAACAGAGATCGTAGTCTCTTTTCCGCCATCCAAAGGGACCCGACGGAACAGAGATCGTAGTCTCTTTTCCGCCATCCAACGAGATCTTACGGAACAGAGATCGTAGTCTCTTTTCCGCCATCAAACGAGATCGGACGGAACAGAGATCGTAGTCTCTTTTCCGCCATCCAACGAGATCCGACGGAACAGCGATCGTAGTCTTTTTTCCGCCATCCAACGGGATCCGAGGGAACAGAGATCGTAGTCTCTCTTCCGCAATCCAACGGGATCCGACGGAACAGAGATCGTAGTCTCTTTTCCGCCATCCAACGGGATCCGACGGAACAGAGATCGTAGTCTCTTTTCCGCCATCCAACGAGATCCGACGGAACAGAGATCGTAGTCTCTATTCCGCCATCCAACGGGATCCGACGGAACAGAGATCGTAGTCTCTTTTCCGCCATCCAACGACATCCGACGGAACAGAGATCGTAGTCTCTTTTCCGCCATCCAACGGTATCCGACGGAAGAGAGATCGTAGTCTCTTTTCCGCCATCCAACGAGACCCGACGGAACAGAGATCGTAGTCTCTTTTCCGCCATCCGACGAGACCCGACGGAACAGAGATCGTAGTCTCTTTTCCGCCATCCAACGAGATCCGACGGAACAGAGATCGTAGTCTCTATTCCGCCATCCAACGGGATCCGACGGAACAGAGATCGTAGTCTCTTTTCCGCCATCCAACGACATCCGACGGAACAGAGATCGTAGTCTCTTTTCCGCCATCCAACGGTATCCGACGGAAGAGAGATCGTAGTCTCTTTTCCGCCGTCCAACGGGACCCGACGGAACAGAGATCGTAGTCTCTTTTCCGCCATCCAACGGGACCCGACGGAACAGAGTTCGTAGTCTCTTTTCCGCCATCGAACGGGACCCGACGGAACTGAGATTGTAGTCTCTTTTCCGCCATCTAACGGAACAGAGATCGTAGTCTCTTTTCCACCATCCAATGGGATCAGACGGAACAGAGATCGTAGTCTCTTTTCCGCCATCCAACGAGATCCGACGGAACAGCGATCGTAGTCTCTTTTCCGCCATCCAACGGGACCCGACAGAACAGAGATCGTAGTCTCTTTTCCGCCATCCAACGGGATCCGACGGAACAGCGATCGTAGTCTCTTTTCCGTCATCCAACGGAACAGAGATCGTAGTCTCTTTTCCGCCATCCAAAGGGACCCGACGGAACAGAGATCGTAGTCTCTTTTCCGCCATCCAACGAGATCTTACGGAACAGAGATCGTAGTCTCTTTTCCGCCATCAAACGAGATCGGACGGAACAGAGATCGTAGTCTCTTTTCCGCCATCCAACGAGATCCGACGGAACAGCGATCGTAGTCTTTTTTCCGCCATCCAACGGGATCCGAGGGAACAGAGATCGTAGTCTCTCTTCCGCAATCCAACGGGATCCGACGGAACAGAGATCGTAGTCTCTTTTCCGCCATCCAACGGGATCCGACGGAACAGAGATCGTAGTCTCTTTTCCGCCATCCAACGAGATCCGACGGAACAGAGATCGTAGTCTCTATTCCGCCATCCAACGGGATCCGACGGAACAGAGATCGTAGTCTCTTTTCCGCCATCCAACGACATCCGACGGAACAGAGATCGTAGTCTCTTTTCCGCCATCCAACGGTATCCGACGGAAGAGAGATCGTAGTCTCTTTTCCGCCATCCAACGAGACCCGACGGAACAGAGATCGTAGTCTCTTTTCCGCCATCCGACGAGACCCGACGGAACAGAGATCGTAGTCTCTTTTCCGCCATCCAACGAGATCCGACGGAACAGCAATCGTAGTCTCTTTTCCGCCATCCAACGGGACCCGACGGAACAGAGATCGTAGTCTCTTTTCCGCCGTCCAACGGGACCCGACGGAACAGAGATCGTCGTCTCTTTTCCGCCATCCAACGAGATCCGACGGAACAGCGATCGCAGTCTCTTTTCCGCCATCCAACGAGACCCGACGGAACAGCGATCGCAGTCTCTTTTCCGCCATCCAACGAGATCCGACGGAACAGAGATCGCAGTCTCTTTTCCGCCATCCAACGAGATCCGACGGAACAGAGATCGCAGTCTCTTTTCCGCCACCCAACGAGATCCGACGGAACAGAGATCGCAGTCTCTTTTCCGCCATCCAACGAGACCCGACGGAACAGAGATCGCAGTCTCTTTTCCGCCATCCAAAGGGACCCGACGGAACAGAGATCGCAGTCTCTTTTCCGCCATCCAACGAGACCCGACGGAACAGAGATCGCAGTCTCTTTTCCGCCATCCAAAGGGACCCGACGGAACAGAGATCGCAGTCTCTTTTCCGCCACCCAACGAGATCCGACGGAACAGCGATCGCAGTCTCTTTTCCGCCATCCAAAGGGACCCGACGGAACAGAGATCGCAGTCTCTTTTCCGCCATCCAACGAGATCCGACGGAACAGAGATCGCAGTCTCTTTTCCGCCATCCAAAGGGAGCCGACGGAACAGAGATCGCAGTCTCTTTTCCGCCACCCAACGAGATCCGACGGAACAGAGATCGCAGTCTCTTTTCCGCCATCCAATGAGATCCGACGGAACAGCGATCGCAGTCTCTTTTCCGCCATCCAACGAGATCCGACGGAACAGAGATCGCAGTCTCTTTTCCGCCATCCAACGAGATCCGACGGAACAGAGATCGCAGTCTCTTTTCTGCCACCCAACGAGATCCGACGGAACAGAGATCGCAGTCTCTTCTCCGCCATCCAACGAGACCCGACGGAACAGAGATCGCAGTCTCTTTTCCGCCATCCAAAGGGACCCGACGGAACAGAGATCGCAGTCTCTTTTCCGCCATCCAACGAGACCCGACGGAACAGAGATCGCAGTCTCTTTTCCGCCATCCAAAGGGACCCGACGGAACAGAGATCGCAGTCTCTTTTCCGCCACCCAACGAGATCCGACGGAACAGCGATCGCAGTCTCTTTTCCGCCATCCAAAGGGACCCGACGGAACAGAGATCGCAGTCTCTTTTCCGCCATCCAACGAGATGCGACGGAACAGAGATCGCAGTCTCTTTTCCGCCACCCAACGAGATCCGACGGAACAGAGATCGCAGTCTCTTTTCCGCCATCCAATGAGATCCGACGGAACAGCGATCGCAGTCTCTTTTCCGCCATCCAACGAGATCCGACGGAACAGAGATCGCAGTCTCTTTTCCGCCATCTAACGAGACCCGGCGGAACAGCGATCGCAGTCTCTTTTCCGCCATCCAACGAAACCCGACGGAACAGAGATCGCAGTCTCTTTTCCGCCATCCAAAGGGACCCGACGGAACAGAGATCGCAGTCTCTTTTCCGCCATCCAAAGGGACCCGACGGAACAGAGATCGCAGTCTCTTTTCCGCCATCCAAAGGGACCCGACGGAACAGAGATCGCAGTCTCTTTTCCGCCACCCAACGAGATCCGACGGAACAGAGATCGCAGTCTCTTTTCCGCCATCCAACGAGATCCGACGGAACAGAGATCGCAGTCTCTTTTCCGCCATCCAACGGGACCCGACGGAACAGAGATCGCAGTCTCTTTTCCGCCATCCAACGAGATCCGACGGAACAGAGATCGCAGTCTCTTTTCTGCCATCCAACGAGATCCGACGGAACAGAGATCGCAGTCTCTTTTCCGCCATCCAACGAGATCCGACGGAACAGAGATCGCAATCTCTTTTCCGCTATCCAACGAGATCCGACGGAATAGCGATCGTAGTCTCTTTCTTGTCTGGAACGGGATCCGACGGAGCAGAGATCGTAGTCTCTTTTCCGCCATCGAACGGGACCCGACGGAACAGAGTTCGTAGTCTCTTTTCCGCCGTCCAACGGCACCCGACGGAACAGAGATCGTAGTCTCTTTTCCGCCATCCAACGGAACAGAGATCGTAGTCTCTTTTCCGCCATCCAACGAGACCCGACGGAACAGCGATCGCAGTCTCTTTTCCGCCATCCAACGAGACCCGACGGAACAGCGATCGCAGTCTCTTTTCCGCCATCCAACGGGCCCCGACGGAACAGAGATCGCCGTCTCTTTTCCGCCATCCAAAGGGACCCGACGAAACAGAGATCGCAGTCTCTTTTCCGCCATCCAACGAGATCCGACGGAACAGAGATCGCAGTCTATTTTCCGCCATCCAACGAGATCCGACGGAACAGAGATCGCAGTCTCTTTTCCGCCATCCAACGAGACCCGACGGAACAGAGATCGCAGTCTCTTTTCCGCCATCCAAAGGGACCCGACGGAGCAGAGATCGCAGTCTCTTTTCCGCCACCCAACGAGATCCGAAGGAACATAGATCGCAGTCTCTTTTCCGCCATCCAACGAGATCCGACGGAACAGCGATCGCAGTCTCTTTTCCGCCATCCAACGAGACCCGACGGAACAGCGATCGCAGTCTCTTTTCCGCCATCCAACGAGACCCGACGGAACAGCGACCGCAGTCTCTTTTCCGCCACCCAACGAGATCCGACGGAACAGCGATCGCAGTCTCTTTTCCGCCACCCAACGAGATCCGACGGAAGAGCGATCGCTGTCTCTTTTCCGCCACCCAACGAGATCCGACGGAACAGCGATCGCAGTCTCTTTTCCGCCATCCAACGAGACCCGACGGAACAGAGATCGCAGTCTCTTTTCCGCCATCCAAAGGGACCCGACGGAACAGAGATCGCAGTCTCTTTTCCGCCACCCAACGAGATCCGACGGAACAGCGATCGCAGTCTCTTTTCCGCCATCCAAAGGGACCCGATGGAACAGAGATCGCAGTCTCTTTTCCGCCATCCAACGAGATCCGACGGAACAGAGATCGCAGTCTCTTTTCCGCCATCCAAAGGGAGCCGACGGAACAGAGATCGCAGTCTCTTTTCCGCCACCCAACGAGATCCGAAGGAACATAGATCGCAGTCTCTTTTCCGCCATCCGACGGAACAGCGACCGCAGTCTCTTTTCCGCCATCCAACGAGATCCGACGGAACAGAGATCGCAGTCTCTTTTCCGCCATCCAACGAGACCCGGCGGAACAGCGATCGCAGTCTCTTTTCCGCCATCCAACGAAACCCGACGGAACAGAGATCGCAGTCTCTTTTCCGCCATCCAAAGGGACCCGACGGAACAGAGATCGCAGTCTCTTTTCCGCCATCCAAGGGGACCCGGCGGAACAGAGATCGCTGTCTCTTTTCCGCCATCCAACGGGACCCGACGGAACAGAGATCGCAGTCTCTTTTCCGCCACCCAACGAGATCCGACGGAACAGCGATCGCAGTCTCTTTCCGCCATCCAACGAGACCCGACGGAACAGCGATCGCAGTCTCTTTTCCGCCACCCAACGAGATCCGACGGAACAGCGATCGCAGTCTCTTTTCCGCCACCCAACGAGATCCGACGGAAGAGCGATCGCTGTCTCTTTTCCGCCACCCAACGAGATCCGACGGAACAGCGATCGCAGTCTCTTTTCCGCCATCCAACGAGACCCGACGGAACAGAGATCGCAGTCTCTTTTCCGCCATCCAAAGGGACCCGACGGAACAGAGATCGCAGTCTCTTTTCCGCCACCCAACGAGATCCGACGGAACAGCGATCGCAGTCTCTTTTCCGCCACCCAACGAGATCCGACGGAACAGCGATCGCAGTCTCTTTTCCGCCATCCAAAGGGACCCGACGGAACAGAGATCGCAGTCTCTTTTCCGCCATCCAACGAGATCCGACGGAACAGAGATCGCAGTCTCTTTTCCGCCATCCAAAGGGAGCCGACGGAACAGAGATCGCAGTCTCTTTTCCGCCACCCAACGAGATCCGACGGAACAGAGATCGCAGTCTCTTTTCCGCCATCCAATGAGATCCGACGGAACAGCGATCGCAGTCTCTTTTCCGCCATCCAACGAGATCCGACGGAACAGAGATCGCAGTCTCTTTTCCGCCATCTAACGAGACCCGGCGGAACAGCGATCGCAGTCTCTTTTCCGCCATCCAACGAAACCCGACGGAACAGAGATCGCAGTCTCTTTTCCGCCATCCAAAGGGACCCGACGGAACAGAGATCGCAGTCTCTTTTCCGCCACCCAACGAGATCCTACGGAACAGCGATCGTAGTCTCTTTTCCGTCATCCAACGGAACAGAGATCGTAGTCTCTTTTCCGCCATCCAAAGGGACCCGACGGAACAGAGATCGTAGTCTCTTTTCCGCTATCCAACGAGATCCTACGGAACAGAGATCGTAGTCTCTTTTCCGCCATCAAACGAGATCGGACGGAACAGAGATCGTAGTCTCTTTTCCGCCATCCAACGAGATCCGACGGAACAGCGATCGTAGTCTTTTTTCCGCCATCCAACGGGATCCGACGGAACAGAGATCGTAGTCTCTTTTCCGCCATTCAACGGGATCCGACGGAACAGCGATCGTAGTCTCTTTTCCGCCATCCAACGGGATCCGACGGAACAGAGATCGTAGTCTCTTTTCCGCCATCCAACGAGATCCGACGGAACAGCGATCGTAGTCTCTTTTCCGCCATCCAACGGGACCCGACGGAACAGAGATCGTAGTCTCTTTTCCGCCATCCAACGGGACCCGACGGAACAGAGATCGTAGTCTCTTTTCCGCCATCCAACGAGACCCGACGGAACAGCGATCGCAGTCTCTTTTCCGCCATCCAACGGATCAGAGATCGCAGTCTCTTTTCCGCCATCCAACGGGACCCGACAGAACAGAGATCGCAGTCTCTTTTCCGCCATCCAACGGGACCCGACGGAACAGAGATCGCAGTCTCTTTTCCGCCACCCAACGAGATCCGACGGAACAGCGATCGCAGTCTCTTTTCCGCCATCCAACGAGATCCGACGGAACAGAGATCGCAGTCTCTTTTCCGCCATCCAACGAGTTCCGACGGAACAGAGATCGCAGTCTCTTTTCCGCCATCCAACGAGATCCGACGGAATAGCGATCGTAGTCTCTTTTCCGCCATCGAACGGGACCCGACGGAATACAGATAGCAGTCTCTTTCTTGTCTGGAACGGGATCCGACGGAGCAGAGATCGTAGTCTCTTTTCCGCCATCGAACGGGACCCGACGGAACAGAGTTCGTAGTCTCTTTTCCGCCGTCCAACGGGACCCGACGGAACAGAGATCGTAGTCTCTTTTCCGCCATCCAACGGGACCCGACGGAACAGAGTTCGTAGTCTCTTTTCCGCCATCGAACGGGACCCGACGGAACTGAGATTGTAGTCTCTTTTCCGCCATCTAACGGAACAGAGATCGTAGTCTCTTTTCCACCATCCAATGGGATCAGACGGAACAGAGATCGTAGTCTCTTTTCCGCCATCCAACGAGATCCGACGGAACAGCGATCGTAGTCTCTTTTCCGCCATCCAACGGGACCCGACAGAACAGAGATCGTAGTCTCTTTTCCGCCATCCAACGGGATCCGACGGAACAGCGATCGTAGTCTCTTTTCCGTCATCCAACGGAACAGAGATCGTAGTCTCTTTTCCGCCATCCAAAGGGACCCGACGGAACAGAGATCGTAGTCTCTTTTCCGCCATCCAACGAGATCTTACGGAACAGAGATCGTAGTCTCTTTTCCGCCATCAAACGAGATCGGACGGAACAGAGATCGTAGTCTCTTTTCCGCCATCCAACGAGATCCGACGGAACAGCGATCGTAGTCTTTTTTCCGCCATCCAACGGGATCCGAGGGAACAGAGATCGTAGTCTCTCTTCCGCAATCCAACGGGATCCGACGGAACAGAGATCGTAGTCTCTTTTCCGCCATCCAACGGGATCCGACGGAACAGAGATCGTAGTCTCTTTTCCGCCATCCAACGAGATCCGACGGAACAGAGATCGTAGTCTCTATTCCGCCATCCAACGGGATCCGACGGAACAGAGATCGTAGTCTCTTTTCCGCCATCCAACGACATCCGACGGAACAGAGATCGTAGTCTCTTTTCCGCCATCCAACGGTATCCGACGGAAGAGAGATCGTAGTCTCTTTTCCGCCATCCAACGAGACCCGACGGAACAGAGATCGTAGTCTCTTTTCCGCCATCCGACGAGACCCGACGGAACAGAGATCGTAGTCTCTTTTCCGCCATCCAACGAGATCCGACGGAACAGAGATCGTAGTCTCTATTCCGCCATCCAACGGGATCCGACGGAACAGAGATCGTAGTCTCTTTTCCGCCATCCAACGACATCCGACGGAACAGAGATCGTAGTCTCTTTTCCGCCATCCAACGGTATCCGACGGAAGAGAGATCGTAGTCTCTTTTCCGCCGTCCAACGGGACCCGACGGAACAGAGATCGTAGTCTCTTTTCCGCCATCCAACGGGACCCGACGGAACAGAGTTCGTAGTCTCTTTTCCGCCATCGAACGGGACCCGACGGAACTGAGATTGTAGTCTCTTTTCCGCCATCTAACGGAACAGAGATCGTAGTCTCTTTTCCACCATCCAATGGGATCAGACGGAACAGAGATCGTAGTCTCTTTTCCGCCATCCAACGAGATCCGACGGAACAGCGATCGTAGTCTCTTTTCCGCCATCCAACGGGACCCGACAGAACAGAGATCGTAGTCTCTTTTCCGCCATCCAACGGGATCCGACGGAACAGCGATCGTAGTCTCTTTTCCGTCATCCAACGGAACAGAGATCGTAGTCTCTTTTCCGCCATCCAAAGGGACCCGACGGAACAGAGATCGTAGTCTCTTTTCCGCCATCCAACGAGATCTTACGGAACAGAGATCGTAGTCTCTTTTCCGCCATCAAACGAGATCGGACGGAACAGAGATCGTAGTCTCTTTTCCGCCATCCAACGAGATCCGACGGAACAGCGATCGTAGTCTTTTTTCCGCCATCCAACGGGATCCGAGGGAACAGAGATCGTAGTCTCTCTTCCGCAATCCAACGGGATCCGACGGAACAGAGATCGTAGTCTCTTTTCCGCCATCCAACGGGATCCGACGGAACAGAGATCGTAGTCTCTTTTCCGCCATCCAACGAGATCCGACGGAACAGAGATCGTAGTCTCTATTCCGCCATCCAACGGGATCCGACGGAACAGAGATCGTAGTCTCTTTTCCGCCATCCAACGACATCCGACGGAACAGAGATCGTAGTCTCTTTTCCGCCATCCAACGGTATCCGACGGAAGAGAGATCGTAGTCTCTTTTCCGCCATCCAACGAGACCCGACGGAACAGAGATCGTAGTCTCTTTTCCGCCATCCGACGAGACCCGACGGAACAGAGATCGTAGTCTCTTTTCCGCCATCCAACGAGATCCGACGGAACAGCAATCGTAGTCTCTTTTCCGCCATCCAACGGGACCCGACGGAACAGAGATCGTAGTCTCTTTTCCGCCGTCCAACGGGACCCGACGGAACAGAGATCGTCGTCTCTTTTCCGCCATCCAACGAGATCCGACGGAACAGCGATCGTAGTCTCTTTTCCGCCATCCAACGGGACCCGACGGAACAGAGATCGTAGTCTCTTTTCCGCCATTCAACGGGATCCGACGGAACAGCGATCGTAGTCTCTTTTCCGCCATCCAACGGTATCCGACGGAAGAGAGATCGTAGTCTCTTTTCCGCCATCCAACGAGACCCGACGGAACAGAGATCGTAGTCTCTTTTCCGCCATCCAACGAGACCCGACGGAACAGAGATCGTAGTCTCTTTTCCGCCATCCAACGAGATCCGACGGAACAGCGATCGTAGTCTCTTTTCCGCCATCCAACGGGACCCGACGGAACAGAGATCGTAGTCTCTTTTCCGCCATCCAACGGGACCCGACGGAACAGAGATCGTAGTCTCTTTTCCGCCATCCAACGGGACCTGACGGAACAGAGATCGTCGTCTCTTTTCCGCCATCCAACGAGATCCGACGGAACAGCGATCGTAGTCTCTTTTCCGCCATCCAACGGGACCCGACGGAACAGAGATCGTAGTCTCTTTTCCGCCATCCAACGAGATCCGACGGAACAGCGATCGTAGTCTCTTTTCCGCCATCCAACGGGACCCGACGGAACAGAGATCGTAGTCTCTTTTCCGCCATCCAACGAGACCCGACGGAACAGCGATCGCAGTCTCTTTTCCGCCATCCAACGGGACCCGACAGAACAGAGATCGCAGTCTCTTTTCCGCCAGCCAACGGGACCCGACGGAACAGAGATAGCAGTCTCTTTTCCGCCACCCAACGAGATCCGACGGAACAGCGATCGCAGTCTCTTTTCCGCCATCCAACGGGACCCGACGGAGCAGAGATCGCAGTCTCTTTCCCGCTTGGAAAGGGACCCGACGGAGCAAAGATTGTAGTCTCTTTTCCGCCAGCCAACGGGACCAGATGGAGCAGAGTTCGCCGTCTCTTTCTCGCCTGGAACGGGACCCGACGGAGCAGAGATCGTAGTCTCTTTTCCGCCAGCCAATGGGACCCGACGGAATAGAGATCGCAGTCTCTTTCTCGCCTGGAACTGAATCCGGCGGAGCAAAGATCGTAGTCTCTTTTCTGCCAGCCAACGGGATCCGACGGAACAGAGTTCGTAGTCTCTTTTCCGCCATCGAACGGGACCCGACGGAAGAGAGATCGTAGTCTCTTTTCCGCCATCCAACGGCACCCGACAGAACAGAGATCGTAGTCTCTTTTCCGCCATCTAACGGAACAGAGATCGTAGTCTCTTTTCCACCATCCAACGCGATCCGACGGAACAAAGATCATAGCCTCTTTTCCGCCAGCCAACGGGACCCGACGGAGCAGAGATCGCAGTCTCTTTCCCGCTTGGAAAGGGACCCGACGGAGCAGAGATCGTAGTCTCTTTTCCGCCAGCCAATGGGACCCGACGGAATAGAGATCGCAGTCTCTTTCTCGCCTGGAACTGGGTCCGGCGGAGCAGAGATCGTAGTCTCTTTTCTGCCAGCCAACGGGATCCGACGGAGCAGAGATCGTAGTCTCTTTTCTGCCAGCCAACGGGATCCGATGGAGCAGAGATCGTAGCCTCTTTTCCGCCAGCCAACGGGACCCGACGGAGCAGAGATCGCAGTCTCTTTCCCGCTTGGAAAGGGACCCGACGGAGCAAAGATCGTAGTCTCTTTTCCGCCAGCCAACGGGACCCGACAGAGCAGAGATCGCAGTCTCTTTCTCGGCAGGCTACGGGACCCGACGGAACAGAGATCGTAGTCTGTTTTGGTTGGGTCAGGATTTATGTCTAACAATGGCACTATAACATTTGTTTACACTGTACTTCAAAGTGGATTACACTTTGTAGAAGTTTGTATTTTGAGCAGCTGATCAAGCTTGAAGTGATTTTTATGTATTCTCAAATGGTAGTCAATATGAAAGATCAACCAATGGTTGTCAGGGCCTAATATTTACGGCAAGCCAAAGATATTTCACTGCATGCAGTTCGTAATTGTTTTCTTGATCTACATTTGTATGTCTCTGCATAAAGATGGAACTGGTGTGGCTGTGTTAGTAGTACATGTAAAATATTACCTTCTTCATTCTTTGCAGGAACAAAATGACGATGTGATTTCTTTAGACAACGATTCATTCCTCAACAGTCTGGATAGTGCCTCGTTCACTAACCTCTGGCCCTCCACTGATAACTCCCGTCGCACCAATTTGTGACATCGGCTACGGTAACTTCACTCTTTTATTAAGCTATTTCTCACGGGTTTCCTTCTCTTTCCAGTCTGCTTCATTCACATCCAACCAATGTTGCCTTCGTTTTCAGCTTTCTTTTACAACTTTCTCCTCCCTTTCCTTCCATACGCATTCCTTTTCTCTTTCTTTATCCACCATTCACTCTCTCTCTGTTTTACTTTATTATTCTTCTCTATTTTTCAATTCAATGCTGCAAAATAATGGCAGTCATTAATTATAAGTGCTCCCACTGTTTACAGCTAAATGAGCTGGCCTGTCTGTCTTTCTGTCAGTGATGAGAAACAGTTGGCCTTCCCATCATCTGGGGTTCTTAGCCCTTATTACCCCTCTACACTGTACTCCTAAAGAAAAGAACACACAAATTTCATTTCGCAATTACTGGAAAGTTTCAATATATATATATTAATCATCATCATCATCATCATCATACCATCCCTTTTTCCTTGCTTGCATGGGTTGGATTTTCTTCCCATCACCAACGCTCTCCTGTATCCAAGCAAAGTACTATTTCCCTACCAGGCATTTTCACAGAATATTAGAAATAATTGACCCTGCTTGTATAACAGACACACATTTGCAACAATCACATGATGTCAAGACAAGGAGATACAAAAGGGCAAGCACTCACACATATATTATATGATGGGCTTCTTTCAGTTTCCATCTACCAAATCCACTCTCAAAGCTTTGGTTGACCCACGCCTATCATAGAGGACACTTGGCCGATGTGCCACAGTGTGACTGAACCTGAAGCCATGAGCTTGGGAAGCAAAATTCTTAAACCACTCAGCCAAATTTTGATAATACTAAAATTGTTTTGCAGCAGTTGCTGGTGGAGAAGATGAAAATTAAATTGAAACACATTTTATGAGATTAAAATTAAAATATAAATTCAAATAAATAATGTTTCCATTCAAATTTAAATAAAAAAAAATTTCAATTAAGTTTGACATTTAAATAAATAAATAAAATAGAATAAATTAAAATCCAGTCTTTTATAAAAATTTTACTTTCAGATTCTGATCTTCCTCTTCTCGCCACCAACAGAAAATACTTGTTTCATTTTGTGAACTGTTGATAAAAATTTAAACAAGGAGGAAAGAAACAAACTAAAATCTGCTCCAAAAAATTGTAACCTGAAGCTTTAAAAAAAGTCACAAAACAAAGATTAGGGAGATGACCCCACCCCCCACCCCACCCCACCCCACCCCCCAAACCATAAAGAATTGTAAAAATTATTTTTTTTAATTTGAAGACTGCCAAAAAAAAAAAATCCATCAAAAAGAGAACATTTCCAAT
Organism: Octopus bimaculoides; assembly: GCF_046866305.1. Taxonomy (NCBI): domain Eukaryota; kingdom Metazoa; phylum Mollusca; class Cephalopoda; order Octopoda; family Octopodidae; genus Octopus; species Octopus bimaculoides. The sequence goes on along the minus strand of NC_142950.1, from coordinate 38,286,219 downwards.
TGTTTTGTGTAAAAACATTGACATAATTTTGGATTCTATTTTTGACTTCTTTTCACTGGCATCATTTTTTCTTTTTCTCTCTTTTCAGTCCATTCTCTGCAAGTCTGCTTACTTTAGAGAATGTCCCTCCACTTTTGATGAAACTAAACCAAAACTATGAAAATGTGAACTTTATAAAATTACTACTACTACCACTACTAAGACTACTCTTACTACTACCACTCAACTAATTCCTCCATTTCATTTGGTTCCACCAAAAAAATCACACAACACACTCAAACTCAATGTATATGTCTGTATGTATAGAATTGTATTTGTTTGTGTGCATATATATATATATATACATATATATATGCACACAAACATAAGTAATGTGTGTGTATATATATATATATATAAAGTTGTTAAATTTCCAGTTCCCATATTTTTGCATTTCCAGCCTGGATTATTTCTCACGATTTCTGCCTTGATGTGTCAAAAACGTGAGCTTGTGTCCAGCACATCCATGTAGTGGCGACCACCGTGAACATCAATGGAGTCGAGATGAAACTGCAGAAAGATTGAAGAGAATAACTCTTACTGGGAAAGTTGTTAAAACAATGTGTGTGTGTATGTGTATATATATATATATACACACACACATTCTTCAACTGGCCTTAGTCATTGGACTGTGGCCATGCTGGGGCATCACTTTCAGAGATTTTTCCTCATCAACCATCCACAGTGAGCGCCCCCTACCCCACCCAATTATTTTATCATTTTAACTATTAAAACCATTCGAAACCTTTTTTTAACTGGCATTGTTGTGTCAAACACGTACATCGACACACACACACACACATATTTTCAGACATGTATCTACATGCATTTGACTGGTTTGCAAATGGGTTTCGTCTGGAATTCCACTTGAATGGAATTGGTCATTTTAGGGTTATTGTAGCAGACACTTGTTCAATGAGCGTGGCACCTTATGATGGTTGCAAAATAAACTTCTTAACCACAGAAGTCATGCATTAGTGTGTGTGTGTGTGTGTGTGTGTGTGTGTGTGTGTGTGTGTGTGTGTGTGTGTGTGTGTGTGCGTGCGTGCGTGCGTGCGTGCGTGTGTGTGTGTGTACACACACATAGACATATATTGCAAATAAGAGGTAATTTGTAAATTCGGCTCTGTCCTCAATCAGTCCTGACTCCTGCAAACACCTGTTAACAGAGGACAGGGAGAAGAGGGCAGTTTATCTTCAAGAAAAGTGGTCAGACAAACTGGGGGTAATTTCTTAGCCATGGAACTACAAGATGGTAAGTCCAAGGAATGGAGGTGATGATATTACATAACCTCCATTCTTAAACTTATTCTCATATACATACATATATATATACACACACACAAAGATAAGTAAAAGTAGATATACAGTTGCTTAATATGAGTGGAATGTTCTGTGCATTTTGGTTTGTTTTTTTAGATAAGCAATTCAGAAGTAGAATAATTGATCTGCAAGAGATCCTTAGTTCATTGGAATCCCTCTTTTTTTGATTTCTTGAGTCTTTGAGTGAATGCTTCAGCCACAAGCCTTTCATTTTCTTAAATAGTAACACTGACTGGTCAACCACTTTTCTTCTGTGCATTGCAGTCCTATAAACTGTTAATCTTGAAAGAGCTGGTCTTTGAAATTTTCAGTCCAGTTCTGTCTAACCATTTCTGCATTCTCTGTTTTCCAGTACTGCTTAATGATCCAGTTTTGTCCATTGCTGGTCAAATTCCCAGCTAATTAATAAATATCTGAAATTAGGGATAATTATTTTATTATATAAAGTATTAATTAAAAAGAACATAGAATCATAAGATTCTTGTTCTAAAAGAGAAATGAAAAGAACATTCCCCTCATTAAGCTGTTGTGTACCTACTTATGCATGCATGCATGCGTGCGTGCGTGCGTGCATATATACACACACACACACACACACGTTACTTTGCAATGGAAAGCTTTAAATCTTTCTGATCATTTCCAACACCAAAGTTACTTGGTTTATATCCTCAGATGAAAACCATAAACATCACAGCTTCCTGCCTCTCACCTCCACAACATTCCTTCACCTAATCCTGTCTCAAAGCACTCTCTCTCTCTTTCTCTCTCTCTCTCTCTCTCTCTCTCTCTGCATGTGTGTGTGTGTGTGTGTCTGTGAATATTCTACATATAATATGTATATATGAGGAGGTATGTATATCTATGTATGTATATATATATATATATATATATATATATATATATTAGGCACTTTGTCTAGTTAATGAACAATTTTCACAAACACACTGGCCTTTGTTATACATCCTGTTACGCACATTTGTTTATACATGCCAACCTTTCACCTGGAAATGTGCTTCAGTTAATGCATATGGTATAGCATTAGCTTTGCTGTTGTCTATCCTAGCACAGTTAAACACACTGGTATACACCCACACATCCTAGTCTATTTGTGTTGGGGGTTAGAGTGTGTATGCATGAAGAGAAGGGGGTAGACTAGATCTTCCAAGCACAGTTTGAGCTCCACAATATGAGTATCTAAATATTTCTTTGTTTTAGTGATAAGAAATAAAAAAACTATTCAGGTACCTCGGGTTAATCTAATCAACTCTACTCCCTCCCACCCACCCATCTTGCTGGATTAGCAAGAAAAACATTAAAGCTTTGCACAAAATGTTTTACAATATTTGTTCCAGTTCTCTACATTCAAAGCTCAACAGCATAAAATGTAGCTGTTGAGTGGGGGGGGGGGAAGCAAAGCAGTTTAACCAGCTTTTCCCTTCTGCCTGTGCAAGGAATTATTATTGGAGACAGCAAACTGGCAGACTCGTTAGCACGCTGGACGAGATGCTTGGCAGACTCGTTAGCACGCTGGACGAGATGCTTGGCAGACTCGTTAGCACGCTGGACGAGATGCTTGGCAGACTCGTTAGCACGCTGGACGAGATGTCTTTATACTCTGAGTCCAAATTCCACTGTGGTTGAGTTTGCCTTTCATCCCTTTCAGGGTCAATGAAATAAGTACCAGTCATGTACTGGGGTCAATGTAAATGGTTAGCCCACTTCCCTAAAATATCAGGCCTTGTGCCAATAGCAGAAATTATTAACATAGAATCATTACTGAGCAGGACAAATGCTTTCTTCTTTCCATACATTCTGAGTTCCAATCCCACTAAGGCTGACCTTGCCTTTCATTCTTTTGAGATCAATAACACATAGTACCAGTTAAATACTGGGGTTGATGTAATCGACTAGTCCCTCCTCCTTGGGGTGATTACAATCAATCAAGCCCCTTCCCCATAAAATTTCAAGCCTTGTACCTATGATATTATACAGATGTTTTCATGCCCATCATTGAGGTGGATGTGGGAGGTTGGTGGTAAGAAGAAGAGTAGAACAAATGAATTTTTAATGTTGAACAGATTTTAAGTGATTAATATGTTCACACACACACACACACACACACACACACACACACACACAATTTTCTGTTTCTCACTCAAAAGGAAGACCACAGGGGATTGGCAATATGGAGAGAATCAAAGAAATTTCAAAAATGTGCAATAAGGGAAATGAGATGCCTTCCTTTACCAGTTGTATGCAATGTTTGATTCAGTGCAAACCCCATTACTTGCTCACAAATGTCTGGCCTTGTGCCCCGTGACTCGTGTCATGGCTAGTTTCTAGATGGGGTGATTCAAGTGGCAGATCAACCGATTCACTAACTCTGGAGCTCTGGGTTCACATCCCACCAGGTCTACGACCAATTCTATAATGGGAAAGATTTCATCAAATACACTCTCCTTTTAAATTGTCCCCGTAACTAAGTGTAACCTTATTATTATTATTATTATTATAGTGGGAGTAAGGGGGGTTACGGCATACCCTTGTGGTAGTCCTTCACATTGCACTGAGTCAACTTCAGTTTGCATGGGAGTTAGTGTCTGGTATGAGAGAATGGCTGGTTGTATGAGGTCTGGTGAGAGAGAGAGAAATAGTAACCAACAAGTCGAACTTCAGAACTGAGATGCTTTGAGGCTTTCATTCCTGAAAGGCTGCTGTCTTCTGGTGTTGCTTTGTGATTTTATCCTTTTGTAAATTTGGCAGAGTTCTACCTTTGTTCAATTGCAGGAGCAAACAATCATGGCTATTATAATTGTCAACCAACAATGTATTTGTGTCAAATGGGGCAGAGAAATAGAGCAAGAATCTCTAACATTCCATAAGATCATCATCATCATTATTTAATATCCTTGTTCCATGCTGGCATGGGTTGGACAGTTTGACACGGTTTTATGGGCTCAAGGATTGCATCTTGCTCCAATGCCTGCTTTGGCAGCTGGTTGCCCTTCTTAACATCAACCACAATCACTGAGTGTTGAATGGGTGCCTTTTTTAGTTTTTTTGCATGTTACCAGCACTAGTGAAGTTGCAAAGTAACCTACAAGGAGCAGAGGAGATTAGGGGCCTAAAAATGGGTAAAATTCTGACCTGTTCTTGACCACACCAGCTGAGGAGACCAACAATGCTGTGGACACAGTCACCTTCTTTTGTTTTTTTGACATATTATAATAAAAAAAAAATTCTCACTTGCCAAATGTTCTTATCCCTTCCCATTTATTCGTCCAATTCCACACTCTCCTCTTAACACCAACACAAAAAACAACAAACAACATTCATTAAAGGCCAATGAGAAATTATTTGACCTGCAAGAAATAGCAACAAACAAAATCTCCCTCATATTACACCGAACATTCTTAAAAAAAAGAAACAAACATTGGATAATGTAGTTCTAGATGTTGGAGTAAAAGACAGGAAGATCAAGGTTGAATGGGGGGGGGGGGGGGGTGTTAAATTATAACAATCCACTAGAAATAAACCTAACAAAGAGACAACCAGGAAAGTTGTCCATAGTGGTGGTAACTTTATCATCAGTGTAGCAGGGAAATGTCAGGAGCCGGGGGTGCTACAATCTGTTTATTTGGTGGACATCAGTTCTGGCCTTTGACCTTTCATAATCCTTACAGATGAAGCAGCAGCAGTAATGCTGAGAAAACTGGGGAAAGATGAAAGTTGGAAGGCTTTTTAAACTCATAGCCATGACTAAATACCACAAGGTACTCAATATTGAGGTGCAGATGGAACAAGCCATCCTCAAACTGCTAGAAATAACAGCCAAATCTTTGAGTCACTCCCCACCCTCTTAATTTAAAAAAAGGTCCATGGTATACATACAAAAGATGGAATGGTCAAAGCAGGAAAGCCTTTGATTATAGGTCTGCTCTGTCCTGAGGCTAAACAACAACAACAGCAACAACAACAACAACAACCAACATCAGAAGCATTTATTTAATAATCGAATCAATTAACAACTGTTAATGAGATGTACCAGACTTTAATTAGTGGAAACAAAAACAATGGTGTTATTATTAAAGGAACAATTATTATTATTATTATTGTTGTTGTTGTTTACATTTTTCATCATCATCATCGTTGTTGTTGTTGTTGTTGTTGTGAGACAATTGTTAATATTTTACCTTAATGCAGAGGCCGACATTTTTGCTTTAACTCGATTTGTTGAGTATTGGGAAAAAACATCCACTGACTGTACACCCACCCACCACCACCACAGACGTGTGTGTGTGTGTGTAGTCAAGAAGTTTCGAAATTACACAGCTTTAGGTTCAATCTTGCTACGAAGCACTTTAGTCAAATGCATTCTACTCTTGCCTCAGCTTCACCAATGCATTGTCAGTGGAATTGGTCAGACAGAAACTGCTAAAACCTTTACACACACACACACATGTTGACTAGTCTAAAACCCGTATTGTTTCTGCTGGTTAAAAATGGATAGATAAAATAAAGACTAAACTGAAATAATATTGGGGTTGGTACACTCCCCCTAAACCCCTTGAAGGCTGTGTCTTAGTAAAATTCTACACTAACCCCTACTTTTAACCCCTTCAAAAAGATTCCAATTATTAATAAATGTGTTTTTGTTTTGTTTTTTCCACACATTGATAATATAAGTATTTCGTTAAAAATGCAGGACTTTGATATCAGGTCAAATGGTTGTTGTGAGAGATGAAGATGAGAAAGTGTTGAAAACGGCAGAATCAGTATTTAGCTCTAAGTGCCAAGAATGCTAAGTTCAATCCAACCAAGGTCAACTTTGCTTTTCTTCTGTCCAAGTTACAAGGACTGATTCGTAAAACAGATTCCTGTAAGAGCCAGGAGAGATGTTTTGGTGCTGCTTGTTTGGCATTGCTGATCCGACACTAACTTCTTTAACATCAGGCATATTCTCTCTCTCTCCCCCCCCACCCCATGTGTCAGCATAATTTCTCTGTGTGTTCGGTGGAAGGCAACGTATTCATATGTCAATCAGGTGTAATTGATTTATTGTAATGTTTTCCTTTCTGCATGTTGTTTGCCTCCAGTGCCAAAACAGTGGTGTCCAGTCCAGCCATGCCAAATGACCAGTGGTCAAACAAGACTGCTGCCCAACTGCTTCATTCCAACCTCCTAACACTTGAGGGAAAACAATAATACTGAATGTAAAGTTATGAGGAAGCAAGCCCCTTGCCTTCAGTGCTGCCATGTTAGCATGAACGACCAAGCACAGCAAATGAGCTGAGTGCAAAAACTGATAAAGAGAGATGTATATCAAGGATGGAAGATGATAGCTGGGTTGGAAAAAAAGGGGGGGGGGGGGTCAAGTGGCAGTAATTATTGTCTCAAGACCCAGGGCTCAGAGGGCCACTGACCTTGTTTTTAGGGTTTATAAGTGACAAAAATACCAACATTCCTTCTCCTGAACAGGAGGCAAATCCATTGGTAGGTTTCTCCTTTACAGCCGAGTGGACTGGGACAGTGAAGTGTTTTGCCCAGTCCAGGAATTGAAACCCATAATCTTGCAGTCTTGAGGAGTGCAACACCACCCAAACGACTAAGCCACAGAACTTCACAAATTAGAAGGAAGACAAGAAGAATTGATCTGAGGATAGTACTGCACCTCACAAAGGAACTCAATAAGGGGCAGCAGGATGGGAGAGGAAATGTGCAAACAATGCCAGCAATAAAAAGCAATAATGATGATGATGATGATGATGATGAGTTGACATTATCTTTCCAATAAGTTTCTGTCAATAGCTGTGTGGTTAAGAAGCTTGTTTTGTCCCCATATGGTTTTGGGTTCAGCCCCACCAGACATCACATTAGGCAGCTGTCTTCTCCTTTAGCCCTGGGCCAACCAATGGCTTTACTTAACAACTGGTGTTGGTCTGTCTATATCCACATAACTTAGCAGTCTGGCAAAAGAGAACAATAGAATAAGTACCAGTGTCGATTTCTTCAACGAAACCCTTCAAGATGGTGCTCCAGCATGGCCACAAACCAATGACTGAAGAAACAAGCAGAAGATAATTAGAAACAGTCTTTAGAACAAATTTAGCAAAGTTGCAGACAGCTCAATAGCCAACAGATAAGTCTATCTTGGAAGGTAGGGGAATGTTAGTGCTGAATTGAATGCCTTGTGATATTTAATTACATTCCTGTCCACCTCGGACAATAATTCATGTACCAGTAATTAACTGGTGCTGGTTCGATTCCAAACACTTCTCTCCACCCAAAATTGTTTTTCCTCTGCAGTCAATAAACTAAAGAATGAGTCAAGTGATCAGACAACATTTTACATTTACAAAAGCTATTTTCATATACAGGCCATTTCAGAAAGTCACTGCACTACAAACAACATTGGAAGTGATGTCCTTTAGCATCAGTACAGGCCCACCTTCCATCTTAGAAAAAGTATTGTCGCTTTTAGTTCTTGTATTGTCAATATTTTGTATGGGAAGCGTTTTAATTTCTTTCTGATGGCCTTATAGCAGTCGCTAACTTTTGTAATGGCTTTGATGGACTCTGCTGCATATTGTCAGAAATATCAAACAATTTCTCCTTGGATATCTTTTGATGGTCTTCCACAGTGTTGGGCACTTGCCTCTGATCCTATTTCTCAGAATTTAGCAATAAAGTTATGAACAGCATTGCAATGAGGAACAAGTGTTTTCTGAGAATTTATCAGCAAAACGCTGTCGTACCAAATCTGTGTATCTAACACCTTCTTGAAAAATGTGCTCAATTAGAAAGACATGTTCTTCGGATGTTAAAACCATATTGGGGTCAAAATATGATTAGAAAAGTGCACAATGACTTTCCAAACACCCTGTATAACATTCTTGGCAGCTAATTAAACTAATATATATATATGTATGTGTGTGTGTGTGTGTGTGAATGTGCATATATATATATATATATATATATATATATATATATATATATATGCGAGTAAAAATAAATACAAAAAAGGTGGATTTTTCTGTATGATTGTGTATAGAGGAATATATTTTGCTTAAAAGAGTTCCAACACTGTCTGTTTTTTATGTTTTATTTATATTCCTGCAGAACTAATGTGGGGTATAGAATATGGAATATACAATATATAATATAATATACAATATATAATATAAAATAAAATAAAAATGGATGGCACCATGAAATAAAGTATTGAATGTAGATGAAATATTGAGTGTTCAATATAAAGGATCAAATATATAAATATATAAATATAAATATATATATATAAAGGAGACTCGAGTTTCAGGGCTATTTCCCTTCGTCATGGCCGGTATGACAGTCTTTAACAGACTGTAATAAGTTGGCTGGTTTTCTGTCTTTTATACCAATTCCTTTGGATGGCAGCAGTAGGTGTCTGGCTATTTTTAGAATTGATGTTAAATCTATTTTTAGACATGATGATATTTTAATTTATTGTTTTGTGTGGGTTGTAGGGATAAGATTTTTAAATGGCAGTAGGTGTTTGGCTGTTCTTAGAAATGATGCCAAATCTATTTATAGAAATGATGATATCTTAGAGATTTTTTGTGTTTTGGTTACAAGGATAAGATTTTTAAACCCCAAGTAAGATGGATTTAATCATTGTTTGTTAAGAGTGGGTTTGAATTTCTTAATAAAGTCCTTTTCTTTGCATTTTCTTTCAATTTCATTCCGGTTGTAAAGTTTATGGAATGGAAATATAATAAAAGTTTGATGACCACATGTTGCTAGATGGTTACTCAGTGGTATTTGGCGGACTTCTGGGTTTTTAATCTGTTGTCGATGTACCCGTGAGCGTTCCGATAGTGCATTACCTGTCTGGCCAACGTACAATTCTTCACAATTAGGGCATTTGATGCAGTAGATTAGATTTCTACTTTTGCAGTTCATGTTCGCATTGGTGAATATTTTCCCTGTTTTTGTGTTCATATATGGGCCGGTATGGATTGATCAGCATGTGCCGCATCGGCTATCATTGCATTTGGATACAGTGAATGTTTGATTTTTGTTGCTGAGGTCAAACCTTGCCTTTGTTAATAGTTTTTTCAAGTTTTTAGGTTGTCTCTTACTGAGAGTTATATTTTGATCTGTAATGATATTTCTCAATTCCTTACTTTGTGCAAGGATCGGTAAGTTCGCTTTGGCGATATTAAAGATGTTCTGGTGGCATGGATTTTGTGTCACTATAAATGGAATGATCTTTTCCTGTTTGTCTTTTCTTTGCGGTGTCCTCAGTTGTTGTATGGGTATTTTCGAAGCCCGCTGAATACCATTTTCTATGAGTCGTGATGGGTATTTTTGCTTCACCAGAAATTCTTTCAGTTCCATCAGGCGTTGATTTCTGGTCTCTATATCCTCTACAATAGTACATATTCTCCTGGCTAGGCAGTATGGTATGTTGCGTTTTGTATGGGGTGGATGGCACGATTTAAAGTTCAAGTATTGGTGTGTGTCTGTGTGTTTGTAATATATATCTGTGGTAATGGCAGTGTTCTTTTTAATTACCATTATATCTAGAAATGGTAATTTGCTACTGTTCATCTCCAGTGTGAATTGGATGGATGGGTGTAGGTTGTTCAGGAGGCTGTTAAATTCCTCCACAATGCTTTGAGGTTTGGTCCAGATTATGAAGCAATCGTCCAGGTATCTCTTCCATGCTTTTTCTATAAGCTTCCTAAATTCGGTGTTATATCTCTCCTCTATTTCCTGGTAGAGTTTTTGTTCCAAGTAACCCATCACCGAATTCGCATAAACGGGGGCAAACCTCGTCCCCATAGCCGTGCCTTTAATTTGGATATAGTTCTTACCATTGAAGAAGAATGTATTATTTTCCAGGATAAGTCTCACTGATTCTAGTATAAATGTCACCGTGTACCTGTTGGGAATTGCTTCTCTGTGTTTGTTTACCCAATATTCAACCGCCTTTATTCCTAAATCATGTGGGATATTTGTGTATAGGCTTACTACATCGAAGCTCAGTAGGATTGAATTTGTTTCAGTGGTTTTGGGAAGATGGGATAAAAAGTCATGACAAACTTCTTTCAGTCTCCATCTTCTAAATCTATTCAAAGGCGTTAGTTTGCCACAGTAGAAGGCACTTGTCCAAAGTTCCACACAGAGGGACAGAACCCAAATTCATGTTGAGAAGCAAATATATACACACACATTCACACAGTCATGGCCTGTTTCTCAGAGCTGGCTGATCTCATACCACTTCCAGGCAATCCTGAATCACAATTCTGATTCATGTCACCCATTACATGCACCACCACCACCACCACCACCACCACTCTAGTCCCCCCCCTCCACAGTATTTGGCTCTTTGGATTAATAGCATCAATCACACCAGTGGAGGGCCAGCAAAGGCCCTTTTTCCAGACCCAGTAGTTTTTTTTTTGTTTTAGTTACTAACACCATTTTGGTTCAATGCTATACTGTACAACAGAATATCTCTAGACTTTGATAAATTATTTAAGCCTTGATTAATAGAAGGAATCATTGTGAACAGTTAAAAACCCCAACAGAGAATTGAAACCTGTCCAGCTGATCTCCCTCCCTCCCTCTATCTCTCTCTCTCTCTCTCTCTCTCTCTGAATCTTTTGTACAAAGTGTTTCCATAACAGTGTTAAGACACCAATAACTCATGAATGAAACTCCTTGCTAAAACTATTATATCCACCAATCAGTTGGATTGACTTAATCCCTTGGCAAAGCAATGTCTTTGGGGTCAGTTAAAGAGAGGATTCAGTTGCTGTTTAAATTCCAACACAGGTTTGAAATTAGTCCATTAATCCCTATTTTCTGTCCACAGAAATATTGTATATAAAAACAAGGTGTTAACATATGACTCAAGATTGTTGACTAAAATTTACAAAGATATCCTGTGGGGTACAGTGTAGTCTTTTTATTATAAGTTTATGTTGCAAGTGGCTGTTAACTGTTTTGTGCTAGTTTCACTTGTTGGTTGAAAGCACTCAACTTAAGCTGTTATTGTCATCAAGAAAGAGCATGGACAGTTAGGTTCTGTTGAATGGAGTGATGTGAAGGTTGTAGACATTTGCCAAAAGAGGCCTTCCTGTGATGTGTTCCCATATAAAAGACTAAATACAATTGAGAGTGTGTGAACAAAATACTGAGTTCTTCAAACGATCGACAATAATATTTCTATCATAGGTACAAACCCTCACATTTTAGGGGAGGTGGTGAGGTGTAACCAGTTGAATTTACCCCAGTATTTAACTCGTTTTATCTATTTTCCTCTCCAACTCTCAGAAAGATGCAAGACCAAAGCTGACCTTGGCAGGAATCAAAAACCAGAATGTACAGACGTGACTCTGAGACGGAGACAGATGTAAATATTCTACAAAATATTTCTGCAATGTTAACTTATTTATTCATTTGTTCAAGAAAGATTTTTGACAAATTGATCAGAGTCCTATTAACGTCACACAAATCAATCTTTCACTTTATTGGGAATAAAACAATTTTAAAACTTTTCCTTCTTTAATGTTTTTTTCTTCTTTTGTTAAATTTATTTTTATTGTTGATGAAGAAAAGTAGATTGAGATTATCGATAGAGTGGTGAACAGAAAAGCTTCCAATATTTAATTCCAGCGGCCCAGTAGCCATAAGAGAAATGGTTGTGCTCAACATAGAGAAAGAGAAAAGTAGGTTGGAAATTCTCTCAGTTGTAATCAATCTGAATTATAAGTAGACAAGAAGTATTTGGGGAAAAGAAAGAGGCTGAGAGCAAAGATTTTGTAAGCAGGAGGAGCTGGCAGTCAGAGCACAAAATACATTGCAATGCTTGGAACTAGTTGATGGCTTCTACCTTAGGTGAGCTAATCCATGGATAGATCGATATGAGCTGCAAAAGTATTGTCGCCAGACAAGAAACAAGGTGAGAAAAGTTCAACAAGCTGACAAGAGGATTGTTTCAAGTGAAGAGAAAATGATATGATGCTTATGTTAGAGAAACAGGGACATTATATGCCAAAGAAGGAAGCCAGCTTGCGTAATGTTAAAAGAATGAAGCAGAGAAGCCGAGTAACAAAAAAAAAAACAACAAAAAAATGAATAGGAAGAATTAGATGTAGTAAGGGAGATAACTGTGACGAGTGAAGAAATGAGAAGACATCTTTATGAAAGGAAATTGTGGAAGAGGAAGATGTGGTCACAGAAGAGATAAATGAGACTCCTGACGGTTTGCTGTGCTTAAAAAGACACGTCAAGCTAAGTAAAAGCGTGGTTGCTCTTACATACAGGCTCGTCCCCTGCAAGGGCCACCAGGCTTTTACTTAGCTGCGCTTCCCTAATCGTAGGTGCTGGTGTCATGTAAAAAGCACCCATACCACTATCCAGTCCACCCTGTAAAGTGGTTGGTGTTAGGAAGGGGGCATCCGGCCGTAGAAACCATACCAAAACAGGCATGGAGCTTGAACAGGTCTTCAGCTGGACAGCTTCTGTCAAATCGTCCAACCCATGCTAGCATAGAAAATGGACTTTAAATGATGATGATGGCATGCAAAACTACATAAATAGATTCATATTAATACAGAATACACATACACACGAAAATAACTCTATACACTTGTAGAAATAGACAAGTATGTTAAACAGCGTGCAAAACAAAATGAATATGAAACACAAAAATAATAAATATTTTAGCTTTCAACACCTGACATGAAGCCACCCACCTCTACTTCCCCCTCTTAAATACTAGAGTTAGTAGCAGAAGCTTTTTCTCTTTCCCCGTCATGCAAGTTACCTGTCAATCTCAATAGGGACGGTGACATGAAAAAAAAAAACCCAGTCAGTACACTCTGTAAACTGGTGGATGTTAGAAAGGGCATCCAGCCGCAGAAACCAAAGCAAATCTTAAACTGGAGCTCGATGCGGCCTTGCAACTTGCCAGATACTGTCAAACTGTTCAACCCATGGAAAATAGACGACATTTGGGGCAGAACTTCCCTCTCCCCACTCACTTTCCCTTTCAAGTGAAATTTGGAAAAGTTGATGAAGTCTTGGCCAAAGAGGAAAGTATCTGTCTTCAGCCCTTTCAACCGCTTTCGCTAAGGCTACCACCAGGCAAAGAAAAACAGCCTGCTCTTCCCGACCAAAGGAAGGCGGCGGGACTATCCTCCTCACAATGGACTCAACAGATAGCTGGGTATGTCCTTCACGCGACAGCAGGTGTTTCACATAAACTTATAACTCAGAAATACTCGGGCACTGGAAGTAAAATTGAATCAAATGAACGTTTATATTCATGTCTTCCACTCAGCCAATTTGCAGTTATCTGACTCTTTGAACGTCTCGAAATACTTTATCTTGGATCATTTCGATAGAATTCGAATTCAGAATTAAACACTGATTTCTTAAATAGGCACCAATGGAAAATAGTTTGTCCGCCGTTCTAAGGGTTCTTCTTGATGATTCATCGAGCAGTATTAAAGAAATTCCAGTCTAAAACTACATTATTTAAATGTCCTGTTTTTAAGGCGGCGATTTAAGGGAGATGTGGCTGATATTTCTAGCAGGTGGAAGGCGGCGAAACGGCAGAATCGTTATCGCGCTGGGCAAAAAAAAATGCTTAGAGACATTTCGTCCATCCTTACGTTCGGAGTTAAAATTCCGCCGAGGTGGACTTTGCCGTTCATGCTTTCCGAATTGATAAAATGGTTAATATAAAGACGGACTCCCGTTAACGAAAACAAACGAAACAAAAAAAGCCTGTTAGGTGTTTATAAACTGTGTAGAAAATGAAAAGAAAAAATTTGCACAAACGAACGGGGTGGGGGAGGAACTTTCGGAAAATTCACAAGATGCCTGACTCTCGGAGCCTTTAGAGAGGGACCCCACTCAGTTGCAAGTTTGAACGAGGTCTTCGGTATGACGAAAACTTTCACCCGTTCTAGTCTCGAAAGCTCTACAAAAAATGTCGTAAAAAAAGGAAAAATAATGATTCTTACTTTCAGCTCGCCAAACAAACTTCAACAGAGAGGGGAATTGTTCTCTACTCCGGTTGTTGCACGAACCTTGTACGCTTTCAGGTCTTCAACGTCCGGCCAGAACCTGTTGAAATCCTTTCATACGTTCATCCACCCTGAACATCCGACAAGACGTCATTTAAATAAGCCGCCAATTAAGGCGACGTCATTGCTTCCTTCTGACGTCACAAGCCATTCTAAACCGGCGCTTTTTCTTTATTTCTAAACAACGAGGAAGAAGAGTTACACCGAATGTTTAGCTGCAGACGATGTGACCTCTCTCTCTCTCTCTCCTGAATAAGCTACCTATTTTATTTTTTGAGCATCAATACCACAAAATCTAATTTTTTTTTACTCACAGTGAACTAAATTGTTATATTAAACGAGATAGTAGCTACTATTTCTAGCAGGTTAAGTAACCATGCGAACAAAATCCCTCTTATACTCATTTAATCAGGGGTTTTTTTCTAATAAAATTTCGTTGTCCATTTTATAAGATTTACTACTTTTCTAATATTAAGTTGCTGCAACTTTTATTTGGACAGGGAGGTTGAGTAAGGGGAGATTACTCTATTGCTTCTCACCTGTAATTAATTAACATTAGTAACAGGTGTCTCACTATTATTAAATTTCATTCTTTTTCCTCATTTTGTTCTTACAAAGATTTTCCATGGATAATGAAGAAGACTTTGACATAATTCGTTGTTTCCAACACTGTTCGAATAAAACAAATATATTTTATTGTCGTCAATTACCAACAACATGTCCACTCTGTAGCGGTGATGTTATCAACAGCGACAGTCTTCTACCTCCCTATCGTATCGAATCCCCTTTTATAGATGCTGTCCGTTTGCCTTTTGCTGTCGTCGTTAAACCTACCCAGGGTACATTTCTTCAGTAAGAAACTTTAGAAATAACAGCCAAATCTTTGAGTCACTCCCCACCCTCTTAATTTAAAAAAAGGTCCATGGTATACATACAAAAGATGGAATGGTCAAAGCAGGAAAGCCTTTGATTATAGGTCTGCTCTGTCCTGGGGCTAAACAACAACAACAGTAACAACAACAACAACCAACATCAGAAGCATTTATTTAATAATCGAATCAATTAACAACTGTTAATGAGATGTACCAGACTTTAATTAGTGGAAACAAAAACAATGGTGTTATTATTAAAGGAACAATTATTATTATTATTATTGTTGTTGTTGTTTACATTTTTCATCATCATCATCGTTGTTGTTGTTGTTGTGTGAGACAATTGTTAATATTTTACCTTAATGCAGAGGCCGACATTTTTGCTTTAACTCGATTTGTTGAGTATTGGGAAAAAAACATCCACTGACTGTACACCCACCACAACCACCACCACCACCACCACCACAGACGTGTGTGTGTGTGTAGTCAAGAAGTTTCGAAATTACACAGCTTTAGGTTCAATCTTGCTACGAAGCACTTTAGTCAAATGCATTCTACTCTTGCCTCAGCTTCACCAATGCATTGTCAGTGGAATTGGTCAGACAGAAACTGCTAAAACCTTTACACACACACACACACACACATGTTGACTAGTCTAAAACCCGTATTGTTTCTGCTGGTTAAAAATGGATAGATAAAATAAAGACTAAACTGAAATAATATTGGGGTTGGTACACTCCCCCTAAACCCCTTGAAGGCTGTGTCTTAGTAAAATTCTACACTAACCCCTACTTTTAACCCCTTCAAAAAGATTCCAATTATTAATAAATGTGTTTTTGTTTTGTTTTTTCCACACATTGATAATATAAGTATTTCGTTAAAAATGCAGGACTTTGATATCAGGTCAAATGGTTGTTGTGAGAGATGAAGATGAGAAAGTGTTGAAAACGGCAGAATCAGTATTTAGCTCTAAGTGCCAAGAATGCTAAGTTCAATCCAACCAAGGTCAACTTTGCTTTTCTTCTGTCCAAGTTACAAGGACTGATTCGTAAAACAGATTCCTGTAAGAGCCAGGAGAGATGTTTTGGTGCTGCTTGTTTGGCATTGCTGATCCGACACTAACTTCTTTAACATCAGGCATATTCTCTCTCTCTCCCCCCCCACCCCATGTGTCAGCATAATTTCTCTGTGTGTTCGGTGGAAGGCAACGTATTCATATGTCAATCAGGTGTAATTGATTTATTGTAATGTTTTCCTTTCTGCATGTTGTTTGCCTCCAGTGCCAAAACAGTGGTGTCCAGTCCAGCCATGCCAAATGACCAGTGGTCAAACAAGACTGCTGCCCAACTGCTTCATTCCAACCTCCTAACACTTGAGGGAAAACAATAATACTGAATGTAAAGTTATGAGGAAGCAAGCCCCTTGCCTTCAGTGCTGCCATGTTAGCATGAACGACCAAGCACAGCAAATGAGCTGAGTGCAAAAACTGATAAAGAGAGATGTATATCAAGGATGGAAGATGATAGCTGGGTTGGAAAAAAAGGGGGGGGGGGTCAAGTGGCAGTAATTATTGTCTCAAGACCCAGGGCTCAGAGGGCCACTGACCTTGTTTTTAGGGTTTATAAGTGACAAAAATACCAACATTCCTTCTCCTGAACAGGAGGCAAATCCATTGGTAGGTTTCTCCTTTACAGCCGAGTGGACTGGGACAGTGAAGTGTTTTGCCCAGTCCAGGAATTGAAACCCATAATCTTGCAGTCTTGAGGAGTGCAACACCACCCAAACGACTAAGCCACAGAACTTCACAAATTAGAAGGAAGACAAGAAGAATTGATCTGAGGATAGTACTGCACCTCACAAAGGAACTCAATAAGGGGCAGCAGGATGGGAGAGGAAATGTGCAAACAATGCCAGCAATAAAAAGCAATAATGATGATGATGATGATGATGATGAGTTGACATTATCTTTCCAATAAGTTTCTGTCAATAGCTGTGTGGTTAAGAAGCTTGTTTTGTCCCCATATGGTTTTGGGTTCAGCCCCACCAGACATCACATTAGGCAGCTGTCTTCTCCTTTAGCCCTGGGCCAACCAATGGCTTTACTTAACAACTGGTGTTGGTCTGTCTATATCCACATAACTTAGCAGTCTGGCAAAAGAGAACAATAGAATAAGTACCAGTGTCGATTTCTTCAACGAAACCCTTCAAGATGGTGCTCCAGCATGGCCACAAACCAATGACTGAAGAAACAAGCAGAAGATAATTAGAAACAGTCTTTAGAACAAATTTAGCAAAGTTGCAGACAGCTCAATAGCCAACAGATAAGTCTATCTTGGAAGGTAGGGGAATGTTAGTGCTGAATTGAATGCCTTGTGATATTTAATTACATTCCTGTCCACCTCGGACAATAATTCATGTACCAGTAATTAACTGGTGCTGGTTCGATTCCAAACACTTCTCTCCACCCAAAATTGTTTTTCCTCTGCAGTCAATAAACTAAAGAATGAGTCAAGTGATCAGACAACATTTTACATTTACAAAAGCTATTTTCATATACAGGCCATTTCAGAAAGTCACTGCACTACAAACAACATTGGAAGTGATGTCCTTTAGCATCAGTACAGGCCCACCTTCCATCTTAGAAAAAGTATTGTCGCTTTTAGTTCTTGTATTGTCAATATTTTGTATGGGAAGCGTTTTAATTTCTTTCTGATGGCCTTATAGCAGTCGCTAACTTTTGTAATGGCTTTGATGGACTCTGCTGCATATTGTCAGAAATATCAAACAATTTCTCCTTGGATATCTTTTGATGGTCTTCCACAGTGTTGGGCACTTGCCTCTGATCCTATTTCTCAGAATTTAGCAATAAAGTTATGAACAGCATTGCAATGAGGAACAAGTGTTTTCTGAGAATTTATCAGCAAAACGCTGTCGTACCAAATCTGTGTATCTAACACCTTCTTGAAAAATGTGCTCAATTAGAAAGACATGTTCTTCGGATGTTAAAACCATATTGGGGTCAAAATATGATTAGAAAAGTGCACAATGACTTTCCAAACACCCTGTATAACATTCTTGGCAGCTAATTAAACTAATATATATATATGTATGTGTGTGTGTGTGTGTGTGAATGTGCATATATATATATATATATATATATATATATATGCGAGTAAAAATAAATACAAAAAAGGTGGATTTTTCTGTATGATTGTGTATAGAGGAATATATTTTGCTTAAAAGAGTTCCAACACTGTCTGTTTTTTATGTTTTATTTATATTCCTGCAGAACTAATGTGGGGTATAGAATATGGAATATACAATATATAATATAATATACAATATATAATATAAAATAAAATAAAAATGGATGGCACCATGAAATAAAGTATTGAATGTAGATGAAATATTGAGTGTTCAATATAAAGGATCAAATATATAAATATATAAATATAAATATATATATATAAAGGAGACTCGAGTTTCAGGGCTATTTCCCTTCGTCATGGCCGGTATGACAGTCTTTAACAGACTGTAATAAGTTGGCTGGTTTTCTGTCTTTTATACCAATTCCTTTGGATGGCAGCAGTAGGTGTCTGGCTATTTTTAGAATTGATGTTAAATCTATTTTTAGACATGATGATATTTTAATTTATTGTTTTGTGTGGGTTGTAGGGATAAGATTTTTAAATGGCAGTAGGTGTTTGGCTGTTCTTAGAAATGATGCCAAATCTATTTATAGAAATGATGATATCTTAGAGATTTTTTGTGTTTTGGTTACAAGGATAAGATTTTTAAACCCCAAGTAAGATGGATTTAATCATTGTTTGTTAAGAGTGGGTTTGAATTTCTTAATAAAGTCCTTTTCTTTGCATTTTCTTTCAATTTCATTCCGGTTGTAAAGTTTATGGAATGGAAATATAATAAAAGTTTGATGACCACATGTTGCTAGATGGTTACTCAGTGGTATTTGGCGGACTTCTGGGTTTTTAATCTGTTGTCGATGTACCCGTGAGCGTTCCGATAGTGCATTACCTGTCTGGCCAACGTACAATTCTTCACAATTAGGGCATTTGATGCAGTAGATTAGATTTCTACTTTTGCAGTTCATGTTCGCATTGGTGAATATTTTCCCTGTTTTTGTGTTCATATATGGGCCGGTATGGATTGATCAGCATGTGCCGCATCGGCTATCATTGCATTTGGATACAGTGAATGTTTGATTTTTGTTGCTGAGGTCAAACCTTGCCTTTGTTAATAGTTTTTTCAAGTTTTTAGGTTGTCTCTTACTGAGAGTTATATTTTGATCTGTAATGATATTTCTCAATTCCTTACTTTGTGCAAGGATCGGTAAGTTCGCTTTGGCGATATTAAAGATGTTCTGGTGGCATGGATTTTGTGTCACTATAAATGGAATGATCTTTTCCTGTTTGTCTTTTCTTTGCGGTGTCCTCAGTTGTTGTATGGGTATTTTCGAAGCCCGCTGAATACCATTTTCTATGAGTCGTGATGGGTATTTTTGCTTCACCAGAAATTCTTTCAGTTCCATCAGGCGTTGATTTCTGGTCTCTATATCCTCTACAATAGTACATATTCTCCTGGCTAGGCAGTATGGTATGTTGCGTTTTGTATGGGGTGGATGGCACGATTTAAAGTTCAAGTATTGGTGTGTGTCTGTGTGTTTGTAATATATATCTGTGGTAATGGCAGTGTTCTTTTTAATTACCATTATATCTAGAAATGGTAATTTGCTACTGTTCATCTCCAGTGTGAATTGGATGGATGGGTGTAGGTTGTTCAGGAGGCTGTTAAATTCCTCCACAATGCTTTGAGGTTTGGTCCAGATTATGAAGCAATCGTCCAGGTATCTCTTCCATGCTTTTTCTATAAGCTTCCTAAATTCGGTGTTATATCTCTCCTCTATTTCCTGGTAGAGTTTTTGTTCCAAGTAACCCATCACCGAATTCGCATAAACGGGGGCAAACCTCGTCCCCATAGCCGTGCCTTTAATTTGGATATAGTTCTTACCATTGAAGAAGAATGTATTATTTTCCAGGATAAGTCTCACTGATTCTAGTATAAATGTCACCGTGTACCTGTTGGGAATTGCTTCTCTGTGTTTGTTTACCCAATATTCAACCGCCTTTATTCCTAAATCATGTGGGATATTTGTGTATAGGCTTACTACATCGAAGCTCAGTAGGATTGAATTTGTTTCAGTGGTTTTGGGAAGATGGGATAAAAAGTCATGACAAACTTCTTTCAGTCTCCATCTTCTAAATCTATTCAAAGGCGTTAGTTTGCCACAGTAGAAGGCACTTGTCCAAAGTTCCACACAGAGGGACAGAACCCAAATTCATGTTGAGAAGCAAATATATACACACACATTCACACAGTCATGGCCTGTTTCTCAGAGCTGGCTGATCTCATACCACTTCCAGGCAATCCTGAATCACAATTCTGATTCATGTCACCCATTACATGCACCACCACCACCACCACCACCACCACTCTAGTCCCCCCCCTCCACAGTATTTGGCTCTTTGGATTAATAGCATCAATCACACCAGTGGAGGGCCAGCAAAGGCCCTTTTTCCAGACCCAGTAGTTTTTTTTTTGTTTTAGTTACTAACACCATTTTGGTTCAATGCTATACTGTACAACAGAATATCTCTAGACTTTGATAAATTATTTAAGCCTTGATTAATAGAAGGAATCATTGTGAACAGTTAAAAACCCCAACAGAGAATTGAAACCTGTCCAGCTGATCTCCCTCCCTCCCTCTATCTCTCTCTCTCTCTCTCTCTCTCTCTGAATCTTTTGTACAAAGTGTTTCCATAACAGTGTTAAGACACCAATAACTCATGAATGAAACTCCTTGCTAAAACTATTATATCCACCAATCAGTTGGATTGACTTAATCCCTTGGCAAAGCAATGTCTTTGGGGTCAGTTAAAGAGAGGATTCAGTTGCTGTTTAAATTCCAACACAGGTTTGAAATTAGTCCATTAATCCCTATTTTCTGTCCACAGAAATATTGTATATAAAAACAAGGTGTTAACATATGACTCAAGATTGTTGACTAAAATTTACAAAGATATCCTGTGGGGTACAGTGTAGTCTTTTTATTATAAGTTTATGTTGCAAGTGGCTGTTAACTGTTTTGTGCTAGTTTCACTTGTTGGTTGAAAGCACTCAACTTAAGCTGTTATTGTCATCAAGAAAGAGCATGGACAGTTAGGTTCTGTTGAATGGAGTGATGTGAAGGTTGTAGACATTTGCCAAAAGAGGCCTTCCTGTGATGTGTTCCCATATAAAAGACTAAATACAATTGAGAGTGTGTGAACAAAATACTGAGTTCTTCAAACGATCGACAATAATATTTCTATCATAGGTACAAACCCTCACATTTTAGGGGAGGTGGTGAGGTGTAACCAGTTGAATTTACCCCAGTATTTAACTCGTTTTATCTATTTTCCTCTCCAACTCTCAGAAAGATGCAAGACCAAAGCTGACCTTGGCAGGAATCAAAAACCAGAATGTACAGACGTGACTCTGAGACGGAGACAGATGTAAATATTCTACAAAATATTTCTGCAATGTTAACTTATTTATTCATTTGTTCAAGAAAGATTTTTGACAAATTGATCAGAGTCCTATTAACGTCACACAAATCAATCTTTCACTTTATTGGGAATAAAACAATTTTAAAACTTTTCCTTCTTTAATGTTTTTTTCTTCTTTTGTTAAATTTATTTTTATTGTTGATGAAGAAAAGTAGATTGAGATTATCGATAGAGTGGTGAACAGAAAAGCTTCCAATATTTAATTCCAGCGGCCCAGTAGCCATAAGAGAAATGGTTGTGCTCAACATAGAGAAAGAGAAAAGTAGGTTGGAAATTCTCTCAGTTGTAATCAATCTGAATTATAAGTAGACAAGAAGTATTTGGGGAAAAGAAAGAGGCTGAGAGCAAAGATTTTGTAAGCAGGAGGAGCTGGCAGTCAGAGCACAAAATACATTGCAATGCTTGGAACTAGTTGATGGCTTCTACCTTAGGTGAGCTAATCCATGGATAGATCGATATGAGCTGCAAAAGTATTGTCGCCAGACAAGAAACAAGGTGAGAAAAGTTCAACAAGCTGACAAGAGGATTGTTTCAAGTGAAGAGAAAATGATATGATGCTTATGTTAGAGAAACAGGGACATTATATGCCAAAGAAGGAAGCCAGCTTGCGTAATGTTAAAAGAATGAAGCAGAGAAGCCGAGTAACAAAAAAAAAAACAACAAAAAAATGAATAGGAAGAATTAGATGTAGTAAGGGAGATAACTGTGACGAGTGAAGAAATGAGAAGACATCTTTATGAAAGGAAATTGTGGAAGAGGAAGATGTGGTCACAGAAGAGATAAATGAGACTCCTGACGGTTTGCTGTGCTTAAAAAGACACGTCAAGCTAAGTAAAAGCGTGGTTGCTCTTACATACAGGCTCGTCCCCTGCAAGGGCCACCAGGCTTTTACTTAGCTGCGCTTCCCTAATCGTAGGTGCTGGTGTCATGTAAAAAGCACCCATACCACTATCCAGTCCACCCTGTAAAGTGGTTGGTGTTAGGAAGGGGGCATCCGGCCGTAGAAACCATACCAAAACAGGCATGGAGCTTGAACAGGTCTTCAGCTGGACAGCTTCTGTCAAATCGTCCAACCCATGCTAGCATAGAAAATGGACTTTAAATGATGATGATGGCATGCAAAACTACATAAATAGATTCATATTAATACAGAATACACATACACACGAAAATAACTCTATACACTTGTAGAAATAGACAAGTATGTTAAACAGCGTGCAAAACAAAATGAATATGAAACACAAAAATAATAAATATTTTAGCTTTCAACACCTGACATGAAGCCACCCACCTCTACTTCCCCCTCTTAAATACTAGAGTTAGTAGCAGAAGCTTTTTCTCTTTCCCCGTCATGCAAGTTACCTGTCAATCTCAATAGGGACGGTGACATGAAAAAAAAAAACCCAGTCAGTACACTCTGTAAACTGGTGGATGTTAGAAAGGGCATCCAGCCGCAGAAACCAAAGCAAATCTTAAACTGGAGCTCGATGCGGCCTTGCAACTTGCCAGATACTGTCAAACTGTTCAACCCATGGAAAATAGACGACATTTGGGGCAGAACTTCCCTCTCCCCACTCACTTTCCCTTTCAAGTGAAATTTGGAAAAGTTGATGAAGTCTTGGCCAAAGAGGAAAGTATCTGTCTTCAGCCCTTTCAACCGCTTTCGCTAAGGCTACCACCAGGCAAAGAAAAACAGCCTGCTCTTCCCGACCAAAGGAAGGCGGCGGGACTATCCTCCTCACAATGGACTCAACAGATAGCTGGGTATGTCCTTCACGCGACAGCAGGTGTTTCACATAAACTTATAACTCAGAAATACTCGGGCACTGGAAGTAAAATTGAATCAAATGAACGTTTATATTCATGTCTTCCACTCAGCCAATTTGCAGTTATCTGACTCTTTGAACGTCTCGAAATACTTTATCTTGGATCATTTCGATAGAATTCGAATTCAGAATTAAACACTGATTTCTTAAATAGGCACCAATGGAAAATAGTTTGTCCGCCGTTCTAAGGGTTCTTCTTGATGATTCATCGAGCAGTATTAAAGAAATTCCAGTCTAAAACTACATTATTTAAATGTCCTGTTTTTAAGGCGGCGATTTAAGGGAGATGTGGCTGATATTTCTAGCAGGTGGAAGGCGGCGAAACGGCAGAATCGTTATCGCGCTGGGCAAAAAAAAATGCTTAGAGACATTTCGTCCATCCTTACGTTCGGAGTTAAAATTCCGCCGAGGTGGACTTTGCCGTTCATGCTTTCCGAATTGATAAAATGGTTAATATAAAGACGGACTCCCGTTAACGAAAACAAACGAAACAAAAAAAGCCTGTTAGGTGTTTATAAACTGTGTAGAAAATGAAAAGAAAAAATTTGCACAAACGAACGGGGTGGGGGAGGAACTTTCGGAAAATTCACAAGATGCCTGACTCTCGGAGCCTTTAGAGAGGGACCCCACTCAGTTGCAAGTTTGAACGAGGTCTTCGGTATGACGAAAACTTTCACCCGTTCTAGTCTCGAAAGCTCTACAAAAAATGTCGTAAAAAAAGGAAAAATAATGATTCTTACTTTCAGCTCGCCAAACAAACTTCAACAGAGAGGGGAATTGTTCTCTACTCCGGTTGTTGCACGAACCTTGTACGCTTTCAGGTCTTCAACGTCCGGCCAGAACCTGTTGAAATCCTTTCATACGTTCATCCACCCTGAACATCCGACAAGACGTCATTTAAATAAGCCGCCAATTAAGGCGACGTCATTGCTTCCTTCTGACGTCACAAGCCATTCTAAACCGGCGCTTTTTCTTTATTTCTAAACAACGAGGAAGAAGAGTTACACCGAATGTTTAGCTGCAGACGATGTGACCTCTCTCTCTCTCTCTCCTGAATAAGCTACCTATTTTATTTTTTGAGCATCAATACCACAAAATCTAATTTTTTTTTACTCACAGTGAACTAAATTGTTATATTAAACGAGATAGTAGCTACTATTTCTAGCAGGTTAAGTAACCATGCGAACAAAATCCCTCTTATACTCATTTAATCAGGGGTTTTTTTCTAATAAAATTTCGTTGTCCATTTTATAAGATTTACTACTTTTCTAATATTAAGTTGCTGCAACTTTTATTTGGACAGGGAGGTTGAGTAAGGGGAGATTACTCTATTGCTTCTCACCTGTAATTAATTAACATTAGTAACAGGTGTCTCACTATTATTAAATTTCATTCTTTTTCCTCATTTTGTTCTTACAAAGATTTTCCATGGATAATGAAGAAGACTTTGACATAATTCGTTGTTTCCAACACTGTTCGAATAAAACAAATATATTTTATTGTCGTCAATTACCAACAACATGTCCACTCTGTAGCGGTGATGTTATCAACAGCGACAGTCTTCTACCTCCCTATCGTATCGAATCCCCTTTTATAGATGCTGTCCGTTTGCCTTTTGCTGTCGTCGTTAAACCTACCCAGGGTACATTTCTTCAGTAAGAAACTTTAGAAATAACAGCCAAATCTTTGAGTCACTCCCCACCCTCTTAATTTAAAAAAAGGTC
Source organism: Octopus bimaculoides (assembly GCF_046866305.1). Lineage (NCBI taxonomy): Eukaryota > Metazoa > Mollusca > Cephalopoda > Octopoda > Octopodidae > Octopus > Octopus bimaculoides. The sequence goes on along the minus strand of NC_142950.1, from coordinate 38,260,724 downwards.
CATGGTATACATACAAAAGATGGAATGGTCAAAGCAGGAAAGCCTTTGATTATAGGTCTGCTCTGTCCTGGGGCTAAACAACAACAACAGTAACAACAACAACAACCAACATCAGAAGCATTTATTTAATAATCGAATCAATTAACAACTGTTAATGAGATGTACCAGACTTTAATTAGTGGAAACAAAAACAATGGTGTTATTATTAAAGGAACAATTATTATTATTATTATTGTTGTTGTTGTTTACATTTTTCATCATCATCATCGTTGTTGTTGTTGTTGTGTGAGACAATTGTTAATATTTTACCTTAATGCAGAGGCCGACATTTTTGCTTTAACTCGATTTGTTGAGTATTGGGAAAAAAACATCCACTGACTGTACACCCACCACAACCACCACCACCACCACCACCACAGACGTGTGTGTGTGTGTAGTCAAGAAGTTTCGAAATTACACAGCTTTAGGTTCAATCTTGCTACGAAGCACTTTAGTCAAATGCATTCTACTCTTGCCTCAGCTTCACCAATGCATTGTCAGTGGAATTGGTCAGACAGAAACTGCTAAAACCTTTACACACACACACACACACACATGTTGACTAGTCTAAAACCCGTATTGTTTCTGCTGGTTAAAAATGGATAGATAAAATAAAGACTAAACTGAAATAATATTGGGGTTGGTACACTCCCCCTAAACCCCTTGAAGGCTGTGTCTTAGTAAAATTCTACACTAACCCCTACTTTTAACCCCTTCAAAAAGATTCCAATTATTAATAAATGTGTTTTTGTTTTGTTTTTTCCACACATTGATAATATAAGTATTTCGTTAAAAATGCAGGACTTTGATATCAGGTCAAATGGTTGTTGTGAGAGATGAAGATGAGAAAGTGTTGAAAACGGCAGAATCAGTATTTAGCTCTAAGTGTCAAGAATGCTAAGTTCAATCCAACCAAGGTCAACTTTGCTTTTCTTCTGTCCAAGTTACAAGGACTGATTCGTAAAACAGATTCCTGTAAGAGCCAGGAGAGATGTTTTGGTGCTGCTTGTTTGGCATTGCTGATCCGACACTAACTTCTTTAACATCAGGCATATTCTCTCTCTCTCCCCCCCCACCCCATGTGTCAGCATAATTTCTCTGTGTGTTCGGTGGAAGGCAACGTATTCATATGTCAATCAGGTGTAATTGATTTATTGTAATGTTTTCCTTTCTGCATGTTGTTTGCCTCCAGTGCCAAAACAGTGGTGTCCAGTCCAGCCATGCCAAATGACCAGTGGTCAAACAAGACTGCTGCCCAACTGCTTCATTCCAACCTCCTAACACTTGAGGGAAAACAATAATACTGAATGTAAAGTTATGAGGAAGCAAGCCCCTTGCCTTCAGTGCTGCCATGTTAGCATGAACGACCAAGCACAGCAAATGAGCTGAGTGCAAAAACTGATAAAGAGAGATGTATATCAAGGATGGAAGATGATAGCTGGGTTGGAAAAAAAGGGGGGGGGGGGTCAAGTGGCAGTAATTATTGTCTCAAGACCCAGGGCTCAGAGGGCCACTGACCTTGTTTTTAGGGTTTATAAGTGACAAAAATACCAACATTCCTTCTCCTGAACAGGAGGCAAATCCATTGGTAGGTTTCTCCTTTACAGCCGAGTGGACTGGGACAGTGAAGTGTTTTGCCCAGTCCAGGAATTGAAACCCATAATCTTGCAGTCTTGAGGAGTGCAACACCACCCAAACGACTAAGCCACAGAACTTCACAAATTAGAAGGAAGACAAGAAGAATTGATCTGAGGATAGTACTGCACCTCACAAAGGAACTCAATAAGGGGCAGCAGGATGGGAGAGGAAATGTGCAAACAATGCCAGCAATAAAAAGCAATAATGATGATGATGATGATGATGATGAGTTGACATTATCTTTCCAATAAGTTTCTGTCAATAGCTGTGTGGTTAAGAAGCTTGTTTTGTCCCCATATGGTTTTGGGTTCAGCCCCACCAGACATCACATTAGGCAGCTGTCTTCTCCTTTAGCCCTGGGCCAACCAATGGCTTTACTTAACAACTGGTGTTGGTCTGTCTATATCCACATAACTTAGCAGTCTGGCAAAAGAGAACAATAGAATAAGTACCAGTGTCGATTTCTTCAACGAAACCCTTCAAGATGGTGCTCCAGCATGGCCACAAACCAATGACTGAAGAAACAAGCAGAAGATAATTAGAAACAGTCTTTAGAACAAATTTAGCAAAGTTGCAGACAGCTCAATAGCCAACAGATAAGTCTATCTTGGAAGGTAGGGGAATGTTAGTGCTGAATTGAATGCCTTGTGATATTTAATTACATTCCTGTCCACCTCGGACAATAATTCATGTACCAGTAATTAACTGGTGCTGGTTCGATTCCAAACACTTCTCTCCACCCAAAATTGTTTTTCCTCTGCAGTCAATAAACTAAAGAATGAGTCAAGTGATCAGACAACATTTTACATTTACAAAAGCTATTTTCATATACAGGCCATTTCAGAAAGTCACTGCACTACAAACAACATTGGAAGTGATGTCCTTTAGCATCAGTACAGGCCCACCTTCCATCTTAGAAAAAGTATTGTCGCTTTTAGTTCTTGTATTGTCAATATTTTGTATGGGAAGCGTTTTAATTTCTTTCTGATGGCCTTATAGCAGTCGCTAACTTTTGTAATGGCTTTGATGGACTCTGCTGCATATTGTCAGAAATATCAAACAATTTCTCCTTGGATATCTTTTGATGGTCTTCCACAGTGTTGGGCACTTGCCTCTGATCCTATTTCTCAGAATTTAGCAATAAAGTTATGAACAGCATTGCAATGAGGAACAAGTGTTTTCTGAGAATTTATCAGCAAAACGCTGTCGTACCAAATCTGTGTATCTAACACCTTCTTGAAAAATGTGCTCAATTAGAAAGACATGTTCTTCGGATGTTAAAACCATATTGGGGTCAAAATATGATTAGAAAAGTGCACAATGACTTTCCAAACACCCTGTATAACATTCTTGGCAGCTAATTAAACTAATATATATATATGTATGTGTGTGTGTGTGTGTGTGAATGTGCATATATATATATATATATATATATATATATATATATATATATATGCGAGTAAAAATAAATACAAAAAAGGTGGATTTTTCTGTATGATTGTGTATAGAGGAATATATTTTGCTTAAAAGAGTTCCAACACTGTCTGTTTTTTATGTTTTATTTATATTCCTGCAGAACTAATGTGGGGTATAGAATATGGAATATACAATATATAATATAATATACAATATATAATATAAAATAAAATAAAAATGGATGGCACCATGAAATAAAGTATTGAATGTAGATGAAATATTGAGTGTTCAATATAAAGGATCAAATATATAAATATATAAATATAAATATATATATATAAAGGAGACTCGAGTTTCAGGGCTATTTCCCTTCGTCATGGCCGGTATGACAGTCTTTAACAGACTGTAATAAGTTGGCTGGTTTTCTGTCTTTTATACCAATTCCTTTGGATGGCAGCAGTAGGTGTCTGGCTATTTTTAGAATTGATGTTAAATCTATTTTTAGACATGATGATATTTTAATTTATTGTTTTGTGTGGGTTGTAGGGATAAGATTTTTAAATGGCAGTAGGTGTTTGGCTGTTCTTAGAAATGATGCCAAATCTATTTATAGAAATGATGATATCTTAGAGATTTTTTGTGTTTTGGTTACAAGGATAAGATTTTTAAACCCCAAGTAAGATGGATTTAATCATTGTTTGTTAAGAGTGGGTTTGAATTTCTTAATAAAGTCCTTTTCTTTGCATTTTCTTTCAATTTCATTCCGGTTGTAAAGTTTATGGAATGGAAATATAATAAAAGTTTGATGACCACATGTTGCTAGATGGTTACTCAGTGGTATTTGGCGGACTTCTGGGTTTTTAATCTGTTGTCGATGTACCCGTGAGCGTTCCGATAGTGCATTACCTGTCTGGCCAACGTACAATTCTTCACAATTAGGGCATTTGATGCAGTAGATTAGATTTCTACTTTTGCAGTTCATGTTCGCATTGGTGAATATTTTCCCTGTTTTTGTGTTCATATATGGGCCGGTATGGATTGATCAGCATGTGCCGCATCGGCTATCATTGCATTTGGATACAGTGAATGTTTGATTTTTGTTGCTGAGGTCAAACCTTGCCTTTGTTAATAGTTTTTTCAAGTTTTTAGGTTGTCTCTTACTGAGAGTTATATTTTGATCTGTAATGATATTTCTCAATTCCTTACTTTGTGCAAGGATCGGTAAGTTCGCTTTGGCGATATTAAAGATGTTCTGGTGGCATGGATTTTGTGTCACTATAAATGGAATGATCTTTTCCTGTTTGTCTTTTCTTTGCGGTGTCCTCAGTTGTTGTATGGGTATTTTCGAAGCCCGCTGAATACCATTTTCTATGAGTCGTGATGGGTATTTTTGCTTCACCAGAAATTCTTTCAGTTCCATCAGGCGTTGATTTCTGGTCTCTATATCCTCTACAATAGTACATATTCTCCTGGCTAGGCAGTATGGTATGTTGCGTTTTGTATGGGGTGGATGGCACGATTTAAAGTTCAAGTATTGGTGTGTGTCTGTGTGTTTGTAATATATATCTGTGGTAATGGCAGTGTTCTTTTTAATTACCATTATATCTAGAAATGGTAATTTGCTACTGTTCATCTCCAGTGTGAATTGGATGGATGGGTGTAGGTTGTTCAGGAGGCTGTTAAATTCCTCCACAATGCTTTGAGGTTTGGTCCAGATTATGAAGCAATCGTCCAGGTATCTCTTCCATGCTTTTTCTATAAGCTTCCTAAATTCGGTGTTATATCTCTCCTCTATTTCCTGGTAGAGTTTTTGTTCCAAGTAACCCATCACCGAATTCGCATAAACGGGGGCAAACCTCGTCCCCATAGCCGTGCCTTTAATTTGGATATAGTTCTTACCATTGAAGAAGAATGTATTATTTTCCAGGATAAGTCTCACTGATTCTAGTATAAATGTCACTGTGTACCTGTTGGGAATTGCTTCTCTGTGTTTGTTTACCCAATATTCAACCGCCTTTATTCCTAAATCATGTGGGATATTTGTGTATAGGCTTACTACATCGAAGCTCAGTAGGATTGAATTTGTTTCAGTGGTTTTGGGAAGATGGGATAAAAAGTCATGACAAACTTCTTTCAGTCTCCATCTTCTAAATCTATTCAAAGGCGTTAGTTTGCCACAGTAGAAGGCACTTGTCCAAAGTTCCACACAGAGGGACAGAACCCAAATTCATGTTGAGAAGCAAATATATACACACACATTCACACAGTCATGGCCTGTTTCTCAGAGCTGGCTGATCTCATACCACTTCCAGGCAATCCTGAATCACAATTCTGATTCATGTCACCCATTACATGCACCACCACCACCACCACCACCACCACCACTCTAGTCCCCCCCCTCCACAGTATTTGGCTCTTTGGATTAATAGCATCAATCACACCAGTGGAGGGCCAGCAAAGGCCCTTTTTCCAGACCCAGTAGTTTTTTTTTTGTTTTAGTTACTAACACCATTTTGGTTCAATGCTATACTGTACAACAGAATATCTCTAGACTTTGATAAATTATTTAAGCCTTGATTAATAGAAGGAATCATTGTGAACAGTTAAAAACCCCAACAGAGAATTGAAACCTGTCCAGCTGATCTCCCTCCCTCCCTCTATCTCTCTCTCTCTCTCTCTCTCTCTCTGAATCTTTTGTACAAAGTGTTTCCATAACAGTGTTAAGACACCAATAACTCATGAATGAAACTCCTTGCTAAAACTATTATATCCACCAATCAGTTGGATTGACTTAATCCCTTGGCAAAGCAATGTCTTTGGGGTCAGTTAAAGAGAGGATTCAGTTGCTGTTTAAATTCCAACACAGGTTTGAAATTAGTCCATTAATCCCTATTTTCTGTCCACAGAAATATTGTATATAAAAACAAGGTGTTAACATATGACTCAAGATTGTTGACTAAAATTTACAAAGATATCCTGTGGGGTACAGTGTAGTCTTTTTATTATAAGTTTATGTTGCAAGTGGCTGTTAACTGTTTTGTGCTAGTTTCACTTGTTGGTTGAAAGCACTCAACTTAAGCTGTTATTGTCATCAAGAAAGAGCATGGACAGTTAGGTTCTGTTGAATGGAGTGATGTGAAGGTTGTAGACATTTGCCAAAAGAGGCCTTCCTGTGATGTGTTCCCATATAAAAGACTAAATACAATTGAGAGTGTGTGAACAAAATACTGAGTTCTTCAAACGATCGACAATAATATTTCTATCATAGGTACAAACCCTCACATTTTAGGGGAGGTGGTGAGGTGTAACCAGTTGAATTTACCCCAGTATTTAACTCGTTTTATCTATTTTCCTCTCCAACTCTCAGAAAGATGCAAGACCAAAGCTGACCTTGGCAGGAATCAAAAACCAGAATGTACAGACGTGACTCTGAGACGGAGACAGATGTAAATATTCTACAAAATATTTCTGCAATGTTAACTTATTTATTCATTTGTTCAAGAAAGATTTTTGACAAATTGATCAGAGTCCTATTAACGTCACACAAATCAATCTTTCACTTTATTGGGAATAAAACAATTTTAAAACTTTTCCTTCTTTAATGTTTTTTTCTTCTTTTGTTAAATTTATTTTTATTGTTGATGAAGAAAAGTAGATTGAGATTATCGATAGAGTGGTGAACAGAAAAGCTTCCAATATTTAATTCCAGCGGCCCAGTAGCCATAAGAGAAATGGTTGTGCTCAACATAGAGAAAGAGAAAAGTAGGTTGGAAATTCTCTCAGTTGTAATCAATCTGAATTATAAGTAGACAAGAAGTATTTGGGGAAAAGAAAGAGGCTGAGAGCAAAGATTTTGTAAGCAGGAGGAGCTGGCAGTCAGAGCACAAAATACATTGCAATGCTTGGAACTAGTTGATGGCTTCTACCTTAGGTGAGCTAATCCATGGATAGATCGATATGAGCTGCAAAAGTATTGTCGCCAGACAAGAAACAAGGTGAGAAAAGTTCAACAAGCTGACAAGAGGATTGTTTCAAGTGAAGAGAAAATGATATGATGCTTATGTTAGAGAAACAGGGACATTATATGCCAAAGAAGGAAGCCAGCTTGCGTAATGTTAAAAGAATGAAGCAGAGAAGCCGAGTAACAAAAAAAAAAACAACAAAAAAATGAATAGGAAGAATTAGATGTAGTAAGGGAGATAACTGTGACGAGTGAAGAAATGAGAAGACATCTTTATGAAAGGAAATTGTGGAAGAGGAAGATGTGGTCACAGAAGAGATAAATGAGACTCCTGACGGTTTGCTGTGCTTAAAAAGACACGTCAAGCTAAGTAAAAGCGTGGTTGCTCTTACATACAGGCTCGTCCCCTGCAAGGGCCACCAGGCTTTTACTTAGCTGCGCTTCCCTAATCGTAGGTGCTGGTGTCATGTAAAAAGCACCCATACCACTATCCAGTCCACCCTGTAAAGTGGTTGGTGTTAGGAAGGGGGCATCCGGCCGTAGAAACCATACCAAAACAGGCATGGAGCTTGAACAGGTCTTCAGCTGGACAGCTTCTGTCAAATCGTCCAACCCATGCTAGCATAGAAAATGGACTTTAAATGATGATGATGGCATGCAAAACTACATAAATAGATTCATATTAATACAGAATACACATACACACGAAAATAACTCTATACACTTGTAGAAATAGACAAGTATGTTAAACAGCGTGCAAAACAAAATGAATATGAAACACAAAAATAATAAATATTTTAGCTTTCAACACCTGACATGAAGCCACCCACCTCTACTTCCCCCTCTTAAATACTAGAGTTAGTAGCAGAAGCTTTTTCTCTTTCCCCGTCATGCAAGTTACCTGTCAATCTCAATAGGGACGGTGACATGAAAAAAAAAAACCCAGTCAGTACACTCTGTAAACTGGTGGATGTTAGAAAGGGCATCCAGCCGCAGAAACCAAAGCAAATCTTAAACTGGAGCTCGATGCGGCCTTGCAACTTGCCAGATACTGTCAAACTGTTCAACCCATGGAAAATAGACGACATTTGGGGCAGAACTTCCCTCTCCCCACTCACTTTCCCTTTCAAGTGAAATTTGGAAAAGTTGATGAAGTCTTGGCCAAAGAGGAAAGTATCTGTCTTCAGCCCTTTCAACCGCTTTCGCTAAGGCTACCACCAGGCAAAGAAAAACAGCCTGCTCTTCCCGACCAAAGGAAGGCGGCGGGACTATCCTCCTCACAATGGACTCAACAGATAGCTGGGTATGTCCTTCACGCGACAGCAGGTGTTTCACATAAACTTATAACTCAGAAATACTCGGGCACTGGAAGTAAAATTGAATCAAATGAACGTTTATATTCATGTCTTCCACTCAGCCAATTTGCAGTTATCTGACTCTTTGAACGTCTCGAAATACTTTATCTTGGATCATTTCGATAGAATTCGAATTCAGAATTAAACACTGATTTCTTAAATAGGCACCAATGGAAAATAGTTTGTCCGCCGTTCTAAGGGTTCTTCTTGATGATTCATCGAGCAGTATTAAAGAAATTCCAGTCTAAAACTACATTATTTAAATGTCCTGTTTTTAAGGCGGCGATTTAAGGGAGATGTGGCTGATATTTCTAGCAGGTGGAAGGCGGCGAAACGGCAGAATCGTTATCGCGCTGGGCAAAAAAAAATGCTTAGAGACATTTCGTCCATCCTTACGTTCGGAGTTAAAATTCCGCCGAGGTGGACTTTGCCGTTCATGCTTTCCGAATTGATAAAATGGTTAATATAAAGACGGACTCCCGTTAACGAAAACAAACGAAACAAAAAAAGCCTGTTAGGTGTTTATAAACTGTGTAGAAAATGAAAAGAAAAAATTTGCACAAACGAACGGGGTGGGGGAGGAACTTTCGGAAAATTCACAAGATGCCTGACTCTCGGAGCCTTTAGAGAGGGACCCCACTCAGTTGCAAGTTTGAACGAGGTCTTCGGTATGACGAAAACTTTCACCCGTTCTAGTCTCGAAAGCTCTACAAAAAATGTCGTAAAAAAAGGAAAAATAATGATTCTTACTTTCAGCTCGCCAAACAAACTTCAACAGAGAGGGGAATTGTTCTCTACTCCGGTTGTTGCACGAACCTTGTACGCTTTCAGGTCTTCAACGTCCGGCCAGAACCTGTTGAAATCCTTTCATACGTTCATCCACCCTGAACATCCGACAAGACGTCATTTAAATAAGCCGCCAATTAAGGCGACGTCATTGCTTCCTTCTGACGTCACAAGCCATTCTAAACCGGCGCTTTTTCTTTATTTCTAAACAACGAGGAAGAAGAGTTACACCGAATGTTTAGCTGCAGACGATGTGACCTCTCTCTCTCTCTCTCCTGAATAAGCTACCTATTTTATTTTTTGAGCATCAATACCACAAAATCTAATTTTTTTTTACTCACAGTGAACTAAATTGTTATATTAAACGAGATAGTAGCTACTATTTCTAGCAGGTTAAGTAACCATGCGAACAAAATCCCTCTTATACTCATTTAATCAGGGGTTTTTTTCTAATAAAATTTCGTTGTCCATTTTATAAGATTTACTACTTTTCTAATATTAAGTTGCTGCAACTTTTATTTGGACAGGGAGGTTGAGTAAGGGGAGATTACTCTATTGCTTCTCACCTGTAATTAATTAACATTAGTAACAGGTGTCTCACTATTATTAAATTTCATTCTTTTTCCTCATTTTGTTCTTACAAAGATTTTCCATGGATAATGAAGAAGACTTTGACATAATTCGTTGTTTCCAACACTGTTCGAATAAAACAAATATATTTTATTGTCGTCAATTACCAACAACATGTCCACTCTGTAGCGGTGATGTTATCAACAGCGACAGTCTTCTACCTCCCTATCGTATCGAATCCCCTTTTATAGATGCTGTCCGTTTGCCTTTTGCTGTCGTCGTTAAACCTACCCAGGGTACATTTCTTCAGTAAGAAACTTTTTCTTTTTTTTTCTTTACATCTATACTTCATTTCTGTAAATTTTAACTGTTTTTAAAGACTTTTTTTTTATCAACTAAACTCGAAGAGAAACTCCAAGAGCTAACCGCGCTTCCATAGACTGGGAAAACGGGGAATAATAAAGTGAGGGGGAAATGGTTACGAGGATCCCGTTGCTTTTAGTTTTGTCGGTTGTTTCTGGAACGATGAAGGGAGTAGATTCTAAAGAAAACGAAACAGAGGAAAGTTATCAAAAACGTCACCGTAACGAATGCAGGTTGATTTGTTTTTAAAATGTTGCTGGAGGTTTGTAGAAGCGCAAGCGAAGTTGTTTCCTAGGGTCAAAAGTATAATGATAATAATAATAACACCCAACCTGAGCAAACATCTGGACACTTTAGAAATACCCTACATTGTTGTTGGCACTCCGTCGCTTACGACGTTGAGGGTTCCAGTTGATCCGATCAACGGAACAGCCTGCTCGTGAAATTAACGTGCAAGTGGCTGAGCACTCCACAGACACGTGTACCCTTAACGTAGTTCTCGAGGATATTCGGCGTGACACAGTGTGACAAGGCTGACCCTTTGAAGTACAGGCACAACAGAAATAGGAAGTAAGAGTGAAAGAAAATTGTGGTGAAAGAGTACAGCAGGGTTCACCACCATCCCCTGCCAGAGCCTCGTGGAGCTTTAGGTGTTTTCGCTCAATAAACACTCACAACGCCAACAATTCCATGCAGCAAAAGTGAATCCAATGTGTCCATTTTCAAACTATATTATCCAAGGTGTCCATTTGAGGGAGTAGTGTCCACCCACTACTCCCTCAAATCACCAGTAGTGGGTGATTTGAGGGAGTTTTGTCTGCTCTTTATAGCAGGTCAAGTAGCCATGGAGAGGCTTCCTCATTGGCTTGTAAGACTTCTTGTTAAAGGAAAATGCGGCAGGGTTTGGTTGATCGAATGAACCTCTCTATATTACTGGTACTTAATTCAGTGATCTTCCCAGGCAACCCTCCCTGCCTTCAGATTGGGACTCATAACTGATAGAAACAAAAAAAAATTAACAACATACATTCTGCTGCTGTTGTTTAGCCCCAGTTCAGCCCTGATAGAACAGACCTGTTCACAAAGACCTTCTAACCATGACCATCTGGTCTTTCCCAGACACAGTGTACCTAAAACCATGATAGTAAAGGAGATTTGGCTGCTACTTCTAGCAGGTTGTGAAACAATAAAGAGGCAATTCTGTTGGCTCCACAGTCTATTATAATCTACTTTCCTGTCTCAGCTGACCTCCATTAAATCAATGATACCCAAAATAGTATACACACACACACATAGGTACAGGCATGGTCATGTGATTAAGAAGTCTGCTTCCCAACGCCATAGTTGAGTCTCTCTTCACAGAATTTTGGTCAAATGTCTTCTGGAATTACGATGCTTTGGTTGGTCAACCAATTCCTTCTCAGTGAATCAGAATAATTTGCGAGATCCGAAACTAAAAGAAGCCTCATGTATACACATATATTGTTATTGATTTTTCTTTTTTCTTTTTTATCATCCCTCCAGGGATTACCAGAATGCTGCCAACCTCCATATCGGTGTGACGAACTCACAAGGTAATACAACAATTCCATTAAACTTTTTTTTTCTTGGAATCATGGAGTGTTTCAATTGTTTCTATTTTCATAATTTCAGGTTTGCTCTAAGTTCGAATCCTATTGAGACCACCTTTGTCTTTCTTTCACCCCACATTGATAAACATAGCATACCAGTCACATACTGGGGCTCATTTACTTGACCATGTCCTCCAGTTTCGTCTGTATCAGGAGTTTGTTGTTGTCGTTACCGGACAATTTTCACAATGGAATGCCTTCATTTCAATTATTTTTTATTCCATGTCAGATAATACACAATCAACAAAGTTTATTAATCAGCTTGTGTCATACATTTTGTTCCATATCCAATTGGAGGGAGATTCTGATAAGATGACTGCCTCTATACAACTATGAGGTTTAACAACAAGTAATGCTAACTTTGCAATTACAGATCATTGGAAACTTGCAGTGAGTGTTTCCTTGGAAATGTATGCTTACCTATTCCATCTACCACACCCAATATACAATAATGATAAAAAAACAATAATATCGAAATCTAAATTTATATTCTCGAAGGGATTAGCCTTTTTTTTCTATCATAACAATCATGGATTTATGTATTATTGGTTCTGATGTCTTATGTGAAAGCATGTGGCCTAGTGGTTAGGGTGTTGCACTTACAATCATAAGATTATGGGTTCAATACCCAGACCAGGTGGTACATGTTGTTCCAGTCCACTCACCTGTAAATATGTTCCAGCAGCAGAAGGGAAGTTAACCCTGTGATGGACTGGCATCTTGTCCAGGAGGGAGTGTTGTAATCACAATCACTTATGCAGCACAGAAGCCAGTTGAAGTTCTGGCCTTGTGAGTCCTAGGGTTCACAACAAACCTATGAGCAAAGGCATGCCAACCATGACCATTCCTGTCCTTTTGTGGGTTTATCAAGAACTCCATAATGTAGCAGTTCTCAGACTGATTCATAGCAGTCACCTCTTTGCCTCAAACATGGTGTCACCTTAAGACACTAGGTGTGTTTGGAAGGAAATTTGGCTGCTGTTTCTAGCGATTTTTAGAGGTTTCCTTGTTGGCTGATGATGGTCTCATAGTTCATAATTCACCATATCAACATTGAACCACTCTTTCTCCTCCTCCTCACATAATAATGAATGAACGACTCCCAATTCTTTAATGTTAAAACACCTGTTTTCTTGTTTGTTTTTGACAGGTGTTGTATATGAATACGATGAAAACGGCATCACAATCGGGTCGATCTCCTGGACATGCTGTATTGCTGTTTCTTTCAGTGACCTGTTGACCAACAGACTCTTCGAAACAGAATGGGATGGTCAGCTTGCCCGATATTCACAAGACCTCACCTGGGTACCACAAAGGTAATCCCTTCCATTTTATTGTTTCTTCACTTGCCTCAGCCACGTATATGCCTCTAGATGTGTGTTTGGATGTATGCTGGCAGTGTACCATGATGTATGTTTATCTATGTGTTTGTAGTTCAAGTGTATATGTGTGTGTGTGTATGTTATCATTATCATCACCATTTAACACCCATCTTCCATGCTGGCATATATATATATGTGTGTGTGTGTGTCATTTAATATTGACAATTTAAAAAAGAGCTACTGATAGTTCCATGCTTTAGAAATACAATAATTTGGGTAGATTTATATAACATGTATCTCTAAGGAATCTTTCAGGTTCAATGCATATCATTAGATGTATTTAAAAACCAGGATGCTGGCCAATGAGAAAATACGAGGTAAAATGAGATGAAGAAAATGTGAAGAATGTTAATACAAAAAGTGGAAGAAGAGAGAAAAGAAAATTCGGAAAACCAAGATTTTCATCCTGAAAGATTGCTTTGAGATACATGTTATTTAAATCTGCCAAATGATTGTATCTCTAAAAACATGAAGCTATTGGTAACTTTTTCATAAATTGTGTCCATTAAATGATATTTATCTCCCACTAGATGGAGTATTTTTCTGTAGAGTGTACTTATGATAAAACTGTAGAATTATATACATTTACATCTACAAAATGGAAACAGTGTAGATTTAAGGGGAGGATGTGTAAATCTAAAGACGTGTGTTGTGTTACTGGGTCAATGTGAGAATCTAAAGAAAGACAAATGAAAATGGTTGTCTGGATATGAATATTATTGTAGACTTTTGGAATTGTGTAAAATAAGGCATCCAAAGGCTCACCTGGCTTCATTATACAAAAGCAGGGTTGAGGTTTAACAACTTTCCTAATCATTTAACCATTTTCTTATCATTTTTCTGTTGAAATCCACTGACTTTGTTTCAACTGATTCTGAAAATAATGAAAAATTTAATTAATTAACTTTGTCATTATTAAGCTGGTGTTTGAAACTTAAAATTTTGAAGGAAGGTTTTTAAGTCACTTTAAAACAGAAAGTTTGTTTCATAGAATCAGGAGTGGTGGTCTTAAGTGGATGGCTATCAAATGGATTAATCATATTTAAATACATATTTTTTATTGTTGTTTTTGTTTTTTTTACAGATATCATGAAGAAGACCATAACTGCTTCAGTTTTGTAACGAGTTTCCTGAAATTAAACGGCGTTTTGCCAGCCGATGTTTCAAAACAACATTTCCTCACACAGTTCCTAATTAAACATACGACCAAAGGCAGCAAATACATCTCCTTGTACCGACAAATTGTAACTGAAGGATACTTATGCCAACCAGCACAAGCAATCTGAACCAAGGTCACAGGTGTCTGTTATTGTCTTCTCATTGGTTGCATTGTTCTCCCCCCCCCCAACAGAGCAGGGTCCTAGTTGCTTGTATGAGTGTGTGTCATCATCATCATTTAACGTCTGTTTTCCATGCTGGAATGGGTTGGATGGTTCAACAGGAATTGGCAAGTCAGAAGACTGCACCAATCCCTCTCGTCTACTTTGGTATGGCTTCTATGGCTCTGACCTTCCTAATGCCAACCACTTTACAGAGTGGACTGGGTGCTTTTTATGTGGCACCAGCAGTAGAGAGGTCACCAAACCCTTAACTGAGATGAGGGAGTAGTATTGGGGGACTGAGAAAGGAGTTTTGCATTAGAGGGGAAACAAGGTACATGGAGCTGTATGAAGTGGAGCAGGGATTGGAGAGGGTGAGTGGGTGGATAAGTTTATGAGATTACAAAAGGAGAGCGGGAGAGCATGTAATGAGCAGGTATGGGTAAAGGGAGGGGATCCAGTGGGAGGACATATTGTACATAAATATACTGGGATGCAACAATTAAGGCCTGCTGTTTGGGGTTGGTGATTTGGGTTGACTGGAATTTCAACCTGTTTTGGTGACATTCTGGTTCTGGTGGTGGCAAACACACACAAACGCATGCACTCACACCTATACTTATGAAGACAGAGTGACTAGGATTAGGGTCCTACCAGCCTAGTCTGTGACTCTTCTTAAAAGGGGACACTGAAAACTAGTCTTGATATTGTGTCATTGTTTGCACCCATGTCACATTCAGTGTCTTGTCCACTCTGCCCTGTGTCCCAAGGGAATACCCATATTCACATGACACGGAAGTGCAATTACAGATTTCACCCTTGCCCAGGTATTCACTGAGGACCCCAAACCTGAAGCTCTTAGCAAAGCAATGAGGGAACAAACAGACTGTAAAATGACCCCTTCATCTCCTCTTTAGGATATTATTTCTACAGCAATAACAAGTAATGTGCATTTAAGGCCATTTCCCTGCTGGCCGTCTTCTCCATTCGCCCTTTCCTCTCTCTCCACTCACTAACCCGCTTACTCTTCTTTCCTCCCCTACCATCTTCAGCCATGTCTTTCTTACTTTTCTCCTATTTCTTTCCACGTTGATTTCCGTTACCCCTTCCATCTTTTCTCAACACACGATTCAACCGTTCCATCTCATTTCTCTTCGCTGTATTCTTGATTGCCTCTGTATCCATAATTCTCAGCAGCCGTTCTACAGCAAATGACGTATTTTTTATCTACCAATTAACCCATGTAATAATAACTTTAATATTTTATTTTAAATTTCATTCAAAATAAATAAATTTTTAAATAAATCAGTGTCTTTAGTGATTGTTGCTTTTTTTTAATAAACAAATGAAATTTTCTAATTATAACACTTCAGTTAGATTGGCAGAATTGATAAGGGCATCAGACAAAATATGCTGTGATTAATTTTGGGCCTTGATGTTTGTAGTTCAAATCCCTTCAAGCTCACTTTTACAACCCATGTATTTTCTCTGCCCATATTTTACTGCCCTGCAACATTACACTTTGTACATAAACATCATACTGTCTGCCTTTCACTCATAGATGAAACTAAGATACCAGTGAAGTATTTAGTCAATGAAATAGGGTTGATTAACTCAAGTGACAATGTTAAAATATCTCAGGTTTCTCTAAATAAGAGACAATGGCTGCATGCACTTTCTGGCAGATGAGAATATATAAACTCCGATAATCACAGTATTCGTTTGAGAAACAGAAACTGAAGATATTAACTTTTTAAAACATTGTGTCCAATGCAAGTCAAAGCTGTAGTTGACAGAAGAGAAGTCTTGGAAGAATTTGAATTGGGTATTCGAACAAATGTGATTTCAAGGATTATAGGCAGACATCAGGGAACACGATTTAACAACTTCCAGGCAATGGAAATCTATTTGCAATGAAAGTTCTTGTCAATATTGTTTGCTCTTCACATCCATTTTACTGAGCCAGTATGAGTTAGATGCAGACTTGAGAGACAGTTTTATGGTTAGAAATTCTTCCTTTTGCCATCTCTTGACATTTTTTTTTTTCTTCAAGCAATTTCTTTTTTATTCCATCAATCTTTGAAAGTGGTGAGCGAATGGTTGTAATAATGGTTTCAAATGTTAGCGCAAGGCCAGCAATTTCAGAGGGCAAGCAGTAAGTCAATTACATCAACCTGAATGCTCATCTGGTACTTTATCAAATGCAAAAGGGTGAAGAGCTAAGTTGATCTCCACAGAATTTGAACTCAGAATGTAAGTACAGACGAAATGTCAGCCAGCATTTTGCCCGGTTAACAACTCTGCCAGCCTGGGATCCATTGCAATATCAACAAGGAATGGAGACATCTCACCGTTTTGCTTACCTGCTGACATCCAGTGCACACACGCGTGTTTGTGTATATATATATATATTATGTAGCTCTTTTATCTTTTATTTGTTTCACTCATTAGATTATGGCCATGCTGGGGCACCACCTCGGACTTTTAGTCGAATGAATCGACCCCAATATTTAATTTTGTGCCTGGAGTCAAAGTAATCAATTTAACCCTTTTTTGAAACTGCTGGCCTTGTGCCAAAATTTGAAACCAATGTATACATATATATATACACAGATATGCATAGCTATATACATAGTACATGTATATATTTCTATATACATATATCATTATCATTTGATGTTTGTTTTCTATGCTGGCATGTGTGTGTGTGTGTGTGTAGAAGTGCAGATCTCTAATGGTGGAGGGAACCTGTGCAAGAGGTAAACTTAGGAAGACATGGGATGAGGTGACGAAGCATGGTCTTCAAATGCTGGGCCTCATGGAGGCAATGACAAGTGACCGAGACCTTTGGTGACATGCTGAGCTTGAGAAGACCCATCAAGCCAAGTGAAACTGCAGTCATAATGGATGCCAGTGGCACGTAAAAAGCACCCTTCAAATGTTGGATGACATGCTGTGCTTAAGACCCATCAAACCAAATGAAAACATAGTTGGGGGGGGGGGGGCAATGCTAGTGTCATATAGCTAGCACCCATGTCAATGACATGTAGAAAGTACCCTTCAAACCTTGGGCCTCATGGCGGCAGTGACAAGTGATTGATACTTTTGGCAATATACTGTGCTTGAGGGCGGTGAGTTGGCAGAATCGTTAGCACACCTGGGGGGGGGTTAGAAATCGTTATTCTAATCCTATTTGGAAGCCTCTTGTAAGACAATACGGTTTTATGGGTATCTTCTTATTGCAGGTCTGTAAGGAGGGATTGTAATTAGCTGTAGTCAATAGGCAACAGGTGTTTTAATTAAATGCTATCATTAATCAGCATTTAATTGTGGTAATTGTGTATTAATTGCTCTTCAACAGAATATTAAACACACAAAGATTAAGTGATTTTTGACATTTCAGCGTTTGTGTTGTACACTATCGACTTTGCATTTGTGAAAGGAAAACAACTTTTGATAAGGTGTGAACAGCATACCTACAGTCGTGGAAACTCACCCACCCCTGGACTTTGTTTCCTCATAACTTCGAAAAATAAACATTTCAATGAAATTTTCTACAAATACACTTCAGATGGTAAAGATTCCAATTACATCGGAATTTGTGAAAAAAGGTTTCCGAGGGTGGGGGGGGGGGGTGAAGGATTTTGGAAAATTCACACGAGACATTTCCTCATAACTTTCCGAAATATGAGTATTTTAAATGGAAATTTCGACAAATACTTTTTCAGAGTGTATAGATTACGATTATATCGGAATTTAATATGAAAAAAATATTGGTGCATTTGCACACATACATACACTTTTTTTTTCGAAATTTCAAGTTTCATTTTGTGATGCGTGTCAGGATGTAGGCAAGTCCAATTTTCTTTAAATATTGAATTCCGATATAATTAGAATCTACACCACCTTAAGCATATTTGTAGAAAATTTCACTTTAAAATATCTATTTGTCGGAGGGGGAGGGGACACTTGTGTAGGTAAGCCAAAGAATTAAACTCGGGGTTGTATATGTACAGGGGAAAAAACGTGTTACATGGGAAAGTTTTTGGCAGACACTGTGATGTTCTGTGGTTTCGATTTAGGAAACTAGCAGAAATATTTGTAAACTGGTTCCATAAGGAATTGAAGCCGGCTTGTTACTATGACTATGGGCCAGATTTAAAACGGAAAGATTTGGCTGTAAACCAAATAACTTAAATGATTGAAAGCCCAAAGATCAATATCGGTAGATGAAATGGGACAGCGAGGTTATCTTTCTAAATCAGTTCAAAGCTGTTTTGTGTGACAAAGCTAGATTTACTTAAAAAGAGAAGTTGTTTCCATGATACAAAAATGGGTTTTCTTTACATAGAAAAGCCATAACAGCTGGCCATGTTGAAACATTGATGGGTTTTCGTTGTAGGTTTTGCAAGAAACCCACCATTTCTTTTCCCACGCCCACCCACCATTTTTTCTTCGTTTTCTAGAGGGTTCGGCAACATGTTTCTGAGGTAAACCAAGAGAATAAAGTCGGAAATTGATCTAGTGAAACCAGATTTTTTGATAAAAGCCTCGAATCCTGAAAACTTTGTAGAGGACAAGAATTCGGACGAAGCAACACTAATGCCTTCCCCCTCTTTGGTAATAAATGACAAACTTTACAAATATTGAAGAATTATAAAACATTATAACAAAAACAAGAGAGAAGAACGAAAAAAAAAAATAACAGAAATCTGTGAATCATTTCTAAACTTGTGTATTTGTTGATTCTCATACTGAATACATCCAATACAGGAAAAGAGATGAGGAGGAGGAGCAAGAATTATACATTCACACGCTGACTGGTTTTATATAATCACTTCTAATTATGATCGGATCTAATTGTTGTTGTTGTTTGGTCTTGTAATAATGTCCAATAGCAGCAAATGGTGGTGTTGATTCTCATACAAAATATTCATTGTAGTAATAATAATAATAATGCGGAGGGTTGGACACTTGAGGTGGTATCATCGTTAGCATGACTCAATATAAGAGGGCAAACCCTAGACACACAGGAAGTATTTATTGCTCTGTGTACATGTGTGTGTGGATTGAAATGTTTCGTATTCCATGTAAGATCGTCCATAAGTCTAATACTTAATAACCGAGTGTTTGTGTATACGTATGTATATATACACACACACACACACACATACAGACGCGGACGAGAGTATGTGTATATATTTGCAGCCCATTAAGCACAGCAGTATCAGTTAAGGTAACTTAAGGACCAGCAAGGAATAAAAGAGTAGGGGGTCTTTAAGCGACGAGTGAAAGCTGTGTTTGGTGCTGAGGTAAGTGAACCAAATGTGTATTTGGTAAACACTGTCCCCTCAATCGTACTTAATAATTAATTTTGGAAAGATGTAATGTTTCTGTCATTTCATTTTATCTACATCCAGGGATTGTGTAACCCGGACACTGAACAATGAGATTTCATTTAGGACGATTTAACCGTCGGAGGCTAGCATCAAAATAGAACCGTCTGTAAAGAGATTTGAACTCATGACCAAGAAATACAAGTCCCCCACAAACTTATCCCCTCGGCTATTTCATTTATCATCAATAATCATGAACGAATAATAACAATTAGTCATTACAACACAAAACATGTCGCCTCATGGTGTAATAAAGACAGGCGATGTTGGGGATGTGTTTTTCAGGTTCTTCTTGAGAGCCTTTTTTTTTTTCTAAATAATTCTAATAATGGCAAATCTTAATGAACATGGCAGCTTGGAGAAAACATTAAAAGCGTGGACTTTGTGTAACCATTGTTGTGGTGGTGGCTATTTTTGTTGGTTTGATTTATAATGTGAGAAGAAGGGAAAGAAAAAAAGGACATAGATGAATGTAAGTAGCGTGTGAGATAGAAATAGTTGAGTAGATGTGTTATGTAGAGGCAAGTGTATGTTGAAAGTGCATTCAGACAGGGTATTTATAAAAGGTGTGTTTGAGGTGTGTGTGTATGTATAAACAAACAAAACATGGGGGGGGGGACAAGAAAATATATAAAAAGAAAAAGAAAGGAAATCAGCGAATGTCGATAATGCCGCATTCCATGAGTTTGTCAATCTTGTCCCTGATTTCAGGGTTGGACAGATGTTCACTGATTGCCTTGGGATTCTCTTGCATCTGTTGAAGAATCGCCCGCATGGCAGGATCACACAGAATGTTTTGCACTTCGGGGTTGTTCATCACTCTCTTCTTGACACTGTCGATGTCGTTGCCTTGACTCATCACCGATTTCTGGTAACCTTCCTTCGCTTCTTGGCATTGCGGGTCGAGTTCCAGAGCTTTCGAGTAGGCGTCGGCCGCCTTGGTCGATTCCTTCTGCGCCAACAATGTGGCACCTTTCCTCAGGTAACCCTTCACGAAAGTCATATCCCTTTTTATGCACTCGTCGGCATCTTTCAAGGCCAACGAATACTCCATCAACTTCATGTAACAAGCCGACCGGTTGCTGTAGATTTTTGCGTCCTCCGGGTTGCGGAGAATTGCTTCATTATAATGTTTGATAGCTTCCGGGAAGTTGCCATCCTGGTACATCTTGTTGCCCTTGCTTTTCTCCTGCAAAGAGATTTCCGGGTTAATATAGGCAAGCCGTTCCCTCTCTTTGATCATGCACTCCACGTTCTGTGCCTTCTTCACAACTTCGGGCACTCGATGCTCAGAGAGGGACTTATTGTAATAGGTGAGCGCCTTCTCCAGGTTGTCTTTCTTCAGGTAAGCGTTGCCGATGCGGCAAAACGCTTTGGCAATCACATTGAACGGCGAATGGTTTTCACGACCCACCTCAATGGCCTTCTCACATTCTTTGATGCAATCATCCAGCTTGTTCTGTTCGAAGTAAACGGCTGCACGATTGGTCATGATTGAAATGTTGGTTGGATCTAATTTCAGAGCGGCTTCATAATGTTCCAGCGCTTTATCGAATTCTTTTTTCTTGTAAAAGGCATTGCCTTTATCTTTCTCAATCACTGCTTCCTTCTGCTTGTCCGACGTCATCTTCCTAACACTGCCAGAATGTTCTAGGTTGGCCCGGAGACAGACTTTTATACGGCAACACTTACCTCCCCTTGGATAGAGCTCTTATATCGGAAATGCAACCAACGACAAATTAACTTCCTTTCAACAGCCTCTCACTGTCACTCTTTTATATCTCTATCAACGCTCTCTCTCTCTCCTTCCCCTCACCCTATTCCTCTCGCTTTCTCTTTCTTTCTATCTCTCTTCTAATAGTTTCCCTTTATCTCTTTTACTCTTTCTAAAAAACATTTTTCTCTCTCTTTCTATCTAAATCCTTTCTCCCTCAGTCTCTATTTCTTTTCCCGCTTTTCATTCTCTTTCCTCTTATATTTTTCCCTTCATTCTAAACCTCAGCTCTTTCTCTGTCAGCACATGCAATATTATACACATATTTACATGCAATATTACACACATACTTACATATAACACGTTATAATAGAAAAAGATCAGCACTGAATAATTATCATGTCGCGTTATACCTATATACACGTATCCGTATGTGTGTACCCTACACGGGTGTGTATATAAGTGACAAGTTGGGGGAGGGGTGGAATATAGTTGTATCTAATGTTTGTGTAAACGCAATTACCAATGTCAGCGGAGTGTATATAAAAAAAAATCAGGATGGGAAGGAGTCATTGGTTACTAAGGAGAAGTTAAGACACAAGACTTACCAAGTTTATGTATGTGTGTGTAGTTAAAAGCGCGCTTTTATATTCATAAACCGAATAAAGGATTTAATACAAGAGTCTGACATAATTTTATTGAGTCTCCAAATATATATCATGTATTTTATACACATATATATACACACACACTTTACACACGTGCGTGTTATAAGATCATTGTGAACAAGCCACTGACTTAAAACGAATGTTACACACTCCTCAGCCTGTAAATGTTAGCCATGTGTGTGTGTGTACGTTGTCATGTATGCATGCAGGAATCCACAGAAGCTGCTGTGTCAAGTGAAAGGATGATTTTCTGTCACACGTTGATTCGCATGTATACATGGAAATATACACACGTAATTAGGTTCATTATGAGTGAGTAATTTGAAGTTTAAACAAGTTTGATTCTAAATACTGGTAGAATTGATCTGGTAAAGAATTTATTTTGCCTTATAATTCTAAAAAGGATTCATTGTTGGGATTGTTATATTTTCAACATGTCCACAGTCATTGCTTCAATAGAAATCATAAGGCGAGCTTTGAAGTTCTAGAAGTATGTTTTGCAGCTGATTATTGGTTCAGTTCTATCCTGAATCAGATTAAATATTGTCCAACCAGCAAATTTAGTTGCGTCAACAATTGACTTTACAGGTTCCTCCACAATATAAAGTTGAAATAATTATTAACTACTTTTCTAATCGACACCAGAAGGATGAAAGTTAAAGTCGACTGACATCATTTGAACCTAGGTCGTAAATGCGGACGAAATGCCGCAAAACATTTCTTCCGGCATGCCAACAGTTCTGCCAGCTCGCCACCTTTTTATAAGACACTTGTGATAGTCGATTGATGGTTGAAATTAGTTGTATCGGGCTTTTGAATGTCCTTTGGAGAATAATTCTTTGTTATACAAGAAATAAGAGAGGCGGAAGGAAGTTTCAGTTTTTAACAATATACATACACGCGCGTATGTGTGTGTGTCTTTAATAACTCATGTATATAGTTATTTATTTTATTGATATGCGTAGAATACTTTGGGGAAATATATCTTAATAGCAGAAATCAAAGAACTATTTACACACATCTATGTATGTTTGAGGGTGAAGAATGGGGACACGAAGTTCGAATCATCCTGCCGGCATCAGGTTTACTATTCTTCATCCCGGGGTTCACAAACAAAGAACTAGTTGGATGCAGGTGTGATATTAATTGATAGTTTTCAAATTTAGGGAGTCTCTCAAGATATACTATCTTGAGTTCTTACTACAGAGAGATGTTCAGCTTGAAATTCTTCGTAAAGATATGGAGAGAGAAGTGGGGGTCGACAACTACATGATTCCCCTCTTAATATGTAAACAGTTGTATCTAAAACAGAATATGAAGGGGGTAAATGGAGAGAATTCTTGAGCTATGGGCACTGAAAACCAAACTCATTTGACTGGCGAATTAAAGGAAGCATCATGGTGATGTAACAACGAAATGTCACACAAATGAAACATAGTAGTTTTTATTGGAAGGGCATACTGGATAATAATATCCATTAAACGTAAAGAAAGATAGAACGGTCACGGCGAGAATCTTTGGTCTTTTCGGTCAGAACTGACTTGGATAATAACATCACTTGACAATATATGATTCTTTCTAGTTTCACCTTAATCACCAATAATTCCGTTTTAATAGTTTTGCCAGAATACCCCAATTCGAGTTGCTGCTTTTTCTTTACTTAGAGAGAAGCACCTCCAAATATATCTTAGCGTATTTCTAATGAATTTCCAGAGTTTTACTTTTCTTATTATTATTATTATTTTTTTTTTTTGGTGTGGGTCCCCTAAAATATCCAGGTTTTGGATATGGACCCGGATATTAAAAGGGTTGAGAACCGCTGCTTTAAGTGATCGCTCGATCTACTAGAAATAGCAGCAAAACTGCACCCGTCCACTCAAAACACACGTTGCATTTTAAATAAAAAGTGAATTCGATAGTGTAGTCCTAAACAGATGGGCTGGATGATCATATTTGGAACACCTTTGATCAGAGTACTACTCTATCAGGGCTGGCCTAGGGTTAAACATCAATAAGAACCAGAGCAATCAGTGCGTTGAATAAATATTAACCAATGACAGTTTTGCTCGTGATATTCCTCGGTCCGTTTCTTGACGGTGCTCAAGAAATAAAATCTCCATTGATACTCTTAGTATTCATTGTAATTGTAGAATTCGATTTAATGTGTCTGTTGGGTTAGAATTTTGAAAAGAAATCAATGGCAGGTGTAATCGTTCAGTATATTGTCGTCCGTAAGGATTTAATAGAGAAGTTGTCGTGGCCCTTAGGAGCGGTGATCGCTCAAGCGTGCCATGCTTGCTCAGCTGTTTTACATCAACACCAAGACGATGCCGGTTGCAAACAATATTTGGAGAAGATCGATAGCATGCACAAAGTGGTTCTAGAGGTGAGTGAAACAGCGCGCGTGTGTGTGCTTTGGTGAAATTCGTGTGACATGGAGGGGAAAAAAAGAATATCGTTTCGGGATCCTCTTTTCCTCACCATAAACAAACTTATGAACGGCGACCACCAATATCACAAAACTGAAGGAGGGGTCGAGTGCAACTTCTCTTCCAGGCTATTCTGTTTGATCTGATGTTAAAGCTCTTAATTTTGCCGTTAATCATTTAAGTCAGACTTAATTAAATAGACCCATGATAAAAGATGTTTAAGCTGTGATCACCCTGTGGTTTTGTTTTCAAGGCATCTTATGTATAGAATTACATTAGGGTATCTTCGTTATTCGTTTTGTTTTGTTTTTTCTTTCTAAATTTTCAAAAATATTGTTATTTGAAACAATTTTGGCTGTTATTTCCAGTATGTCGAGTAACTACACAGAGGCTTCGTTAACATTGGTGCTATAAATTACAAATTGTTAAACTAAAACGATAATTTCTTATATTGACACATTCTCACACATTTCCAGAGAAAAGGGGTTGTAATCAGTTGGTGACCCCCTTGAAATAACAACCGAATCTCCCTCAAATCACACATTACAATCTTTAAAACGTGAAGGGTGACCGTAATGTAATCCAAGATACTCCCAAATAAGATTGGCCGGATGGTTATGGCTAGAATGTCTTTAAGCATAGTTCTACTTCGCCAGGATTGACAAAATGAATCAAACCTAGCTGCACTTCAAGGAACGAAATTAATTTTTTTTTTTAATTTCTCGTTTCTGGTGATCTACAATCCTAACATATACGAATATTTCTGGCACAAGGCCTGAAATTTGAGGGGGAGGGTATTAGTCAGTACCATCGACCTCAGTACGTGACTGGTATTTTATTTTATTGACCCAAAACCTATGAAAGACAAGGTTGACTAAGGCAGGATTTGAACCAATAACATAAAGAAGTGGGTGCTATTAAACACAACTCACCTGACTAATTGCCATGAAGTCCCTCTTGTACAAACTCCAGTTTCTGGACCACTGAATCTGCTCTCTTCTCATCTTCTGCTATTATGACTCTTCAAATCTGGTTGTTCTCATATTCCCAGCATCCAAACTCTCTCAACTTATGCATTTCTCATCCTTTCCAAGCCTTGCATTAATTACTTTGCTCAGTCAAAAACATTTGCATGTGTTTAATTATGATCCATTAGTGTAGATTAAAATATCTAAATTTTACTTTCCATCTTCCATGGGTCAATCAACTACAGCAATCACCTCAATTAATTTCATCCCTCCTCAAATGGTTATAATTTCTTTTGTTGTTCCCTTTTTTTTCTTCTTTTTAAATTAGATTTTAGTTTAGAGACAATGCAGAGCACACATGGCTTGTTGCTTTTCCTGGGAGCAGGGGGTTTATTGGATTTATTGTTCTCCTTTTTGAAGAGTTACAAATTGATGGCTGCAGGAGGAGAATTTCAGGACATCAATGTCCTGAGGAGGAAAGAAATGGTGTGGTGGTTTATTGTAGGGTTGGGCATAATATAGGTAACAAGAGAAATGAATGACTCAGGAATTTCGCTCCAATATATTGTCTTTAAGTAGAACACATCCACAACAAATGTTGTTTCTGGACAAATACTAAATTTGCCTTTCAGTGATGGATGTCCATTAAGTATGGCACAAACTGGCTATTTTAATTTGATACTGCTTCTATTGCCTATAACACATTTTAAATTGTATTTTTCTCTCCCTTTCTTTCAGATTCCCAATGAAGAAAAGCTGCATCAACTTTCATCTACCCTTCTCTCTAATAATATCGATCACAAACTCTGGATTGAACAACCTGAAAATATAGCTACCTGCCTGGCCACGAAACCCGACCAGAAAGAAACAATACAAAAGTATTTCAAAAACTTGAAACTGTTTAAATAGTCAAAAAAAAAAGACATGTTAACTACTTACATAAATAAAGAAGAAAAGTTTGTATTTTAAGATCTAATGTTAGCCTTTTATTGAAATAATTTTCACTGATGTGAACGAACACCACCAGTTTCCTAGAATTCTAGTATTCAGCTGTGTTTCTTCTACTTACTTTCCACTTGTTTAACAACAGTCCTTGTGTGGTTAACATGATGTGAAGTTTTCACATGAAATTGGTTGTAGACGTGTGTGAAAGTGAAAGAAGATACAAACACACTCACACACATATGGATATACAAACATACACAATGTTCAGACTAAATTTGATTGACAGTTTGCATAAAAGGTAAAGAAAACTCAATATTCCATCCCCCAAAAAAACTATCAATTAGATTATGGCCACGAGATAAGTTTACTCAGCTTCCATCACAGCCTCAAGACGGTTGGTGCATGCATTCTTCACTGTCCCTGAGAAAGTCTTTGAATAACTCCTTGATTTTGGCTACCAGCTCAGCCTTGGTGTATTTCTCAACCATGTCCCACACATAGTAATCCATGGGATTACAATCGAGGGGATTAAGAGGCCAGAAATTAGCGCTGGCAAAGTCATAGAAATTCTCTAACAACCACTTCTGGCTCTTTCACGACGTATAGCAAAGAGCCCAATCCCACTACCACGCATATGGCCTTCCAGCAGCAACTCTCTCCAGTAAGGCTTTGACTACAGTTTCCAGCTGCAACAGAGACTACAAAGCCGTAGCCAGCAGAAAGGGACACAGCAGGTTTTCTGACTACACTCACATGTCAGAATTCATCCAACTTCAGGACAGAACCTCAAGCTCAATTCAGACTGCTATGTGCAACTGCTGGAGGCTGTGGTCAGACAGGGTTACTGCTTGAAGGCCACATGTGGCACCAGGATTCATCTACTTGCCCATACCTAAGGAAAGAAACAGAAATGGTATGTCTGGGCTGAAATTGACAAAGACACCAACTGCTCTACCTGCGACACCAAGGCTTATTAGCTAGTGGCCAACAACCAGGAGGTGTTTGAAGATATCCCCAGGTACACAGTTCCAGAGCCAACTTGAGGCCACGGTGGACCCTGAGGACTGCTTTCAGTAATCTTGTTATTTCTCAGCCATAATAGAGTCGATATTTCATGCTAGAAAATATGAAGTATTTTATTGAATTACCCCCAAGAAGGAAGGCAGTCAATGGTTAACATATTTTATTTATAAATTCAAACAAACACTATTTATACAACACCTCCAAATTTTATATACATGCCCCCCACCCACTTCCGCTATAGTGGAATGTTTATACATTTTTGAAGAGAAGCAAAAGGCTCAGAAATACACATTTTATATACACAAACCTATACAACATAATGCTTATTATCCACAACAGCTAAGACACTACAACAGTTGTTTAAATAAACAGATTTAAAGTTAATGCTGGTTCAAACATTCTCTGAGAAAGAACCCATTACAAATTATGGAGTGAAAAATATACATTCTTTGATATTTAAAAGTGGAAAGCAATTTATAAGTTTGTTTTGTAGTGGCTTCTTTAGATTGTTATATGAAAAAAGAAGCCATTATATAGTGAAATATGTGTGACATGTTCAAATTAAGTTATTTAAAAGCAAATTTGTTGATGATGTAACTCAATATTGAGAGGAGAGTGGAATTCATTTTATGTTGAGTTGGAATAATGATTTGGTCAACCAGTGAAGGAAGATTTGCCTTCTGGTATCTTTTGATAGGAAGAGCAGAGGAAAGCCTCGTCAAGAGGTGGGACTAGAAGAGGATGAGTCTTATATTTCATATAAAATTCAAGATGAAAGGAAATTTTATTGCCCTGAAGGTAATAAACTGAAATGGTTTAAAGGTAAAAAAAACATTATGTATAAAGGTTAGCAGGATTAGGGTAGGTAATCAAAAGGATTAAGGAGGTGAGAAAAATAAAATATAAAAAAAAGGTAGATGCATATTTGGTCAATAAAGAAATGATACATTAGTATAATTCAAGTGGCTAATTAAATAGGCTGACTTTAGCTATGCTTTGTTCTAATGAGTGTCAATTAGAGTTTTGAAAAAAATTAACTTTATAGAGATGTATGTGTGGATATAAATGTCTAAAAAAAAAGAAAAGAAAAGTTGTTTGCATTTGTGTCCCTATTATTCCTTTCATTGTAATTTCTTTAACAAATATAAAACTCCTCCACCACACACCCTTACCTTTGGACAAGGTTTTCCTCTTGTCTTCCAGAAAATAAAGCTTTCTTCACAGACAGGCAAAAAAATTGAAATTCACACAGCATGATTATATATATCTACTGATATATATAAGTTTATACACACCATATCATATAGTACAATTCTAGACAATGTTCCAGGAAAGGCATATTTATTGTTCATAGTTTTGTTCCTACACAGGTATTTAACTGGGTTGATCTACCAACTGCCATTTTATTGCTAGAACGAAGACAGTGCGAATCTCTTCAAAAAGATCTTTATACTTTGTTATGGAGAGTGAGATATCCCCCCTTTTTTTTTTGTCTTTTTACAGAATTTTAAAGAATGACACTCCTATTTGTTTTGTCGTAATGGTTCTATTTCTCTTTTGTAGAGAAGCAACAGAAGGCTTTGCTTCCAAAGGATTAATCAAGCAAGACAGTTTTAATTATAATTACATTAGTTTCACAGAACAAGATGAGTTTTCACCCAATGACTTGGTTATGCTGTATGACTTGATGGTCACTTTGGGGAAAAAAAGGAAGAAAACAAGAAACAAAAGTTTGTACCTGAAAGAACTAGTTATGTGTTTTGGTCGGAGAAGAAGAAAAAAGCAGTTAATAATATCCCTAAAATAGATAAACTGATCTGCAATGAAGACAGGGGTTTAGGATATTTTTGGGCAAGACTTTGCCTTAAAGGAACAAGTGTGTTTGAAAAACTGTGAACATGTTTGAAGGGGAGATAATCAAGCATTAAGTGATGGTCTAACTGTGAAATGTGATGGAACGGAAGATTTCTAGTTGTGCCATGGATATTTTTGAAAATATAATTTAAGGCTTTCGAATGATTCATATAAACGCTTCAACATCTTGAAAAATGTGTTGTTCATAATTTTGTTATTCACAAATGATTAATAAAATAAAGTAAGCAATGCTATTTATACAGGAGTTTTAAACTTTCTATGTGGAGTGTCTAAATAGTTTTTATTTTGATCTCTGGTATGCCTTGAGAACTGTTGGTCTAAGTGATGAAGTAAAACATATAGGGGCTAGCATACAGAGCTAGAAAAGAATCTGTATGTGCATATGCATTCAGGCACAGATCACATACATATATATATATATACCTACACTTATGCAGAGAAAAGAGTAGAAGAAAAGTGCTAAAGAGACAAACTAGTTGACATTAATACAAGGAACAACCACTCACCCACATATATACATTACAAACACACACACACACACACACATATATATATGTGCATACTAATACATGTATGTAGGCAAGTGCAAAATACAAGAAGATGGTTAAGGAAAAAGGGAAAAACTGAACAATTAATGTACAACTAAAACAGAGGCCTGAACTCGATTGAAATCGAGAGGCTTGAGATAAGGGGTCAGTGGACAAAATATGGCTGTAAAAGAGCAGAGAAATACAAGTGTAGAGCAGCACAAAGACCATAAATGGGAGCAGTGCAGAATTATGCCAAAACAATCATTGTGATAAAGTTTCCAGCATACTTTGTCGTCCGTATTATTCAGAATAAATCTATTATATATATATATATATATATATATATATATATATACACACACGTGTGTGTGTGTGTGTGTGTATCTTCCCATTGACATTATTTAAGTAGCAGTCGTATTTTTATTTCCATCTCCTGTAACACATCACACATTCCTCAGTGGTTTTCTTGTGCAAAGATATAAATATTCCTTACTCGAGACACAAAATTTGGTAAAAGAGCATCGACCCTAAGAATACGACCTTAATAACTTAGATTCTGACCAATGCATCATCATCGTTTAACGTCCGCTTTCTATGCTAGCATGGGTTGGACGGTTTGACCAGGGTCTGGGAAGCCAGGAGGCTGCACCAGGCTCCAATCTGATCTGGCAGTGTTTCTACAGCTGGATGCCCTTCCGAACGCCAACCACTTCGTGAGTGTAGTGGGTGCTTTTTACATGCCACTGGCACAGGGGCCAGAGGGGGCTGGCAACAACCACAATCGGTTGGTGCTTTTTATGTGCCACCGGCACGGAAGCCAGCATGGTAAACGTGGATGTGAAAACGACATGATGATGATGCTAAAGAGAAGTATGGAAGCACCAAGGAACAGAGAGGAAAAACAGGTTGTTCCTGCCTCCTTGATGCTGTTAAAACCTCTAAGATCACCGGGAATGCTTCAGCACCATTTGGAATCTCTCCTGATAAACAAACCTTCTCAATTTAACAATAACAAGCCTTCTTTAGGGACAGAAAATGATCCAGCCCCCAACGATTAGGTGGAGGTATGACTTGCTTCCATAACCATGGGATTTCTGGTTCAATCCATCGGGTGTCTTCTTCCATGTAGCCCCAGGTCAACCGAAGCTTTGTGAGAGGATTTAGTCGAGGGAAACTGAAAGAAGCTCATCATGTGTATGTGTGTACCCTTGTCTTGTGACATCACATGATGGTTGCAAGAGGGCCTCACTATCATACAAATGATGGCCAGAGGGGAATATTGCTTTGCCTGGCAACAGGAAAGGCCTCTGGTTGGAGAGAATCTGCCTCGACCGATTCCATCTGACCTATTCAAGGCAGGGAAAGTGGATGATGATGACGAGGAGCAGTGGGAGAAGGAGTGTTCCCACACCTGAGGTAATGCTCTTATTACACATATACAGATATCCTAGGAAGGCAATCCAACTGATTGGCATGAAGTCACTCACTAACATGTCACAGCTTCTCTTCATCTTTTATCCAGCAACCACAGTGACTTCTGTTTCTAGCAGATGGCTGGTCTTGTTCCATGTCCTTGTATGTCCTCCGTCATTCATTCATCTCTTCTGGTGACCATATCATCTCCACCACCACCCAGTCCTCCTCTATTAACCCTTTTGTCAACCCCTACCCCCAAAGGGTTGACCCTTTATAATTCCTTTCTTGCAGCAGTTCAAGAGGAACATCAACCATTCAGAAATTCACTGGCCTTGGACAGCCTGTGACAGCCACAACCTCTTCCTCCAGATTAAGCCACCAATTAAAAATGGAAGGTTCTTCTCAGGTCCTCTAATTGAGCTGATCTATAGTTAAAGATGTTCCAGCCATGACCATCTCGCTTGTTATTACCAGACACAGTGCACCCAAAACCACATTATCCAGTGGGCCTTCTTCTTTTCCAAGTTGGTAAGGAGTGTTTTGAGGTAGTTTTTGCTGCTACTTCTAGCAGGTTGAGTAACTGTGTAGATGCTCCAGCATTGGCTCATGTTGTTGATGGAGGAGGACAGAGAATTCTTATCAATGAGACAATGACAGCAAACACTGTTACCTTTATGAATTTGGGGGGGGGGGGGTAATTGATAATTGTGGTTTTTAGGAAGAGGTTAATGAAAGAGAGATGAGGATTAACAGTGATGGAGCAAATTTTATGGTTGAGAGAACAGTTGAACACATCAGGATGTAATTTACATTGGACATTGTAGAATATCACTTGAGAGTAAGGGACTTGAAAAAAATTTAATAGGAAGATTTAAAAGAACAAAAGGGGACAACAGCAGAGAAAGACTGATATTCAGCCATAACAGTTTTGAAAATTCTGCAGAAGAAAAGCAGAACCAATCTTTTACAAACATGTTTTTTTTTTCACCATCTTACAGTTTATTCTTCCATTTGTTCATATGACATACGTGTATCTCGGCGAGAGGAGCGACGCACAGATTCCCGGTTTTGATTTGTGTTGGTCCAAGGAGTGTAACATTTCGGACATTTTGGTTCTGCCTGGTTTTCAAAGTAACGCTTTGCACAGAAGATATGCAACTTTGCCATACACTTTAGACATGACTGGCCCTGCAGGCATAAACGATTGCATATGTTGCACAGTTCCACCAAATCTGGGTACATTTTTCGAATGTGATTGTCCAGCTCCAGGATGCTTCGTGTTGACAGCTGTAGCTTGCCCCGTAATGTCCTTTTCAACCACTTTTCATTCACCATCCGATCAAAGAAGCGTTGAGCATCGTCCTTGCTCATCTTCTTTTCCAATTCATGAGTCAGGTTCAGGGCCTGGTGAATGAAACAAATTGAGGAAATAAAAGCAAATTACAACAACAACAAATCACATAAAGGACCAATCATTATTATCATCATTATCATCATCATTATCATTATTATTATTATTGTTATGTTGACTTCTTGATAGAAAAATTATAAATTTGGCCATTTTATTTGCAACCAGTTTTCAAGAAGGGAAGAAACTCTATGTTTGTATTTGGTTTGCAAGATTCTTGATGTGAAATTGTGTGAAGAAACATGTTGGGAGGGTCATTATGCCAATACTAAACATTCTATATAACTTCCTTTATTATTATCATTATTATTATCATTAAGGTGGCCAGCTGGCAGAATCGTTAGCAGCATTTCGTCCGCCCTTTCGATCTGAGTTCATTTTCTGCTGAGGAGGTCAACTTTGCCTTTCATCCTTTCAGGGTTGATGAATTAAGTAAACACTGGGATGAATGGGATCAACATCCCCCAACCGCAACATTTCAAGCCTTCTACTACATATAGCAGAAACAATTATCATTAGTGTCAATTGGTTAACTATTTAACCAAATAACTAATTGAATTTTTGATTAATTATTCTGCCAATTAATCAGATTTGTCAAAGTCCTTTCGTCTCCATTTTTGACTTCATTAATAACATGGCCTCCATCTCGATTCCAGACGTGCTTCAGCAAGTTGATTGATTGATCAAACAAACAATTAGATAATTGGTTAAACGCTTAACAAGCTGACTAATAAAAGAAGTAAAAAAGAAGCAATGTGCATGTTCATCATTAACATAATGACCCTCCCCAACATACAACAAAAGAAGGAAGTCTTCTTGCTCTGTTTAATATGGGTATTGTTTAGCCACAGGTCTGCCCTGATCAAGCAGACCGATGATCAAAAACATTGTCATTTTAGGAATTTTCAAGGATGGCAGGCTTTGGTTTCACTGATGTTAGTCGATAAATGACCAGAGCCAAGACAACCTTCTTTTGTATTGTTGACACAAAATAACAGGAAAACTCTGTAAAGTGTTGGTTGGTGATTGGAAAGGTGTCCAACTGTAATAGCCATGCCACCAAATTAATGAAACATGAAATGTTAATAGTAATCCTGACTAACACAGATCTCTGCATCCTTTAAAGAGAGCAAAAATCAATGAGAGCCCCTACGTAGTCGATTCATTGGTCTGCCATATTTTCCTTCAAATCAAACAGGATGGTCAAAGCTGGAATGTTTTTTATGCTAAGTCTACTCACTTAGGCTGACTTGGAGGAGATAAACAACATAGAGCAGGTCTATAGAAATGAGATGCTCCACCCACCATATTCGTCAGACATTGCCTCATCTGATTAACATTTATTCCAGTCTTCAAAATCATTTGGATGGAAAAAATATGAATTCTGTAGACGAGGTCAGAATAGTACCGGAAGAGTATTTTTCATCATGGACAAATGAAATTTGGAAGAGGGGCCTTGCAAGTCTACCAGATTAATGAGAGAGCATTGTAGAAAATGAAGGAGAGAATATTTTAGATTAAAAAAGAACTTTATCTTAATTGTGAAAGATTTAAAAAAAGTATAAAAAATCGCCATTATTAATGGGACGAGCCAATATATACACACACATGTATGTAGATTTTAACCATTGCTGTATTTATAAATTAACTAAATTTCTTAGAGATATGAGGCAGTTGTAAATACCCGTTCATCATGGACAGTAATTTCAGAGTAGTTTAAAATGAAAATTAAACACTGTTGGCACATGAGTAATTTATGTATAGAGTAAGTACCAGATTAAAAAAAAGAAAAAGAAAATACTGGGGGTCAATTTGCTTAACCCTTTGAAGTGGTGCCCCAGCATGGCTGCAGTTCAATAACTGAAACAAGTAAAAGATAATGTTGCTAACCTGTACAGATCCAACTGATGCATCGCTTGAACTCATAATACGATCGAGAAACAACTTGAAAAGTTCCAGTTCATTGACCGAGTAGTCTGTAGACAGTCGTGTAACTGCATTGTCACAAGTGTTGACCAGGCAGTAATAGCTGGTGCCATCATCCTCATCAAACCCTTTCAGGATGTTCAGGTGAAAAGGTCGAATGTTGTTGTTGATGATGATTACAAAGTTGGCCAGTTGCTGCATCCATTCACTCTGGCTCGACATGGAACTTGCGTCAACCATGTCTTTACAACACAACTTGAAGAGGTTACGAACTCCTTTTGAGTCAACGAGCCCTTTTGACATGAAATATTGTAAAAACACATGATGTTGTGGTTTCATTTCAGACATTTTTCCTTCAACTTTGAATGACTAAAAAAAATAAACTAAAATCTGTAAATAAAAATAGAAAAAAGAACTAAATAAATACGGAGGAATGGGGTTAAAGTAATGCTAGAATTTACAGTCAAGTGATCAACGATAGCATCATATGTCATGGTGATATAAAATAGCATAAATTGGAGGCAAACCCATATATATTTAAGTTTAATATAATAAATGAAACGAACTTAGTCAAATTAATGTTTCCCTACACATCTCTGCACACAAACTTCGCTAAAAACTTAATATTCCTTCTTTTTGTCTATTGGTGGAAGTTGTTCAATAACAACATATCCCTATTTCAGAAAGGTGAACAGAAGGGACCGCACAGAAACGAGATGCTTGCAAACCGCCCAATACCTACCATGTTTCTGTTGTTCATATTTCACAACTTTACCTTGAAACCACATAATAACGACATGCTACATTCACTCAATTTAGGAAGATATCGTTTTATAGAAGTGATCACTTTGGTTAATTTGAGTTAATCACTGTTTAATAATGAGTTTCAACACAGAACATCTAAAAAGTTTTGTAGATATTCAAGAATTCCACACATTTACAATAATATATATTATGAAACATTTGAAGAATCTGTGATTATTGTAACTAATTAAATTTACGACCGTTTTTTTAAAGTATATTTCACAAGCAATAAAACACCACACGTTACAAATTTTGGAGACATTCGGAGATTCCAGCCTGAGATTGGGATGTGGTCCCTGGAGTTTGTTTACGTACATACTCGACACTACACACACATATATATATATATATATATATATATATATATATATATATATATATATATATATATATATATATATCCACATGCACACCTATACCTCTCTCTATGGCTGTTTCGAGTACCACTTATATATATATCACCCTAACCTATCTATAGACATGTATGTAACGTTTACTTAATCCATCGACAAATAAACACAATCAAGCGAATATAAACATTGAAGCCATTCCGAGTCTCCAAATCGTTTCTGTTTGGTATCGAAGGTTGTTGTGTTTACCTATATATATTCTATAACTTTACCCTTTATTGTTTAATAACTTGTGTGAGCCTTTCTCTTTGGCCTGTGTTTATCTAAAGGGCTTCTGACAATAATTGTCCCGATCAGAGCAGCAAGACTTAGTTTATACTTCAATTCCGACCAGCAAAAACCAAACTAGCTTGGATAACCTTAGACCAAATAATCCCTACCCTCGGTTGATTTATTCCACTTTGGAACTGTTTACATTGTGTGCATGTATCCCAGTTAGACGTAGTCAGTCGGTGGAGATGGAGACTTGACTTGTAGCAGTCTGTTTACATCCAGATAACAGTTTGACGGGGAGGAGATATATATATATATATATAAAAGCCATTGATAAGAAGAAAATTGAAGAAGAAACAAGCTACAATAAATAAACCATTAAATTGTGAAACTATATATATATATATATATATATATACCTGCGTAAATATTATTTCTGTCTGAGCGATGTCTGATGTCAAAGAAGTCGGTTCCGAACAGAAATGGTTCCCGCTTTACGTTTGAAGGGTTTCACTTCCGCTATTTGTTTTCGTACAAATTTCTGTCTTTCGTCTTTTAAAACACATCAAAATAAAAGATCTGTCTACTTATCGTCTACATATATATATATATAGTTTAATGTGTCTCCTACATTTTGACATCTAAATTTTGTTTAAACCCACATTATTCCCCCCATATAACAGATATATTTCGTTCGTGTTGACTGAAATAAATCTGAGCCACAGACCAATATGGCTAAGAGGGTGGAAGGATGTCTCAAGGCAGATCTACACTATAGTACCTCGTCCTCGAATTTGTTTCTTCATTACTTTTTGAAAAGTGCATAGTTACTTTTCTTTATTGAAATTTTCTTGGTACATTTTCGATACTGAGGATTACGTTTATGTTTATATCATTAAAATAAGTTTTTTGAATGAGTTTCGAATCATTTTCACTTTTTCGATTGTTTCTTTATAACTTTCTTCAAAATGTCATCCTCTAAATGACATTTAGCTATAATGATACTTTGATGAGAGTTTGGATTATATAATTTCCATATTTCAGACATGTAAGTCTAAAAAAGGAAAATCCCAAACCCTGAAAACAAGGCGAGGAGGGGAGAACGATCCAAAATTCCTCATATAGTGTGCATATAGTGGTAGAGAGAAAGATGGAGGAGGTGAGATAAAATTTCTTGTCTCTTGTTCAAAAGAGAAAATTTCTTTGCAATGGTACTCATTCAGGTTTTGGACAAGCTCAAACACAGCCACACACACACACACACACATCTACAAACATTAGATCCTGTAATAAACAAGCCCTTCAAGGATTATTTGCAGATGGAAGTGAATGAATATATTGAATATAGAATGGAGAAAAATCAGCATGGAAACTTTGTCAAACGCAACATCCAAGAAGTCATGTTTGTATTTGACTAAAAACAAGAAGCAAATAAATAAACTTTTGATAACTAAAAACATGGGTTTCCTTTTTATAATTTTTTCCTTTTACACGAGGACATGAGACTTTTTTTGTCGTTCTTGGATTTTTTCCACAAGAATATAAGACATCCCCTGAAAATAAGCCCTAGTGCGTTTTTGGATGCAAAATTAATATAAGACTGGGTCTAATTTTCAGAGCAACCACCTACAATATTCAGCCAACCAGAATGCACTGATTATCACTTGTGTTTACATGACCATTCTTGGAGGCTGCATATTTTTACACACTTGTACCCATCAACATGGG
Source organism: Octopus bimaculoides (assembly GCF_046866305.1). NCBI lineage: Eukaryota > Metazoa > Mollusca > Cephalopoda > Octopoda > Octopodidae > Octopus > Octopus bimaculoides. The sequence continues at coordinate 38,222,811 of NC_142950.1, read as the reverse complement.
ACCAGTGAATAGAAAATATATGAAGGTAACTCATCCTAACAAATGATGCAGGTGAGTTTATTCTCTAAAGGAAAAAGTTGAGATTATCAGGAAAATATGTGATGGTGGAAGTCTTGCTGCTGTGAGTTTGGTGCCACTGAATCTACCATTCGTTCCATTTACAAAGTGCATGGAGCTGATTTATTTATTGGTTTCAAATTTTGGTACAAGGCCAGTACTTTGGTGTAGGGGTAAGTTGATTATATTGACTCCAGTGTTCAACTGGTCCATTATTTTATTGACCCCGAAAGGACGAAAGGTAAAGTCAACCTCGATAAAATTTGAATTCAGATTGTAAAGACAGACAAAATGCTGCCAAGCATTTCGCCTGGCATTCTAACAATTCTGCCAGCTCGTTGCCTTAATGGTGATGGTTCATTTATTGCTATGTTTTTTGGGACCAAACCCCTTCTGATAAATAAGGATAAATGTAGTATTTATTTTACCTTTTAAGAATTTAATGAGTGTTAAATTTGCTCCTTTAGAGGTTTGAACTCAGAATCTCAAAGGAAGAAGCAAAATACTACGTACGCAACAGTCTGTTGGTTCTGCCACCTCATTGTCATAATGTGAGAAATCAATTCAAAGAGTTGCATTTTAACTTTGTTTGGTTTATTATTATTTCAAGCTGTTGCCAATACATCAGGTTGTATTTGGTTTGATTAGTTGATCTGATTTGTGTTAATAATAGTTGACAGAAGTATCATGTACAGTGACAGAGTATTAAGTGGTCATAATTAAATAACTTTGAAGAAGACAACAGAAACTTGCAGGGGTGGTGGCCAGCAAAATATATTTCTGTGTGACTATTGCTAGTTCCAAACTTCTAAAGCAGCATACTATGATTACCTCCCATTCCTCAATCTTATCCTCTTGGCCCGGTGCCATTGTATCATTGCTCTCTGCTTGTCCTCAGCCTGGGTGTTCCACCCACATGTAACAAGAAAACTTTTCCCTCACCCTACCCCAACAAACCAATCTCACACCTCTTTCTTGTATTTCCTCCTTCATTCACTAAGCCTAGCTCTCACTCCCCAATCCTGTTCTCACATTCCTGTTCCTTTGTACCGTTGCTATCCAGTAGCTCTTCCAACTCTATATATACCCAGGTCTTTCACCACTTACTCGCACTCTTTAACTGCACTTCCTTCATAATATCTTGCCACTCCTATTATGGCAGTTGAACCTCAAGGGTATGCCCTGGCACTTGCCACTATCTATATCTCTCTCTTCCTTCACTCAACCATCCCATTTATATTCTGATCCCTGTCCCTTGTGAGTATGCCTGGCATTTTGCCACCATCTCCGTCCTGCAGTCTTCTACTCATTCTCTTTTTCCTTCTCCTGCATTTCCCTCAGGTTGGACAACCATGTATCTCCTTTGCAGTAGCACACCTGTTTCTGTCTTCATTCCTGATCTTGTCTCAGCAAGACACCTGTATCTCTCACTAGGACATTTTCATCATCACCTCCTCCAATATATATATATATATATACACTAATGTCGAATAGAGAGCTTCCTTACACAATCACAATTGCGCTGGTCTGGCCATGTTGTCAGAATGAATGACAAAAGAACACCCAAAGTCCTCATCGACAGCCAGTTTGAGAGTGGACACAGGAATGTTGGTCAACCATGGTTCAGATATAAGGACTAACTGAAGAGTTACTTCTAAGTGACGAAGATAGCTCACAACACCTATATATCTATATTATATCCATGTTAAGGCCATTCCCACTGCAGAAGAGAATTGGCCAGCAAGAGTCTTGTGCCAATGTCACATCAAAAGCACCCAACACACATTGTGAAGTGGTTGGTGTTAGGAAGGGCATCCAGCTGTAGAAACCAAGCCAAATCAGACTGGAGCCGGCTTACCAGTTCTGGTCAAAGCGTCCAATCCATGCCAGCATGGAAAAACGGACGTTAAATGATGATGAGAGTATTGTTTACATGATGTCGACTAAAATGAGCCAAGCCAACTTCGTTACTGTTTTATAGTATATTTCATAATTAAATACTGTATGTCAGTTACTAACCTGCTTCTACGTGTAAGTGTTGCTTATAATCATGTATGTCGGTTAAGGTATTGCGATTCCTTAGGTCACTTCCGTTTCA